>NC_136936.1:34520124-34777624 GCF_949987615.1 Pollachius pollachius
GACATCAACAGTCGCCAAGCACCTTGAGACGCTGCCCTCCCCCCGCGCCCCAAAGCCTCGCCCATCACCCTCATACCCACCCACCTCACCCCGTCCACCCAGGGCTTCCAGAAATACTGAACTATGGGATCCTGGGAAGGAGGGAGGGAGGGTGAGGAGAGGGGGGGGAGGATTCTGAATTAGATAGGCGTGTTTTCAATGTGTGTGTGTGTGTGTGTGTGTGTGTGTGTGTGTGTGCGTGTGTGTTTGTGTGTCTGCTGAGAGACAGTGAGCAAGTGTCTTCTTGTGTGTGTGCGCGTGTGTGTGTACAAGAATGGAAGTGTAGAGTTAAATCGTGGTAAGTGTGGGTTACCAACTGTGTGTGTGTGTGTGTGTGTGTGTGTGTGTGTGTGTGTGTGTGTGTGTGTGTGTGTGTGTGTGAGTATTTGTGTGTGTGTTTGTGTGTGAGTGCATGGACATGTTTGCACGTGTGTGTGTGTGTGTGTGTGTGTGTGTGTGTGTGATGGGCATAGGGGTTTTACAGTAGAAGCAGGTTGATTGTTCATTCATAGACGAGTGCGGACACATTCATTGAGGTAGTTCAAAGAGTGGGAGGGTTTGTGTTTGCGTGTTTGACCGTGGGTGTATGCTTGTGTGTGTGCGTGTGTGTGTGTGTGTGTGTGTGTGTGTGTGTGTCTGTGTGTGTGTGTGAGAGAGCGTGTGTGTGTGTGTGTGTGTGGATAAGAGGGGGTGGGTGGGGGGGCCACACGTGATGCCTTGCACCTTGTGTTTAGAAGACCCTTGACGGGGGGCCCAGTGATGTTAGCCGGCCCTCTGTCTGCTTAGAGCAAGAGGAGTGAACTATACTGGGTTCTATTTCCAATAGTTATTACATTGTCTTGATGGGGTCTTTTTTCTGTAAATGTAAATAAATAATTTATATCACGAAATGTAACCACCCGCCTCTTGTCTTTTTCCTTCTTTCCATTCCAGTGGAGCTTTCCATAAGGCTCTGTGGAGAACAATGGGTTCATGTCCTTAACGGGTTTTAAGATGGCAAAGACAAAAACATGAATAGACCTTTATTCAGAGTCCCTCATAACACCGATAATGGGTCTGCTCCTTTTATGTACAAGTAGGGTAGGATTATAAGATTATAGTATGGTATGAGGACACAACCTCTCTCTCTCTCTCTCTCTCTCTCTCTCTGTCTCTCCCTCTCTCTCTCTCTCTCTCTCACTCTCTCTCTCTCTCTCTCTCTGTCTCTCTCCCTCTCTCTCTCTCTGTCTCTCTCTCTATATACTGTATATATGTCTTCTGATGCTCCTGTGTGTTTGCTTACCTGGTGTAGTGAGCCAGTGAGACAGAAGAGTCACCTTTGCTAGTGTGGCCTGAAGGTAAAGTGTACCTCATCAGCCATTGGTCTCTCTTAAGAAGACCGCATTGGAGCGCAATGATTCTTCTCATCAAAAGGCCAAATGTTTGCCTTTGGAGCGATTCACAATGGTTTTGTTCCCTTTGGGCTCCTTTGATTTGATGTTTTGTTTACACCGTATAACATCCCCACAGCACACTTTTAATATCTTAATTGTTCATTTATTGATTATTAATAAATATATGAATTTCCCTTTCCATAATGTGTGCACCTTTTACCTTGTCATTGTTATACTATTTGTAAACAATATGTACTTGAGAAATAGCTTAACTATAAATATGCGTAAATCATAAATAAGATAACTTATCCAGATGACCCTAAATTATATACCCTATCATTTCTATGACGCAATTAATTTGGGTCAATGACGACATCAGTTATATTGAACAACTATTCCTCCACAAGATGGCGGTGTTAAACCAGAATACATAACAGTTGCCTCAGCGCTCATTTATATTGGACCGCAATAATTTGTGATTAAATGTTGTCGGATAATCCACTTAAAACTTCAAACAATCCTACACTTGTACAACTATATGCATATATGTATTATTAAATTTAAGGTATTTCTACTCACTTTCACACGTTATCAGACGTACAGTTGTCGTTGCCTTGTGGTTAAGGCGATAGAACAACTATATTCCTCCGCCAGATGGCGGTGTTACACTAGAATACATAACAGTTGCCTCAGCGCTCATTTATATTGGACCGCAATAATTTGTGATTAAATGTTGTCGGATAATCCACTTAAAACTTCAAACAATCCTACACTTGTTCAACTATAAGCATATATGTATTATTAAATTTAAGGTATTTCTACTCACTTTCACACGTTATCAGACGTACAGTTGTCGTGGCCGTGTGGTTAAGGCGATAGAACAACTATATCCCCGCCAGATGGCGGTGTTACACTAGAATATATAACAGTTGCCTCAAAGTTCATGTATATTGGACCGCAATAAATTGTGTTTAAATGTTGCCGGATAATCCACAAAAACCTATATATATATAGACATATTCATATAGAATATTATATTTAAGGTATAGGTAATCACCGTATCATGTATGAAGATGTACAGTTGTCGTGGCCGAGTGGTTAAGGCGATGGACTAGAAATCCATTGGGATCTTCCCGCGCAGGTTCGAATCCTGCCGACAACGATATTTTTTTGTTTTCAGGGAATATTATACTTTGCAATGGACAACAAGTTGTATCTTAACCATCCAGAATGTATGTATCAGACGGTTGTATCTCAGGAAATGTCAGTTGACCGTAAGGTTGTTAATATTGTGAAGTGCTTTCCACATCGTTTTAAGGGTCAGCCAGGATCACTGAAAGGGTCGCTCTGCTAGACTTGTAGAATTTCCCACGATGATCTTCAAAGAAAACTCTTGTTTGTGTATGTGTGAGAGTGTGTGTGTTTGTTTATCTGTGTTTGCATGTACACATGTGTGTATATGCATGCGTACATGTGTTTTGCATATACGTGTGTGTGTGTGTGTGTGTGTGTGTGCGCGTGCGTGGGTGTGTGTGTGCGTGTGTGTGTGTGTGTGTGATTGTGTATGTGTGTTTGTGTGCGCTTGTAGATGTGTGTGTTTCCCTATGCACATGTGTCGTTATGTGTGTGTGCATACGTGCATGCGTGTTTGAATACTCTCGTAGGTGTGTGTGTTTGCATACGTGCCTGAGTGGGTGTGTGCCTGCTATCGTCTGTGCTAGCGTGTGTGTGTGTGTGTGTGTGTGTGTGTGTGTGTGTGTGTGTGTGTGTGTGTGTGTGTGTGTGTGTGTGTGTGTGTGTGTGTGTGTGTTTGTGTGTCCTCCCCTGACGGCCCACAGGGCTGTGGTGGTCTGAAAGGTGCTTCCCGTTTCAGGCTACAGGCCCAGCCAACATAAGCCTGCCAGCTTCCTGTCCTCTCTCCGGTCCCCCTGCTCTTCTTCCCAATCCCATATCCCAACGGGGGCCACCGGGGGCCAGGGTGGAGCAGGAAGAGGGCCCTCTGGAAAATGTCTGAGCACCGGACCATCCGTTGCGGTCTGGAAGGAGCGGGGGTTGTGTTCTGGGTCTAAGTGTGGGAATGTTGTCACTCAGGAATGTCTGCATCGTAACACCCCCCCGCCCCCCCAACAGACAGTTCAGGGTTCAGGTAATGGTTTCATACTATCTACCTGATGCTGTTGTCCATAGTGACCTACAGTCAATTGGGTTACATGTAGTGGACAGAGGGCAAAAGGTGTAGATGTGTCTGTGTTAAATTAGGAAAGTAGACAGGGCTGTCTAAACGAGGAAGCAAGTGTTTACGTTTTGAACAGGGCCAGGCGAGGAGTGTGATTTTACTGTGTTTTGCATTGCTGCTGCATAAAGGTTTGAGGTGGGGATTTGCAAGGGTTTTGTGTGGCTTTGAGAGGAGAATATAAAATTAGTATTAATCATTTGTTGGGTGAGGCGAAGTCAACAAAGGAAGGGTTAATAAACCAATGTCATCATTCTATCCCCAGGACAACCACATCAAATGACGATGATGATCCACCTTAGAGTCAAATTTATGCCTACCTTCCCAATAACCAAATATACAAAAACCCAGCTATGATCATACTCCGATACCCCATATGCACACAAACAATCCTACAGACACATGTAAAAGGGCCCATCAAATAATGATGTCTTTCATACCAGGGCCTACAAGCGGTGGTGATTTGAAGCACATGATCGCTGATATTACAACCCAAATTTCGAAACCAACTTTGACCGTTGTCAACTTACCCTCTAACGCGCAACCAATCTTTATTAAGTGGGAATCTAACCTCGCCAAAGTCGCATCTTTATTCGACGTACGAAAAGAGAATCCCTTTTTTTTTAACTGGCCTGACTCGACTCGGTTGGACTCGGCGCGGCTGGGTTTTGCGCCTCCATTTCAACAGTGCTTGAAGGTGTGGCTGATATTGATGAAGCGCTCATCTTGACTCGATGACACAACACCACACACACTTTATATCATAGCCCATCTTTACATTAGATTGAATCATCTAACACCCTAACCCTAACATTTAATCTATTTGGTTTGTTTCAGACAGAGACAGTGATGCTAGCTGCTACTCATTTATTTTTTACATTCGTGGAATGCATGTATTCTCGCGTTCTTCGGCTAATTCGTTTTCTACAGAGAAAGGTAGGCTACACCTTTCTAGAGAGAGAGAGAGAGCTCATTAAAATCACTCTCGTCATCAGCGCCTGTAAACCGCCACAGCCCCTGTGAGGACAGTGACCGACAAATGAACACCAAACCAGTGCTCGGGTCACCCGCTTCACGGACAGGAACCAAATAAGAGCCGGTGGGGTAATCACGGTGGGATTAGAGAGTCTGCGTTCCTCAGAGACAAGCAGTTTCTAAACCTCCCATACACAACCACACACATACACACGCCCTCAAGCGTGGGTGCGCGCAGACAAACAAGCCCACACACACGGGGCAGGATAGTCGTGGCGTTAGGTGTGCCGTCTAGACCTGGACGATCCTGAATCAGTTCAAACTGCCTTTAAGTTCCTCAAAAAAAGCTTTTGAAACAAGCTGTTAAAACAATGTAAAAGGTAATCAAATAACAATGAAAACAGTATGTGAATCGATCCTATCTGCTTTCAGTGTACTTCACCCAGTTTGAAACAGTTATTACAACTGTAGTGATATGGATTTAACAATCAACTATCTCTACCTCGACTCAATTTCAGGGAAGATTATCCAACCGTTCCAGAAATTGATATTGCAAACACATACAGTATGTGCATAAACACACACAGACACACACACACAGACGCGCGAACACACACACACACACACACACACACACAGACACACACACACACACACACACACCACAAATCACTTTAAACTATACCCATTCACAGTTACAATCCAAACACATAAACACCCATTTGAGGAATGTCTTCGGATTGGTCCATTAACTTAAAAATTGATAGGTTGAAACACATGAAACACACACACTCACAGAGACACACACCTTCAGCCAACCATGTAATAATGGACCAAAACCATGAATCAAACAAGTGTGTGTGTGTGTGTGTGTGTGTGTGTGTGTGTGTGTGTGTGTGTGTGTGTGTATGACACACTGTGGCCTGTGTGAAATGGTGGTCATTTAAACACACATCTGTTTCAGGGGTGGCACGCGGCGGCTGCAGGGCCTTTGATGTAGCAAGGAGAGGTTAACTCGGCTTCCTTAGCCCCCCTCCCTCGGCCCGGGCCCACTCAGACTGCAGGTCTGTGCGGGGCAGACTGGTCACATCCCAGCTGGGCCACTCAACCGTGTCATCATGAGGTGTGTGTGTGACCACCTGTGACCACAGTTGTGGTGTTTTTGGGTAATCACCCACGCCAGGCTGTCATTTAGCCGCTCAGGGGCCCCATGTGGCGGCCATGACACCTGCTGATGTAACATCATCGAGCAGTGGAGGAAGAATCAGGTGTGTGTGTGTGTGTGTGTGTGTGTGTGTGTGTGTGTGTGTGTGTGTGTGTGTGTGTGTGTGTGTGTGTGTGTGCGTGTGTGTGTGTGTGTTTATTTTTGAAATGGAAAAAGATGGATTGCTTCCAAACTTTGGAATCTTTCCTTTATATGGAGAAATTATTCTGGTAAAAAAAGAGATAGGGTCAATTACAAGCCGTGTGTGTGTGTGTGTGTGTGTGTGCGTGTGTGTGTGTGTGTGTGTGTGTGTGTGTGTGTGTGTGTGTGTGTGTGTGTGTGTGTGTGTGAATGTTCATGTACGTATGTGTTAGTGAATGTGCTGTAATCATAGTGGGCGTGAGGTGTAGCATTTCAGCGCGTCCTCAAGTCTAGCAGGTCCTCTCTATGTGAGAGGCAACAATTTTTGTGTCCCTGCAGAAGCCTGACGCTGTGTGTGTGTGTGTGTGTGTGTGTGTGTGTGTGTGTGTGTGTGTGTGTGTGTGTGTGTGTGTGTGCGTGTGCATTTGCGTGTGTATGTGTGTGTGTCCCATTCCGACATCCATGTCAGGAAGTTACATTTTGAAAAATAGTCCATTAGCATTTCTATAGCTATTGACATCTACCTTAAGTCTAACAGAAACTAAACCTTGACCTACTTGTATTCAGCTATGATTTGGACTGTTTTCTTTATTCATATCCATTTTAAAAGTCATGCCTGATCTTGCAGAAGCAACTTTTCCAAACAAGTCGTTGCATTTTTTCTTGACTTTTCTTGTCATATGAAAAGGGATTAAGTAGCTTGGAAGAATGAATATAGGCCATTCCAAACCAGTTTATCTGCCTTTGGATGAATACAGGGGGGCACCAAAATGCAAAACGTTTGCAAATATCCCAACCTCACATCACATGGCTTTGTGTCCTTTTGTTTTAAATATTCAAAGTTGGGTTTGCTAGCGCATTAGCTGTTGTTGCTACAGGTGGCAGGCTAAACTGTGGGACATTAGCCAGTTTTTAGAATGGGCTGCTACACTCCTGGCCTTTCTCCACACAATACCAGCTCCCCAACCCTCTAGAAAACACTTAGATTCAATCAATACGACCTGCAGGGACATGTTGATCCAATAGGCCTATAGGCGTGGGTTGAACACTCCTGAGAATGATACACCCGGTTATTTACGGATTTTCGCAGCGTCGGAGGGTGATGTTATTCGGTAACTTCAGCTCCATGACATTTTGTATAATGATTTAAATCTTGAGATGTTCAAGTTTTGTGTAATAACTTTAATCACAGGTTGAATCAAACAATTAATGACCTGTCAAATAAACCAAAAAAGTATGTCTGTAAAGTTTTTGAAGATAATTTCAATAAATGGTTTAATTATCTGTACTATATTATGGGTGGGACAGTGGAATGTATGTGTTTGTGTCTCCCTCTTTAAATGTCACACGCACACACACACACACACACACACACACACACACGCAAACACATACAGATGCCAAGGAGACTGGCCACCTGAAGGAATATAATAAGGGAAATGTCATATATACACGGAATCAGCAGACATTTCGGATCAGGGAATATACAGTGTCCGGGATGAGATGGATGGAACAAAAAAAGGGAAGATGAAGTAGAAAGAATGACAGGATGGGAGTGCCTGTCCCTCTACTCCGATCCTCAGGGCAGATATGAGGAAGGTCGAGGTTCAAGCACTGAGGTCGTCCGAGGTCGGTTTAACACAGGCGGAAGAAAGAGCTGTGATTACATCCACCAACAACATGGTCTTATCTAGTAGACGGCACCGAATCCTTTGATTTAGCATTTTCCTTTCCTGAGATGCAAGACAAAGATGATGTGTTTGGACAAGTTTGTAAGACTTTATCTAGGCCATTTGAGGCTGATGGTATTGAAAGATGATGGTTTGCCGGGAGTGTCTCATTCCCAAGCTCATTCCTAAAAATGACCGAGAGGTGACAGACAACAATACCTGCGTGGACTCCTAGAGAGAATTGCATTGCTTGTGGACTGTCCATTAAACTCAATCCAACTTTATTTATGAAGCACTCTTTGTGCACGAAATTCACTGAAATGATGGACTATTGATGTAAAAAGTGTCATCAGTGGTCTTTGCACATTTTTTGCACATAAGAAGAAGTACTCTATTGGGAAATATCAGAGCATGACAGTTCTCCTTTCAAGCTAGGGTAGGCAATTTATTCTAGAAGCATTATTCGTCATATTTGTGGAAATTCTCTTTACGTCCCGACTGCAATCAATATTTCCATGGTTTGACAAAGAAGCGAGATAACGTAGATATTTGCGGCTGTCGCAGGCCTCTAATAAGCTTGTCCAATCATCTCTTTAGGCCCGAATGAAATAGTTGGATAAGCTACCTGTCTGTCAACCTACTGCCCTTGCCACCTTCTGCACTGCCTGTGAACTCATATCATGGGTTTATGGGGAGGGAATCTTTCAGTTAGATACTTTTATCCAAATGGCGTTCCCTATCTTTATGTTGTGTTATCTCCCCATATCTCTATGTGTAGCCAGGTGTAGAACAAACGTCCCAAGGGGAAGGGGACTCTCCCTATCAGGTGTTGTTCAATATGTTTCATTCTCAGGGGACTCTGAAGGGTTCTGTGTGGAGTTGGACATTCCTCTCATAGCATTGGTCTGTATAATGGATGAATCAATGCTGTAGATTAAGGTTGGTACTGTTCTCCAGTTTAAGAAAGGCAAACATGTATCAGGCCACCAATTATGACCACACACACATGCACACTCTCAAGCAAAAACACACACACACACACACACACACACACACACACAAACACACACACACACACACACACAGTGTACAGGAAGCACATATCTGTGGAAACATGGTATGTACTTTCCAGTAACATTGGGTGAATGAAAAATATTTCAAATGACAAACGCACGCGCGCACACACACACACACACACACTCACACACAAACTCTCAACAATGAGCTGTAGTTGATTGTTGAAACAGGGATTTCCATGTTTCGATGTGTGTCTCTGTGGTGTGTCCCCCGTGTCACATCACACACACACACACACACACACACACACACACACACACACACACACACACACACACACACACACACACACACACACATGCAGCACACTGACAAAAAGGAAGTTTACTTGCAAGGCAACAGAGCACCTACCCGCACACACACACACACACGCACACACACACGTGCACACACACACACACACACACACACACACACACACACACACACACACACACACCTAGATGCATGGGATCATGTGCAGGAGGACACGCATACACAGAGAGATAGAGAGAGGAAGAGAGAGACGGAGAGAGAGAGAGAGAGAGAGAGAGAGAGAGAGAGAGAGAGAGAGAGAGAGAGAGGGAGAGGGAGGGGGGAGTGCACAGTGAAAACCACTGTGCCTCTCCATTCTCTTGTTGGGCTAGGCCTATCCAGTTGCCACGGCAATGTAGCCCCTCCCTTTTGCTCGCGGTTGAGGTGTTTTGAAAACTCTCACATAATGTGTGTGGGTGCGGTGGGAGGAGGGGGGGAGGGGGGGAGAGAGACAGCGCGATCGAGCGAGAGTGGTAGAGGTAGACGGAGAGAGAAAGAGAGAGAGAGAGAGAGAGTAAAAGGGGGAGTGTGCAGTGGAGTAAAGTTTGATGCAGTTAAACCTCATTCCCGAGAGCTCAACAGAGCGACTGACAGCAGCGTCACTCGCCCAACTTTTTAGAACAAATTAAAACAAACCAAATAGGCCAGGGATTACACATCCCCTTATTCCAATCCAACCGGACACTCGACAGTCTGACAGGTACAATGGGAGAGGACTCGTCCCACGCCGACCGGTGCAGCATTTCCAGCTCCACTCCTGTCCTTCCACCGCTCCAACTACACGCCGAGAGAGGGGACCTTCTCATCCCGAGCTGCGGCGGCAGCCCATCGCCGTCCACGCCCGGCGGCACCCTCGCCCGCATGGGCTTCAAGATGCCTACCAGCCCTACCTCCCCGGGGGCCAGCAGCCCCGCAGACCGCGGGCAGGTGAGCGCCATCACGGTGGTGGCGCTCCTGGACAAACTGGTGAACATGATGGACGCGGTGCAGGACAACCAGCAGCGCATGGAGTCCCGTCAGGCCGAGCTGGAGGGCGCGGTGAAGCTGGTGCAGGGGGACATGAACCGCCTGACCAAGACGCACATGGCGACTGCCCACAGTGTCAACAAGCTGCTGGAGCGCTCGCGTAAGGTGGGCGACAGCATGAAGGAGGTGAAGGAGCGCATGGACAAGCAGGGTTCCATGGTGAAGCGGCTGGAGAACAACCACCACAACCTGCTCAAGAGGAACCACTTCAAAGTACTCATCTTTCAGGTGAGTGCAGATACAATGCAGATAACAACTCTCTTTATTCCGGTATTGAAAAAGTTGGTAGGATTGTGTTGTGTCGGTGTGTGACAACAGGTTGACCCCAAGCGACCGCGGGTCTTTGCAGTGCGTGCGTGGTGGTGTGTGTTTGCGTGTGTGTGTGTGTGTGTGTGTGTGTGTGTGTGTGTGTGTGTGTGTGTGTGTGTGTGTGTGTGTGTGTGTGTGTGTGTGTGGAGGGTGTGTCTGGCGGTAGAATACAAAAGAAGCAAGACAGCCAGCTTCTGTGTCATTATTTGTTATGTAATGGAATCTCCCAACCCCTAGTTGTAGTCTTACACGTTATCCCGAACAGGATTTGATGCGAGCGTGCACCTGTCTGCTTCCACCATTTGTAGTTTACCCCTTGTATCAACACTGTACAAACAGTTACACACTGTGTGTGTGTGTGTGTGTTTGTGTGTGTGCGTGTGTGTGGTGTGTTTGTGTGTGGGAGAGGCAGAAGAGATCTAGTTGAACCCACTGCATTTGCATGCATACAGGATTGTGTATTGTATTGTGGCCATGTTGGAAGTGAGTTTATTTTGTGTTTGCGTGTGTGTGTGTGTGTGAGAGAGAGAGCAAGGGATGGGTGTGTCTGGGAACAGAGCCACAGGATAATAGGGTAGGGCTCAGAGTGACTCCAGCTAGATCCGCTTACAACACACACACACACACACACACACACACACACACACACACACACACACACACACACACACACACACACAGACCGACTGCCATCAAAATGGATCCACCAGAATAACTGAAAAACAGCCGTTTTATGACACATTGTAAACTTCTGAACTTCAAAAACAAAAGCAAAACGGTCTTACTCACACTTTCAGAGTTTCACATTTTGAGTTCCTATGTCATTTGTCCATGAGTGAACAATCAATTGAGGTTATTGATGAACATGCAACAAATCCGACAAACTGGAAGAGATGGAGTCTTGCAAATCCGGGAAGAGTCCTAGTTTAGTGACATCATACACTCAGGTCAGAGTGTGAGTCTGTCATTCTTTAATGAAGTGGTCCTCAAACACAACATACATTAGCAAGTCTATCAGAGTTAATTATATAGTAGCACCAGGCCTGTACTGTATCACTGGGTTCAAAGACTGGATATCTAGGGAAGACCTGTAACCTGTGGAAAAACACACACAAACACACACATACACATTTATGTACATGTGTGTACGTATAAATGTGTTCATGTGTCAATGCACTGGTCCTTGTATTTAGGTGTATGTGCGTGATTGCAATATGTGTAGATGCAGATGTGCATGCATCTGGGTGCATATGTGTGTGTGTGTGTGTGTGTGTGTGTGTGTGTGTGTTTATATGTGTGTGCACATGGTTGTGTTTGTGTCTATTCATGTGTGTGTGTGTGTGTGTGTGTGTGTGTGTGTGTGTGTGTGTGTGTGCGTGTATTTGTGCAAGTGTGTGTTTGCTCAAGTAATGGAAAGGTGTTTTCTGCCAGTGTTGACTCTGCAAGGTGCTGGGCCGTCCTCCAGCATTATCATCTGGACTCCTGGGAGGCCCATTGGCAGAGCAGGTGCAGGGGCCAAGCTGTGTACTCAGTGGCCCGCCAACCGCCACGTGTTCCACCTTGATCAGCCTGTAGACGGGGGGCTGTTTAGTTCTGTCTCATATCCACTATTGGTACTGTGACATGTTGTTTGGTCACAGTACATTACAGTGTGTGCAGAGACGATGATAAAAGGGTTGGTTTTATCGCTTGGTTTAAATGAGGGGTAACCAGATTGTTGATCAAAAGGGAAGCCCTTGGTTTACAGGTTTGGATTTCTTTACAGGGAATTCAACCACAGAACAATAAGAAGCCGCATCATTCTGATTTACGTTAATGTTCAGTCCAAAAGGTTCCTTTAAATGGGCACCTTTTTTACCACAAGGTGCGGCATTGATTTAGCCTGGTTCTACCAGTCTATCTTGTGAGCTCATTTTAGTCACTTCCTCAAGAGAGACTGGCCTATTGCCCGCCCATCAGATTAATTTAATATTACGACTAAGCAAGCTTATTAAAAGAGCTTTCGGAAGTCAGAAAAACTGGAGCAAACACAGCACACATCTTTTCCTTTGATATAATTCCAGTGCGCCCTTATGTTTGTGTTTTATTGCTGTTGTATCATCCATTTATTCTAAAACGTGTTCTATGGCTGCAGCGATACGAGCAATGACTGACTTCAGGAGCCGAGGATGTAATTCGGTGTCTATACTTCCCAAACATTTCGTCTGAAACTGTTAACAGCAATTTACTTTCAAATCCACGTACCAAAAATACTAAAAGAAGAATGCTTGCAATACACCTGTTGAAATGTAGTTGGTACCAAACCGTGTGCGTCCACTGTCTCTGCCTCCTGTCTAGACCATAATGAAGGCTTTACCTTGATACCAGCTTTGTTGTCTCGTAAGACAAATAGCTGCAACAATGCACATAGGCTATCTGATCATTTCAATACGCCTTTATGTATTTTATCTGTGGCGGCTTATAATCCTGTTTCAAAAGGTCTTTTGTTTATGTGGTTAAAAGATAAGGCTCATCAGGCAATTCTCTAAAAAAAAAAATCGAAATGATCCATCTCTCTTGCATCATCAACTAAAACCTGCATCCTAGAACAAAGGCACTCCCATTCGCTCGTCTGTCGGCTTGTATGAGAGCTACCAGCGAGGACGAATGCCAGACCTTGTACAAGGCAATAATATTTTATGTACGAGTCAATCTACATCACACCTGGTGGTAAAATAGAAGCCCTTCTAAAATAGTTTTGTACGGTATCCAATCAAAATTGCAAAGTTGTGATTTCCCCCTACATATCTCTTTCCTTGAGTGTACTTTGTACTATTCAAGCAAAACCAAAACAGCTTAATAGATTTGTCTATAGCATATGTCTATATCCTTGGGGCAACTGCTCTTGTGGAGTTAGTTGTTATTTACTCCTCTGTCGGTTATTTTGAAAGGAACTATTTTTCTCAAATCTTCTCAGGCGTGGAGTGAGTGGAGCCTTTGTGGGGCGCTCCTCATCTGTGTGTGTGTGTGTGGAGCAGGGGGGAGGGGGCGTTCATGCATGAATGCATGCGCACCTACCTGGTAAGTCAAGACTGGGATGAGTACAAGTAAAGACTGTGGTCGAAGGCAGTGATCTGTGGCAAAATGTGCATGTGATCATGCCCGCGTGTGTGTGTGTGTGTGTTTGTGTGTGTGTGTGTGTGTGTGTGTGTGTGTGTGTGTGTGTGTGTGTGTGTGTGTGTGTGTCTGACATCCATGAAGGCATTGCTGCTGGGTTGGTTCTGGTGTGTGTGGGTGTGTGTTTGTGTCGGGTCGGGGCAGGTGCGTGTGTTTGTGTGTGTCGGATCAGGTGTGCGTGTGTCGGGTCAGGTGTATGAGGTTACAAAGTTGATAAAAGAACCGTTGCAGGCCTCGGGAAAGGAAACAGTTTTCGGAGCCTTGTTACTACACCTTCACGCTTTTCTCCTCTTCTTCTCACATGAACGGCTTGCTTCTCTCTTGCTTTCTTAACTATTTATTAGTGTCTTTATCATCCTTATTTCTATCCTAGTCCATTCCTTTGCTTCTGACTGTAAATAAACATACTTGACAATTTTAAGTCAACCGCTTTTAACCGCCGTTTGTCAAGTGTGTTTCTTTTCTGCCGAGTGTTGATTCCCTCAAACGAAACCACGTGAAATGCAGCAGGCCTCACGCTGCTGTGTGATAATGCAGATTTACTGCCGCACCAGAGAGCTAAAAGTAAAAATTGCAGCAAGCAACATAATTCAAGCGAACAAAGTAGAATTCTACATTTCGACTGGCCGAGATCTAAGAAGTTTTTTTTGGACAAACTTGTTTTATGAGGTATGCATGCGTTTGTTTTCTTTCTCATCAATCCCATCAGTTTGTTCTTGTAACATTGCCAAACTGATTTTCAACAATACGTATGCCACTGTTTCCCCCAGGAAATGTCTTAGTCAAGGTGCCGTTGCCATTTCAATTCCATTCAAAAAGCTTTATGGCATGACTATTGTTGTATTAACAGTATTACCAATGCATTATTTATCTTTATTCTTTGTACCTGATGGAAGTATGTTTCCTTACCCTACGAGAGTTTTGTACTTTGTTAATGCATAATAATAAAAAAAACCAATAATAATATAATATAATAATATATATATATATATTTTTGTATACATTGGTAGTCAAGGCGGGGCCCTATTGTTGTTAAGGTTAACTGTATGGTTGTATGGTTAACACTGTATGTTAACCATACAGTGTCGGGGGAAACACTGTATGCTGAAAGATTGAGGCCCTTCACTTAACAGCTACTGGCCCTCAGAGCTTCAGGTTCTAGAACTCTAGAAGAGGTACCCAGGGAGGATTGTGGGTAAATCTGCACCGAGCAAGCACAGTGTCGGTGGTGGCTGTATGTGCTACAGTGTGGGAGGACTATGACAGGCCTGCCTTTCTGTGTGTCTGCCCTACTGCGCTCCTCTCGTTAACGAGGGCTAACGAGCGGGAGGAGAAAATATGTACTGTCCCATAATTGCAGCAATTCAGGCCCTTGTTTGTTTGTGTTTGTGCATCGGCGCACACAGGGTTTCCAAGACAAACGCACACAGTTATATTACATAAAGCCTCATACACACACAAACACAGATCCATAAACATTCATGCACACACTCATTTATACACACACACATTTATACACACTTCCACACACAAAACAAGTACAATCATATGCACACAATGATACAAACAGACACAATAAAATTAAAGGATTATTATTATTATGTAATTCATATAATAACTTGACATGTTCATGGCAGGTATTGTGCCAGGTGAAAGGTCACGGTAAACATTGTTTCTTGACTAAGAGGTGCGTGAGAATATCGGCCATTATTTTCAGATTAACCATGGAAAAGGTTATTGGTTTACCTTCATGACAGTCATTGTAGTGTGTCACAATCTTTACACACTACAATGGTATTTCATATAAATGCTATTCGCACATTCAGAGTATAATTTCCTGTCCCCTCAAATCAGTGCGTGTGTGTTTTTGTGGGGGGGGATGTAGATCTGAATCTCCTCCTTTCTCACAATGGAACTAAACAACAATCAAAATTTTCAACATTCAGAATAAGAATGCTGCCTTAATCTGTCATCTTGTTTAATGTCGGGACGCAGAAAGGGCTGGATTATTTTCGTTATTATTATTATTATTATTATTATTTTCGCACTATTTTGTTTTAAAGGTGGTTTTGTGGCTGTAAAAGGGTGTCTTCACAACATGTTGATAAGAAAAAACAACATCCCTTCCCTATCTAGTAAACAACTGATCAGAGTCATTTAGAGGACACTCTGATTCTCAAACCACACACTTAGTTCAACGTTATTTCCCACATGTCATTCCAAAATCAAAGTATTGATATTGATAAAATGGAGTTAAAAAAACTGAAAAAACTTCTCACAGCTAAGTTTAGCATGCTGAACTGCCGCTATGTGTATCAGCCAACGTGTCCTTCAGTTCAGTTTGATATTGACAGAAGGTTTGGGTGGTAGCTGGCACTTTCCAGTCTTTGTGTGTTAATGTTTGCTTTGCTCTACCAGTCCATACAAATCGCCCAACTCTTGACCAAAGGTCCGGACCTGATGTTAGGTGTCAGCAACCGAGGGACCAAAGTCTGTGTATCCTGACACGGATGAAGTAGCGCCCGGTAGTGTGTGCTTTTACCTGCGCGCCCAAGTCTTGTAATGGTTACCTTTGTATTCCATTTTATAGGGAAACCAGGTTGTGCAAATAAACCAATAACCATACAGCATTCAGCTCAAATTGATTTCACCAAATCCTTCCCTCTTCAATCGTGTGGTTTACAGCTGAACTGCAAGTGCAGTATAATACATGATCCGATCATTTTTTACACCAGGTATTCAATTAAATAGCAGTTCAGGCTCATCCATTATGCATACAAATTGCCTTGTAAAATGATAGCCCCATAAAACCTGATAAATAATGCATAATGCCTTTTTAAAAGGCGGCTCCTTGCCTTGCCCCTTCAGGTTGTGTACTCTGTAGGCTGCATCATGATAGCTTTTACCCTAAATTACCGTTAAATGGAAAGTGACATACATTGGGTAAGGTTGTTGCCTTCACTGTTTAAAATAGTTGCTGCACAGCAGACAAGGACATACAGCTTAGGTTGCATTTTGTTCAGATTTCAATTCTGTGTCATATTCATATTTTCAAACGGGTCGGTGCAGGCCGTTGGCCGTATGCCAATCAGGAACTGATGCCTCTCTCTCTCTCTCTCTCTCTCTCTCTCTCTCTCTCTCTCTCTCTCTCTCTCTCTCTCTCTCTCTCTCTCTCTCTCTCTCTCTCTCTCACACACACACCCACACTGTGCCTCTCTCTCTCACATTGTGCCTCTCTCTCTCTCCGTGCACAGGCATATGCTCGTGTGTGTGCATGTGCGTACCTGTTGAAGGTGTGTGTTTCTAGTCAGCTTTACAGCGATTACCCTCAGCTCCTCACAAAACCTACGTCTCTCGACATTTAATAGGTGAAATATTTGTACCGGAGTCTAGCGTTCATCCCTCATTAATCCCGGGTTATTCTGTGAGTCTTGCATGCTCTTCTGGAAGAAGAGTTTACCAGGGTCAACTCACAAATAAGTTGATTTATACCTTGCTATTGTTTCTCATACATTTAAATTGTCGTTTAAATTACATGTTTCAAACCTATTTGTAGCATGTATTTGAGGGGTAGCGTTTCACTTGATGGTACAGGTGTATGTGTATGTACTAGCAACTCTCTCTCTCTCTCTCTCTCTTGCTCTCTCTCTCTTTACCTCTTTACACCCCTCTCTACCTTCTTTCCTTGGGTAATGATACTATTCTTCTCAGACAAAGGAAGAAAAGGGGTGGAAGAATACAATAAACAGAAGCAATGAAGATTACAAGATGACACTGCATGTAAAAAACAATGCAGGATATTGGTCCTAAGGGTGTCAGTGTGTCTTTCTCCACTTAAAAAATTAAAAAGCTTAACAACGACCGGACGCCTCAGGCAAAAAGAAAACTTATCAAATGCAAGTCTGTGTTAGTTGAAAAACCCCACACAGCCGACTGGGCAGGGGGGGGCGGTTTGTTTGACTTGCCACGTTAATCCAGTTCACATTATACGTTCTGGCCCCTTTGCGTGTCATCACAATCAGGTTAGACGAGTCGAGTCCTGGCATCCGTCCCTTCTCCACAGGCCGCCTGTCGTAATCACAGGTTCCTCTGGCCAAATGACAGTTGGGCCCCATTTGAAAAACTATGAATTGTAGAAATGGTATTGTATAATGCAGCGTACAATATATAATAGTGTATGCTGCAATATACAAATCCATTTCTATAATTCATAGTTTTTACAATCTTCATACCGGAGCCAGGTAAAGACTGGGGAGGTCAAGAAGGGTGTTTGTGTGTGTGTAAGTGTGATCTTGGGTGTGTGATTTGACACATGCAGCTGGTGGCAAAGCCGATAACTGTAACTCTCTGCCAGAGAAAACATGGGAAACCTTGGGCTGCCAAAAAGTTACCAATATCAATCATCCACCCTATAGCTGTCCTCCTTTACCCTGTAGGCCTGACTTCATGTCCCTTACTTACTTCTTTTATATGATTTTAAGAGATATGGAAGGAACTATGGAAGATATGGAGGTATATGCACATTAAGTTGGATAGCTTGGTTGTGCTCACTACACCATTAAAGTAAGAAGATAACATGACTGCTTGCTGTTTCTTTTCCATTGCACTCCCCCTGTTCCTAAACTACAGTAATTGTAACAATATGGTAGCACCCTAGAAAATAACTAGTTAATGAGACTCAGTAGTCTGCACGAAGCCTTGAGAGACTCAAACAAAAGTGCTGAAGGAGATTAGCAGAATTGCATCACCTTGTAAACGTCCTTATCTTCAAATGTGATGAAGTGTATCCAAGCGTTCCTGGCACTTCTCTGACAAATACCTCCCAGACAGCCAGCAGCATTGTTCAGATCAGGACAAACCGTGTGGGTTATCAATGTAAGGCTGACGGAAGAGAGCAGGTCTTCGCTCCTGACCGTCGGTGTCCAAAAGTCTCCATTGAGTGTGACAATCTCTTATTTCAGGAGCACGTTGGTGTGACTTTTGAGATAAGTCACATTGAATTTGTCATTTATTTTTCTTGGCAAGGCTTTCCACCCATAACATTCCTCCTTTTGTGAGTAGCACCTGGCAGCGACGAGGCGTATTGGAAACTATGTGTTTTTTTATTTGCATTGACAGCGACAAACTACAAATCTCCCTTTATCTCACGATGGGAACCGATGTAACATTGATTTACACTTGATGCAACTGCTGAGTGACAGGTTTACACCTGTAGCAAACCACCTGTGGCAATATAAAACACTGTTGGTTAGCAGTGGAGCCCATACGTACTAGCGTACCACAGTGCTCATAACACTACAGAGACGTGGTCTGCCTGTTGTGGCCCTGAGTTATTTTAGCTTGATTTATCTTGAGCCCATTCCTGTGGCACATCTCTATCTTTCAGAACACAGGAAGTGGAAACTTCCTCTGTCCCCTTCCTTCCTTCCTGCCTCCTGGTGATGGATGGATTGTGCGTTGCCATGCTGAAAGTGGGAATGGAGTGGGGTAGTTTGTGTTCTATAATGGGGGATGGGGGTAGAAGGTTTGGATTGACCTCATGAGTAAGAAAAACAACAACAACCCCATCTTTGTCGATAAGTGAGGGTTACAGATCTTGTCGTCACATATGAGTTTTACCCTCCCAGATGATCGAGCTGGGGGCCGGTAGGATATGGAGGGGGCTGAGGGTGTGTGTGATGACAGGAGGGGAGGAGGAGAGGGGGGGAGGAGAAGGGAAAGAGGAGGGGAGGGTGTAGATTGCAGGTTGCAGACAGTTTGAAAGGTATGACGAATAGGAATAAAGGAAGGGATGAGGAAGGTGCTCTGAGTGTTCTTTCCTGTTTCTCTTTTTCCTTTATGGCAGCACTTCCTAAATACAATTAAATATGGATACCAAATACATTTTTGCATGCATTGGGCAATAGTTAACCTTAGACCTGTCTCTTCTTCTCTGTATAACCTTCTCTTTCTCTCGCTTTCTTATCACGCTTGTACTCACTCACCCACTGTCCACATACTGTTAGTTTCAGGTATAAATTCCTTGCGAGCCGAAGTCACAGCTCACTCATCTGAAACATAACAAATTCCTTCATTTTAAGTGATGCTTCGTTTGTGTTGATATTATTATTTAACACAGTGTATTATGAAGAGTTATGTGGCCCATAACTCTGGCATGAAAAGGTCTGGCATGGGATAAGATTTCAGGTAACAAATCTCAATTTATGGGGGCTATACATACTCTCTAACTATATCCCACTATCTCTATCCCTCTCTTCATGTGTCTCTTATTATATTTCTCTCTAGCTATCTAGCTAGCTATACCGTCATACACCAGCACACCGATCCAACCAACCATCTGTGTTGTTCACTAGGGGTGAGAAAATGCCCAAACCCCAAATGAAAATGTGTAGTGTTGATTACCAGTAGTTCCCCACTAAAAGACAGCACACATTGCACATACACCCTTACAGATGCACACGCATACGCACGTATATGGCTCCCATCATTCAGATTCAGTTCAAATACTTGCTAGCTTGCCAGATTGAGAATTTGGGTACAAGGGGTAGCATAGTTTAGTAGATGTCACGATAGGGCAAATGTAGCTATCAAGGTATGCACAACTTTGCCATGTTGGTGTACCTCAATCGTTTTTCAATTTTAACAATCTCAGAGAATAAGAAGTAAGCGGAGAGTCCCCAGGGTGGGTGCACCTGGTTCAAGCCTAGCTTGAGGGCGATGGGAAGAGAAGGCTAAATGCAACTCCTTATTAAGGTTCTTGTTGAAACTAGAATTTTGCCCTGAGGTTTTGCCTACCATCCTTTAGATTGACAGCTGCTCGTATAGCTTCAGTCACCAAGTGTATTGCCACCTTTAGGCCACAACAGCGCCCCTAGTGCATTGTAGGTAGTATTACAGCCTGTACTTATATTATATATTCTTGGAAACACTTAAATACGCCAAAGTAAGAAGAATATTAAATGCAGTATATCAACCATTATTTCAGCTCTTAGTCCAAACTTTGCCTCGTATCAAATCCGCAATTAACAATGGAGGTTATACTTTTCATGGCAAGGCCGCAAATTTCACTCAAATGGGTGAAACGTTTATCATTCCGTGCAAATCTACCTGTGAGAAAACGCAGACAGATTTGATATTAAATGCTAACAAGACAACAAGATAAAAACATATTTATGCATCTACATAGCTTTGCTCTGTGTCTGCAATCTTCACATATTGTGTGTTAATTATGGCTGTCCTGACTTTGGGTTCAATGGAAGGTTTTTCACCAACTCTAAAGTTAACTCTATATCTAAAGTGGAGGGTTCACATCTTGGCAGAGCAGTCTGACATGTTATAACCAAGCATTAAGCAGGACACAATTTGTCTGTCAGCATCCTTGCGGGTTAGTCGTTCCTGCCAGTCTGGTTGAGCAAGTCCTTACTTATGCAAATTTGACAAGTTATGGAATAAAGCTTTAAGTAACTGGCAGTCTGTTTGCAACAAGAATTCTTTCATTTTTAGCTGCTATGAATTCCCTGGACGGCATTTGTACCAGGATGCTAAAGATTCTTACCTGACACATATGACAAGAATTTGCTACATAACAACATAATTAGATATCCGGAAATGTCTCAGTTTTCAAAGCAAATGTACTTAAATACATGATACTGTATGTGTTTGCTACGAGTATCCTAGCCTCTGATGCATGAATGTTTATTTGTGCACAGATACGGTCGGTAAAGAGAAGGGAGAGAATCAAACATAGGTTAACAATTACCTTATTTCTCAAACATAATCTAAGCCAAACTCTATAGGTCCTAAACTTGTCCATAGATGATCGAATATCCGCACAGGGAAGGAGTTAGAGCAGTGTGGGTGGTAGAGTCCTGCAAAGAAGCAAGTGGAATTCCTCAGATATCTCAAAAAGTAAACGGGGTTTAGCGTGCAGAGACTGGTTTTCTCTTGACACCTGTGGTACATCAACCGGCCTCAATCTATAATGGATGACCGTTTGCAATGCAGTGTGGGCAGATCAGCATGTTAGTGGTTCAGAGGAGTGAGCTTTTATGGCCTCATCTTGGTATATTTGGAATACAGCAGGCTTTGTAGCGGTGCCTATGTTTGGTTGGGTTTTCCTTGTACCATCCCCGTATATACCGTGTTTATTTATGATTCCTCATAAGCATACCTCATAGAATTGATTCTACTGTTAACCAATCCACTTTCAACCATTATCATGAGTTTGCTAGATTATTTTCAGAACTTAATGCTGTAATCACAAAGCTGGTTAAAAGCTGGAAAGTTAGCAAACCTAGATTCCAAACTCACTCCTTGATCTTCTCTATTGTTTTACGCAGGAAGACAGCGAGATCCCCACCAGCGTGGTCGTCAACGACTCCCTCAAGTCGCCGCCGCCCAGCCAGTTTGATGCCGAGTCGGTCCTGCCAGCCCCCTCCATCGCGGGCTCTGCAGACGCCAACTTCGGCACCGACGAGGGTCTCCAGACCATAAGCCTCACTTCCGAAGACGAGGCTCGGGCCTGTGAAGAGGACGTCTTCCCGGATTATGAGGCCTCCGTGGCCCAGGGCACCTCCATCACCCTGGAGCGCTCCAGAGCAGACAAGCTGAAGCGCTCCAGCCTGAAGAAGGTGGACAGCCTGAAGAAGGCCTTCTCCCGCCACAGCATCGAGAAGAAGATGACCCAGATCGGCACCAAGATCGTGCCCCCGGAGCGCCGCGAGAAGATCAAGAAGAGCTTCACCCCCAACCACCCCAAGAGCCCCACCTCCAGGAGCTCCTCCTTCAAGGTGTCCCCCATGACCTTCAATGTGAAGAAGGTGCGTGACTCCGGGATCTCAGTGCAGGACGGCGGGGAGATGGCCCATGTGGAGATCCCTGCTCTGGGCAGCATGGACGGAGAGGCCTCCATGGCAGAGGTGCACGACCTGGCCGAGGGCCTTGCAGGGGGGGCAGCGGGAGCTCTGCAGAGCTTCAATGCAGAGGTTGTGGTCAACGGAGACAGCCAAAGCGTGGAGGGGGCCGACCTGAGTTTCGACCGCACCGCCAGTTTGGCGCTTCCGGAGCAGGAAGAAGTGGATGGGGAGGATGACAACGAGGAAGAGCAGGAGGAGCTGGAAGTGCTGGTTAATGGGGCCACTGATTTAGCAGCTGACGTCACAGCTGATGTCACAGTTGACGTCACAGCTGATGTCACAGCTGATGTCACAGCTGACATCAAGGCTGATGCCGTGGCTGATGTCGCGGCTGATGTCGCTGCGGAAGTCGGGGCTGATGTCATGGCTGATGTGGCTTCACATAATGCTGTTTCCGTTGCTGTGGAGCAAGCATCTTAATCAGTAATTAGTTTGATTCTTGGATCTTAAAGGTGACATATTATTACCCCAGGTGTGGGTTTGGTCAGCCGTTACAAGCCGTTTTGAAAATCTGCCTCTTCTGACATCACAACTTGGCGTGTCCCCCTATATACAAGACGGATAGATGACCAACGTTTGCTGCAGTCCACTGGGTAGGCTGGTAGACTGATCTATCCAGCACACATCTAGGTGGACATGCCCACTTGTGATATCAGAAGAGGCAAATTTTCAAAACGGCTTGTAACGGCTAATAGATCAAAAAATCAAAAAGAAATCAACTTACACTACCACCTGGTTGTATAATATGTCACCTGTAAAGTTTCTGCTTGTTTTGACTTTTTTTAATTAGAAGATATCTTTCTAAATTGTCACTGTTTGATTGGCAACTCTTTTTATGTTGTATTACTTCTCAGTCTTGCATCATCCCACCTTAATTCGGAACAGTAGTCTAGAGAGGATTAACACTGTCTTTCAACTTTTTCTTTCTTAACCTGTTTGACAATAACCTGATACACAAGTTCAAAGCATGAATCCAACCCAATGCAGGTTTTTCCCTAGACCCCCTGTGTGGTGGTCTCCAAACGTACAGCCTTTTTGTTTCACATTCACAATAACTCACTCTCATAGAACTAAACCCAAGCCATTCAGGACCCCCATATCTCCGGGGTGAGCGGAAAACCATCTTCTTCCTCCTCCTCCTCCGCCTCCTCTGTTGGTCTGCCTCTGGAACGCACTATCCGGCGAAGAAATGGACTCTTTGTTCATTTGAAAGAATTAAAGGAAAAAACACTACTGCCCGCAGCTGGTGGAGTCGTGGGTTGCCAGGTTGTGTTGAAGAGGAAATGGGACGTTTCAATGGCAAGTTTTCAAAAGAGCAGACCAAGAGTTTTTTTGTGGACTTCATTTCCCAGAAGCTGATACAAGAACGTCCAATGTCCTTAACTTCCTGTAAACACATTAACGCGTCCGCTGTCCACGTCCACACATATGTTGAATCTAGATTCATGTCAACTAGCTAATTTGTTTTAATAGGGAAAGTATACTTACACCAACTTGGTAAACTGGTGACTCATAGAAAAATCGGGGGGTTCAATTCTCATTGATGTTTTGCTCAGTGACGACACATTTATATGATAATCGTAATGTATTATGTTGTATTGAATATATTCTTAATACAATAATAACAATAGCAAGATATACCCATGTTTTTGTATTCTACAAATACACAAAACACTGCATGGGTGCTCAATGACAGGTAGAAGGGAAATATGGGTTTTCATTCAAGGTTTTCTTTACTTCTTTGTTTGTGTGTTTGTTTACAGGAAATAGTCATCATTATTAATCAATATTTACTATTTTGACACTATCCAATACAAGCTTTAACAATTGTATGGTTGTATCAATAAATATAAGGCCTGCGATAATTCTTCATTGAATTTCCGTACTAAAAGTTATGTCGCATCCATTTGTATTTAGCATTATGATACCGTCTTAGGAACTATTTTGTTGATGTCAACAAATCGTTGCTGAACCTTTGCTGTTTAAACATTTTCCTTAATACAACCTTGTTGTGTGTGTTACGTGTGAAGACAGAGATAGGAGAGATAGATAAGGGGCAAGAGGGAGAAGGAGAAATACCAGAGCATTCCTCTGTTTGATGGATGTGTCTTCTACAGGCTATTCCTCATGCTCCTGGCCTCCTTGTCGAGACCCAGGAAGAGAAGAGGAAGAGGCGTTTGGGAGCCAGGTGTGTGCCCCAGATGCACACATCTTCATACCACAGGGCTCAGGTTTACTGGGTGGGGAGGGGGCGGAGGCAGGTCTGGGTGGGGAGGGAAAATGTTTGCTGTGGACAGTGTGATGCACTCCATGTGGAGAACTTGTGTCCCAGCCATGGGGCTTGGGTAACTGAGTGCGGGTTGGGAGGGGGTGGAGGGTGAGGATGGTGTCTGATGTAGAAACGGTGATGGAGTTGGCTTGTGTATTGAGGTCTGTGGATAATTGATGATGGAGTAGCAAAGTATTTATAAGAGCCTACATTAGAAGACAGGGACTGGTGGAGTTAAAGTAGAATCGCAGATGTGGGAGGTGGGGGATACCTTGCTTTTCTTTTTTAGGTGAATCATAATAATGTAATAAATACTAATTCTTTCAATACCAAGCAGAATTATGTATTTTTTTCTCTGACTTGATGATATATTGCCATAATGTCAGATCTGTGCAAATACAATACTGGTGCATGAGATCTGTTAAAGAGTGATGGATAAAACTCCAACGGCACTTGATGTGTGGGTGTGTGTCCACTATATGCCTCACTCCAGGAGAAACAATAAAAATAATTGTTTATATTTCTTTAAATTCTTATGTATAGGCCTATACTTATTAATATCCATATATGTTGTTCCATGGGAGTTGTATCGTGGATAAAACAGCACAAAAAAATGACACATGTAATTTGTACGTTTTGGAATCAATAAATATGTGTGAGCTATATTAATTTGACATGTTTGAATCTACTCTGTTGTCACATAGTCTAGTTTTAGCAGGCCTCTGGCTGTTTTAAATTTTTAGATAAGCCACTCAAACCAAAGACCTTTTCTTTTCCATCAGTAAAATGTCCTACTCATTATATTCTCTTTCCTTCCTATCCTTTACACTTTAGCAATTTGAAATTAACATACTGTCTTAGCTTGTCTTTGGTTTTGCATGTAACCTAGGCCCTTCTATAATAAATCCCTATATTTTACATATTTCTTGAATTGTGCGTCTTTGTTTGTTTGTGGTTTTATTCTTGGGAGCAATCTTAGTAGTCTAGGCTCCTTTGTTACAATTATATGTACCACCTTGGTTAATCTTAGGCCTAGGTATAAACATAGCCTAGTAGGAAGATAATATAAGAATATAATGTACCTGCATAAGGTAACAACAAAACCTGAGGTGGTTTGCAAAGAACTCCTCAGGTATCGAGTTATGGTGTGTTCCAGATGCCTTGTACACCATGCGAGTTGCACGTCATTTCCTGTCTCGTAGCACTCATAGAGCTCATAAGTACGCCCTTTCCGGTAGACCCCCATGGGGCCTCTGAGATCGTAAAATATGAATGGGTTTCAATGGAAAGAAAGTAATTATTTTCTGGTCCCAGTCTTTATATGCCCTGGATTACACATACGTTGTTTGTGGATTTAAATTATAATTTTTCATGCAAAGAAAACGAAAAAAAATTAGGAAGAAGTTTGATAATGTTAGGTTTTGTGTGAGGCCGCTTTGTGAACTACAGCCAGCACTCGAGTTGAGGGGGGATGAGGGGCGATGTCATCCCCCTTTAAAAATTAAAATTATTAAATTTATCTCCCTTCTGAAACAGCCATCCCCCCTTCCAATCCCCTGTTATTTTATCAATTAATATGGAAATAATACCGCTATTTCATTATAGCGCTTTCCTTTTTCAATTCGGGGCAACGTTACTTTTCCCAGAGACAGATTTGACAGCGATACTGCATTCTCGGGCAGTATGCTATTGCGCATGCATGCAGGCACGCTTGCTGCGCGCCTGCGTGCTTGCGCAATAGTGCCTTCACGAGCTGTCATTACACACCGTACGAGACAGACACTGGTAGTGTGAAGCTGTCTCTGCATCCCCCCCCCCCCCCCCCCCCCCCCCCCCCCCGTTGACAATGGAGTCTCCCCCCCACCACAGTAATAATGTCCTGGCTACGCCCCTGTCTGTCCCTAAAAGTTAAAATCCAGCATCCCCCCTGGCTTTTTTTTACAACTCGACCACTGACTACAGCCCCTCGCTGCTCTCGACGCGAATGATATACGTCACCACCACTCTGGTACAGACATGGCTATCTCTCTGCTCCACTTCACCGCTTTTTTCCAAAGGGGGGATAACAGCGTCGAAAGAGGTGAAAACCATTATAAATCGGGCATGTGTAGATTTTCAGTTATGCCGATGGGGAGATTGTAGGTCTTGTCCACGCCAGTCGCAGGGAGCGTGACGTCGCAAACGAGACGTGTAGTCTTTCTCATTGTGTTTTCTCTACAGCCTTTAACTGAACAATTGCACAATAAACTGTCAAACTCTTGACATGAAAAATTATCATTTAAATCCACAAACAACGTTTGTGTAATCCGGGCCATATAAATACTGGGGCCAGAAGATAATTACTTTCTCTATTTTGAAACCCATTCATATTTTTCGATCTCACAGGTCCCATGGGCTCTACCGGAAGTGGCGTGACTTCGCCACTCTATGAGGGGTCTCCCGGAAGGGGCGCACTTACGACCTCTATAGCGTTCCTGTTTGTCTTTGTCATGTCGTTGGCTAGTCATTGTTATTGTAAGCTACATTAGCCTCTTTAGCAAATCAGCTCGAAAACAAACAAAACAACTTTACATTGTATTGCATGCACAACAAGAATGTGCAATGCATAAATTGGTGACCAGAATAAAGTAGAAATGTAATCAAGTGTGTAAGAGCATTTAAAATTGACATTAAAATGAACAACGCGGTAGAAATACAAAAGAATAAATATCTTTACGGGCGCAGCCATTTTTGTGTCGTGCACTGGACTTTGTATACGCTCAGAATTCCGAGTGGGACCGACAAAAAGGGGGCGTGCCTCTGTGAAATGCCGCAAGAAAGCTGGGAGATTTCTCCACTTGCAACTCGTAAAGGGTTCTTTATGGTTTCACGTTGACGCAACGCAAGGGCTTGGTCCGCTAGCTACATCATTTTCGGCAATATGCTTGTATGTAAAAAATCTAAGGCAACAAATGTAACTTTTGCGTTCATAGTCGTAACCTTTTTATTTACTCGCTAGTTATCAGTAAAAATTGGACACGTTTTGCATTCGGTCATCATAGACTTTGCATATAATGACCAGAATGGACAACGATCAGCTTTTGTTTTTGTTGCACATTGTTTGAGTCGCATTCAGCTTTCAAGTTGCTGGAATCCATACAATACCATAATCAAAACATCTAGTAGTAGACCCATTGTAAAGTAATAGCATGCACAGAAAAAGACCAACCTCTCTTCACCACTGATAAGCATAGCGACACGTAAACACGACGCAGAGCCATAAAGGCTCACGACTACGAAGCGCTTAAAGTGTAATTCCGGCGAACATTTAACCCAGGGTTTTTTTCGGCATGAAGACCCATCAAATAAAATAAAATAATAGAGGTGCCAAAAATAATTACTTAACAATCTCCCTTCTTGATACTTTTATTACATTTTTTGGCGCCTCTATTATATTGTTTACGGTAGCCGGTAATCGACTTGTGTGGAAACATGGACCTACCGGTAAGGCAAAGACTTGGAAATCAGTCTTTTTTAATAAACTCCCAGTACTCTAACTAAAGTTTATGCTTTGTTTTATGTGTTGGGACCCTAGTCATGCTACTGCAGAGGTTTGGTGCTTTTTTGGGCAATATTAGTGGTTAAAAAATGTAGATTTGGGAGCTTTCACACCGCCCCTAGACAATGCAATGGAAGCAATTTGGGCTGTTGCGTTGCGCCTGGCATTCCCGGGCAAGTTCTATACTCAATTATCAACAAAAAAAGGAGTGCTGGAGGGCCTATTTTATGGGTCTTCATTCCGAAAAAGACCCAGGGTTCAATTTTCGCCGGAATTACACTTTAAACGGCTGATTACGTTGACGCAATGCAAGGGGGTTTACGGACCCATTACATCCTTGCAGACCCTTCTTGCATCCACCGCAAGGGCCTAACGTGCGCCTCCCAAAAATGTTAACCTTCCGTCGTGGCAACGCAGCAGCAAGGGCTGTGATTGGTCCGCTCACTAAAACCCGCTATAGACCAATTTTTTATTTGTAAACATTCGGATGCGCGCGCAGGGTGGTGGCAGAAAACAGCGAAAGGGTAGTTATTTATAACGGCAAAATGACCACTCGGATAATAATACAAGTAGCCTAGATAGATTTTTAAAAGATTATAGTTAATATTGATTAGATCTGATTAGTAAAATGTTTTCGACATATTTCAATAGCCTGTCACCCAGTGATAAACACTGTTATTTAGCCAAATTGACGTTAGTGGGCAGTGGGATACGTCTTCCAGATCCGTTTGCCATAGCACCTTGTCAATGGTTGGGTTGCGAAGGAAAAGACAGAAGGTACAAAGTCGGGACTATTGAAGTCCATGGAGACCTCTCCTGTCCAAAAAACAATATTCTAGTTATTGACAGTAGGCCTACGATAGTGTAACAGGTAAATTTAGCCTGAGTTTGCCAAGTTTACGAGACTAGCTAGTCGTCAAGACAACGTAGGCCTAAAACAATTTAAGGTAAGTTAGCTAAAACGACTAAAACTACATTATTCTGTGTTCTAGCGTTAGATAAGCGTACAACTTTACCATTATTTTGTTGTTGTAAGCCAAACCGAGTGATGTGTCTGATTGAGTGAAGTTCTTAGGTTAACTTACCTGATATGAAGTGTGAACTGCAAAGTCTGGCATTTTTAATAAGGTCTTTGTTCCAATCGGATCTTCTGATAGCTTGTAACCAACGACGTCTGCGGTTGGCATTAAACGAGTTGTTATCTGCTGGTATTCTGTAAAACTTCAGGTCACTGTTTACAGAATTACGATTCTGGCATCCCACGGCACAACACGACATTTTTCGGTTTATCTTTTGCCACCGTCTTGCGCGATTGAACCCGTGTGACGTCGTTCTGACGTAAGGTGAAAATTGGTCTATAATGTCTGGCTGCAGCCTGTAGGACATGGACATCAACGTCCAACTTCTCAACTGTTCAACTGCTCAAAAAGGTTATACGCATCATAGGTTTTATGCCAGGGATGATTTGAGTAAATTATGTCCCTTTTTAAACATTGATATAGTGGGACCTTTTTCATGATTAATTATTATCCATGTACCTTGGTAAACAATAAATTTTTACGATATAACGGAAAGAACATTAAACATCAAAAATCAAAAACTATTAACCTAGCGCAACAGGGTTAGGGTAGTAGTGGTTCAGGGCGAAGCAATACACCTTCGCTGCGCGTCGGTGTCCTGTTCGCCCTGTCAGGGCTTATTTTTTATTTTGTTTATTACGCGGCTCTTCTCAATGCAGTGGAATGCTCACGTCCACCATATATGACCGCTGTCAAGGAAAGTGTTTTTTTTTGCCTCTGATTCACGTCATCTGTATCACTCCGCAGTCCGGTAACTTATCAACCCCAGTGTATTCGGTTGCTAAGCGCAACGTCATTGGCTTTGGCGAACTATTTCTCTGCTGATCAACACTACGAATGATAACAAATACATTGGAAAAAGACACACTGTTTGAAGTTATTTTTTCGATTTGGCAAGTAGCCATTACTAATAATACTGTGGCGACCACGGGTGTGGGCGCCATGTTCCGGAGCCGCGGGGATTCTGGGAATTGGGGTTGTCAGTTGACAAAAGGGGTTTTGTTAATTTATTCTGTTAGGTTAAGTGGGGTTAACGGGTTTGGGGTCTTTATTGGTTGTGTGTTAATTGTGTGTTGTTCCATTGTTGTGTGATCGGGACCATTAGTGAGAGTGTTGTGTGTGTTGGTCAGGTGTCCCGTGTTTCTGTAATGTTCGTGGTCGTTAATAAAGGCGGTCCGTAGTCGTACGGTGTATGGGGCACGGAACTGCATAATTGTTCAACCTGGGCTCCCGTCTCGTCCTTCCCGTGCTGCTCGCCACAATACCAATACTCTTTGGCTGGGATGATGAGGCATCAGACAACCAAGTCATTTTAGCCTGAATACATAGGTAAAAAGCACCAGAGCAGGTTGCTAGTACCATGGACAGTATCAGAACGATGACCTGTTGAACTAAATGGTTGTGGTAGGCTACACCACGGGACCACTGCCACATAAATAAAGGTAAGACGCAATATTTCTTGCTTAAGGTTTGCTGGTGCTGTGGCGAGGTATTTTGTGTTTTAACTTGCAATTGATAGTCGGTGGAGTCAGTCTCTTGTTGACACAAAGTGACTTTTGGTCATTCTTGCTTTGCTTGAATTCTGGAGTAATTGTGGGGGGGAGTGGATGAGTTTTGGTCAGAATGCCTGATGTAGACTAGATTTGATGGAATGCGTGTTGTGAATTGAGAACAGCCAGCTCATGATGTGATACAGCGTTCAGCTGTGCAACAAATATTTTTTTCTTTTTCAATCTTAACAACTTTTGTAGTGCTGTGCGTAGCCACACGTTTGGCCCTTCTGATCTTAAACACACAGTTAATTTCCTGTCCTAGCTCCTCTTGTTTATATTGTTAGCTTAGCCATATCATGCCACGTTGTCAACATTGGATACATGGAGCAGAACATAGTGGGTCATATGTCCGATGCTTTTTGGAAACGTTTTCTTCATAAAACGTGCCAGACAGATTTTGTATACATTTTATTCCTTAGTAATTAGCTACATGGGTATGCCGTCTTTCAGAACCTTTCATTACCGATGTTACACCGAATTCTGCGACCCACCGAAAAGTGTGACCCAGGGGGCGCTGTTGCATATTTATTGAAATATGCACGAGTTTGAAGTGTAGACAGGCATGACAAAAACATAAATAAAACATAAGATCTCCCCGCAACCAATTACCTTTTTATTAAAGGTGCTTAATAAATACATTTGTTTTGATTTGATTCGCATTTTACTGACCTATACAATGATAGGGCGTTTAGTACGGTCCTTCACCGTTGCTTCTTTACCCATAAAAAGCTAGTCAGTGTTAAATTACGCTGATTTACCTTTGAACATTTCCTATTATAGGCTACTGTGTAAAACGCTGTTTAGAATTAATGTTAGTATCAAGAAAAGAAAGACCCACCGGTGGGGGAGATCTTATTTTTTTTTTATGTTTTAGTTATATTGCAAACGTGCATGTTGCCGAAAATGTGAAGCAGCGCCCCCTGGGGTCACACTTGTCGGTGGGTCGCAGAATTCGGTGTAACACCGGCAAGTTCGAGCTACACACTCCGTCCGTTGATTGGTTGACAGAATCGCACTTTCGTGCGACAGGGGGATAATAACAAACAAACACATTATCCGCAAGGTATTTGTGGACAACGGCGAAAGCTTCGTTTATTGAAGAAAATGTCTCTCCAAAGTTTGCCGTCCTTCTTGGACGTCCTACATTGTTGATCTGTTCTTCTTTTTCCTTGGATTTATTAGCAGGCTACACTGTGTCGGGTTGCTATGAGGTCACGATGCTAACGTAGCTGCCGCGGCTATCGCCATCCGGCTTAAACATGGACCTATTAAAGAAAAAGTCTTATCAACTCCTTACAGTTCCTAACAAAGTATGACCGAACAGGACAGCTCAAGCAAAAGCTCACACAGAACTGGTACCATCCTCCAAGCCCCAATAGATCCACCTCACCTCCAGATCCACTCCACTATTTTAGGCAGCGGATGTTCCTGTGGGCTCCAATGAGGATGTGGGGCATCCCCCTTAAATGCACATTGTGCAACAGGAAGATGCACCACTCTGGCATTTACACAAAAGTGAGAGAGGTGATTGATGTGGACTCCAGATACTATCTGGTTGGTGGAGACTACCCAAGGTGCAGTAAATGCATGATCCCTGTCTGCCCTTGGAGTAGTGAGATCTTGCAGCTGCTGGATCCCTCCCACGGTAACAAGTTTCCTGCTGTCCTAACAACACAGCAGGCACTGGACAGGAAGTGTGTCACAATGTTGCGACCACGCACGGTAGGGAACAGCTCCAGCTAATCACAACAGGTCTTGCAGGAGGTGCACAGCGAGGAGTGGGCAAGGCGGACTATCGACTACCTCACTGATTGTGAGCTCCATAAAAAGTTGTGTGTCCTCACCCAGTCCAAACCTACATACCAACAGCCACCCACCTTCAGTCGTCTGCCCCTGGCTCAGTGGTTTGAAACTGTCCACACAAATGAGGTTCTTGGCCACCTGGATGAGTTGAAAGGTGTTATAACCTCAACTTATGGCAGGATCTTAAAGTTGGACTCCACCAAGAAGGTAAAAGTTAACTCATGTAAATTTGTTTTCATTCGTGTTTATTAGTATGTCCAATGATTTGCTAATGTCTTCTGTAGATCACTAAAAAGCTCGCAGGTGGCATTGAGAACACGGCCACGTGGATGAGCAACATCGAGAATGAACTTGGCCAAGTTCTCAACTCAGTGCTGACCACTGGTGAGGGGGCTGGCCTTGATGACCTGTGCCAAGGCGTTGTCCGGAGGTACAGGGATGCTGGTGAGCTGGTGTGGACAGGGACTGCTGCAGTGAGTCAGGTGTGTTGCCTTCAATTTGTGCTGGGATGTTTCTTATGAATTTGTTGTTTGATGAATAGTTTTAGCAGTATATTAATGCAATTGGTAATTGGCTAACTGGAAACAATCTGAATTACATGTATTTATGGCGTGTTGTTTATTATAGGGGAGAGCCCAGTTCTCACTTGGTTTCGTCCATGGACCTTCACAGTGAGACTGGATGTCTTTCACTTTATGAGGCGTTTCACCAATGGCCTGACCACTGAGCACCATCCACTATATGGCACATTCTGCTCAAAACTTTCCAGCTGCATTTTCGAATGGGACAAAGCAGACATTGAAAAGTTGCAGCAGGCCAAGAGGGCAGAGCTGGTGAAAAAACACCCGGGTCACAATCCTTCTCACAGCCAGGTGTTATCGAGCATCACCTCCAGCAAACTGGCTAAGCACTGCCGAAGGAAAACCCGAGGGGTTGAGGTGACTCGCGCCCTCATCCAACAACTGTTGGACTCCATGTGGGACCTCACGGACACCACAGGGTTGTCTCTCATCAACCAAGAGAGCATGTCTCGTGTGTGGGAGGTGCAGCAGAACCACTTGCCCTGCATCCAAGATCCACCTGGTGTACAGTTGTACATAAACACCGGAACAAAGTTGGAGAAGGGGGACTTGACGTCCTGAGATGTGGCAGAGGGTCCTCCTCTCTCAAGAGCTTTCATAAGCATCAATGCTGTTTCATCCCAGGCAAGTTGAAACACTTAACATTTAAAATATTTTGTTAATGTATTAAGATGTGATTAAGCTGTGTATTAAGTATTAAAATCTGTATTTAATATTACACTAATGTCTCTGTTGCAATGTATTTTGAATGCTATATCTCCCTTGTGAGTCGCTTTGGACAAAAGCGTCTGTTGAATGACTAAATGTAAATGCAAGTTGGCTTAACATTCTTTTTTTTTGTTGTCATTAATACTTTTGTCTTGCCAGGGTGGAGATGTAATGCTCTGCATACGCAAATGTATATGCTGGAGGGGTTGTCCAGATGGAACATCAATCGGGCCCAGCAGGCTCTTAATATGAGTGTCACGTCACACACTCGAATTTATGATGTTCGTCTGATGTCCAGTGTGAACGCCCTCAACAGAGTCCTGGGAAGTGCACTCCTTCAAGAGTTTACACCCCCGGGTAAACCTACCGGTAAGATTCTCATGGCAACAAAAGAACAGATGCTGAACAATATTCTATTAATGCCAAACTGCCAGATCATGATGGTGACACTCACTCATTCTAATTCAATCTTATTTTTCCTGGTGACTACTTATGGCAGGTGAGCTTATTGCGGTGGAGTATTCGCTGGCCCAGTCCAACAGAGGAGATCTGCTGAGTGCGCCTCAAGCAATTGGCGCCAACCTGCCAGAGGGGCCGGAGGAAGTTCAGGAGGATGAGTTTCCTGATGAAACAATACCTCAGGCCACTGATATTCTTTTCCCATCTTCTTCTCAGGTAATGATGTGATAGCCCTTCTTTGGTAATCTATCAGAACATCCTCCTCATCGTTATCCGCTTATCCGGGGTCGGGTCCCGACCCATCTATCAGAACATTGTCACTGTAAATCGAATTTGATGAGGGTAATTCCTTTGTGTTACATGGGCACAACAAAGTTCACCTCACTGTACTCTCATTCACTTCTTTCAAATAATTCCCTTTAGGAACCTACGGCTGAAAGTGAAGGTGCATCTCAGAGTCCTGTCAGCTCCCCATTTGAGGACAGTGGGCCTATCACTTCAACTCCGGTAAAGTAGCTAATGTCTGACCATTAGAAATGCTTATTCCTTCAGTGTTTCTCTTAAATTAGCTATACAAACTGTTTTTGTTTTCATTTCATATGACAGGATAGTCGGTGTGATCCCAGAGGCATTCCCGGATGGGAGGCGGTCGATGCCTTGGCAGGATACCTTGTCAGCCTCAACCGGACGATAACTGCTTTTTCTAATAAAGAAATAGCAGATATATTGAGGTTGTACTCCTGCCTGGATGAAATCGACAAGTCCCCAACAAAGTACTCCCTAAAAAATAAGAAGAAGACCTTGCCAGGGCCATGGAGAGCTTCTCGGAAACGCAGTGGCTCTGCTCCAGGCCAGCAAGCAGCTGAGAGGTACCTGCAAATAATCAGCTTCAAATATATGTGTGTAGCTGTGTGTTCATGTGTAATTAACTGCATACACAAACACTTTAATGGTGTGTGTATATACATTTAATATATAATGTATTGTAATATATGTGTGTAAAAGTGTGTTTGTACATTTGTGTATATATATATATATATATATATATATACATTGTGTGTTTACAGTACTGTGTTTACACAATGTGGGTTAAATCATCTTGTCTTTTCGCAGATTGTTCATGGTTCATGGCCAGGCTGCCCATAGACCCGATTACACCAGGGTCTCTGAGTGTGTTGCACTGAAGCTCTTCAAGGAAGGCAGAAATAGACCGAAAGACCCTAAGGGGAGGACATTTGCAATTCCTCAGGCTATTGTTATGGTGTACGGTCATATTAAACAATTAATTGAGGATTGCCAACAAGTACTGCAAAGCACCAACCTGGTACTGGTGACCATAAACAATGCAACCGTCTCCTCTTGGTGAGTTCATTTTTACTGCTTCATATAGTCCGTTCAAAAGGGAAACTTATAAATTCATAGGAACATGCATTCAAAACAAATAATGACTAAAAAACAATGTGAAAAACTCTTCTGATCCCCCCAATAGGCTGCAGGATCGGCAGAAGAGGGCCGACCGCGATTCTCTGCTTCAAGGGGTGGAGCTTCCTCAGCAGGTCCACATGGCAGAGGAATCCCTCCTGGAGGCCCTGGACCTACCATCTGAGCCTGTTCCACATGGGCATGCAGATATGGAGTTCGAGGAACCTGACAACCGTGAGGGTGAGGCGGTGATTCGGCGACGCCGACGTCGAACCCAGGTTTCCAGCGAAGACGCTGGAGGAGATGATGCTTGGCCTGTTCCTTTCCCCGCTTCATCAGCCTATTGTGAGCAGGGTCAACACCCAGCTCCTGCGTCTCAATCACAGAGCTGGTCCCCATACCAACCACCGTCAGCTCCAGCGTCTCAGTCTCGTGGCTGGTCCCCATACCAGCTGCCGCCAACACCGGAGTCTCAGTATCAGGCCTGGGCCTCTTACCAACGGCCTCCAGCCTCTCACACTCAGGGCTGGTCGGGGCCCTCATACCAGCCGCCGCTGCCACCACCACCACCACCAGCCCACTTTCAGAGCTGGTCCTCAAACCTGCCGCCACCTCCACCAGCAGCCCACTTTCAGAGCTGGTCCTCCAACCTGCCGCCACCACCACCACCACCTCCAGCAGCTCACTCTCAGGGCTCTTACCAGCTTCCACCAGTGCCAGATTCTCAACCTCAGGACGGGCCTTCTAACCAGCCAGATCCAGCGTCTCATAATCGCTACCGGGATTGGAGATTACAAAAGGCAGCCCTTGAGGATCAGGAGCGAGAGATGAGAGGTGAGCCCCCGAAGAAGCGTCAAACTAAGGAAAGCTACCACTACGAATGCAAAATGTGTGGTAAGGCGAAAAGCAAACTTACTGGCCACACACAGCTACGGGGGAAATGGTACTGTCCAGCATCTGGAAAAACCATTGAAGAGTGGAAAAGCTCCTTGTAAAAATCTAAATATTGTGTTATGTAATATGTTTTTAAGATATTTTTATTAGTGTTAAATCGTTTGTTTTAAGTGTTCATTTGCACAAAAAAGTGTTATATAATTTGTTTTTAAGATATTTTTATTAGTGTTAAATCGTTTGTTTTAAGTGTTCATTTGTACAAAAAAGTGTTATATTATTTGTTTTTGAGATATTTTTATTAGTGTTAAATTGTTTGTTTTAAGTGCTCATTTGTACAAAAAAGTTCAAACAGTTGCAAGTTCACAACAGTTATATATATATATAGTTACAGTGCAACTTTAATAAAACAACAAAAAAACAACTCTTGTGGTGTAACAGCAACACAGCCATCCTTTGGGTGGAAGATTCCAGGTGCGAATCCTGGCAAGAGTGTGCAACTTGTTGTAAATAAATTCAAAAATGATAGTAGAGTGTCAATAATAATGGAATAATAATATAATAAATAAATACCTAATATAACAATAATAGAAAAACAATTAATTATTTTTGTGATATAACTTCTCATAGCATAAGAATTTAAGCTGAATTCTTCTGATATTTATCCTTTTTTCTTTCTCTTTTCCCCATTTCTCCTCTTTCATTTTTTTCCTTTCCCCCTTTCTCCTCTTTCATTTTTTTCTTTCCCCCCAACTAGCAGTCCCTTTTGCCCCTAACACTAACAGTTCCTAACAAGTCCTAACAAAGTCCTAACCAAGTCCTAACAAAGTCGTAACAAGTCCTAACAGTTCCTAACAAAGTCCTAACAAGTCCTAACAAAGTCCTAACAAGTCCTAACAAAGTCCTAACAGTTCCTAACAAAGTCCTAACAGTTCCTAACAAAGGCCTAACACAGGTGCGAACGCTCCTAACCAGTGGGGTAAAAGAGCCATTCAGATCCTGAGAAATGTCTGGGTCGACGGACAGTACCCGGATTGGTTAGTGACGGTTGCCATTCAACACCTTCTGGTTGCCGTGCAATGCTCGCTGCTGATTGGACGACTACTGTGTTGTGAACCTTCTCCGAAACTATTGACGCTCAATTGTCAGGTAGGCTATAGGTATAGCGATTTACAGAAAGCTTGTTTCGTTCAAGACATCATAAGTAAGTACTAAAATTAACGTATACATGTTCTAAAGCGTCTTTATTAGCGGTATTTGTGTGTGTGGATATGCGAGTAGTCCGTACGTGTGGTGGTTATGTACGTGTTTTATTATTATAACATCGCTATATAGACCCTAACCCCGGCCTATGCACCCAAGAGGAGCAAAGGGCTTGATTAAAAAAAATGTATTGGGCCTAGCCTGCTATATAGTTACTGAAGATGATTGATGATATCAAAACACCCTAAACAATGTTATGATGTATTAATGGAAGTGATTTCTGCTGTTATCTATCCCGTATATATGCTATGATCAAACAAAAAAAATCGTGAAACCGCTGCTTTTACTATAGGCCTACTGTATATGCATTATGTCAGATACATATCCTACTATTTCTGATGTCTTGAAATATCTTATTTATATATTTTTACTTGAATCAGCCGTTTAATTTAGTCTTTCGGCTTGTAGCCTATAAACAAAATGAAGCAACTGTCCCATATTTCTAACTGCATTTGAAGTAGACATTGAGACTCAAAGAAAATGGACGCTATAGGACGATGATCATGATTTGTCTCAATATCAGAATAACAACAATAGGTCATATAGCAATGGCTGGTGGAATGGCCATAAAGTAGGTCTGTATGTACAGTGTAAGCTTGTCCAGGCCCTGCAAGCCAGGATGTAGGCTCTGAATGAATAGTAGGTAATATGTACTAGTATATGCTACACCGTGAACCTCCTAAGATGGCACAATTTGATTGGTTCGCTGTCTCGGGATATTGTGCAATATCCCATGATTGCGATCTCAAACTAGGGATATTGTTTTCATTGCAAAATGTCGCGTGACGGTCGTCTCGTCACGCTCATAAACAAACAAACAAAAACAAATAAACCGATAATAAAAACAAATAAATACCGGCATGAAGTGTTATCTTGTTTATTTTTCGGAGTGTTCACGTGTAGTATACACTAAAACAATTATTCACCTCAGGCTCCGTGAATAGTGAGGAATAGCCCCCTTAGAGATGGGCGATATGGCCTAAAATCCATATTGCGATATACATTGCAGCCTCTTGCGATAACGATATATATCACGATATAAAATCATAAAATAACCGTTTCAGAACAGGTTACATAGACCCGAAGGAAAGCCAAACTGCTAAATGTATTTTAAAAAAAAGAGAAATATAGTATGTCATTTCGAGAACATTTATTGTGAAACACTGTAATCATACAACATAATGTTGCAGATAAATAAATATAGTATTGGGTTTCTTTCCTTTAGTGCAAACCATTCTAAAAGGCACTACACTTAGTTTAAGTCCTTGGTTCTTAAATGCAACCCAAGATGCAGAGAACAGGAAAAACGGGTGTCTTTCTAGATAAGGAACAGACACTGTACTGACAATTAGGGATGGGCATGATTAATTGATGATCGATCATTGATTGTTAAGATTTTTGTCGATTACGTGATATTTTTAACCATCAAAAGGAGGTTGACCCAGCCGGAGAGGTGGTCTCGGAGACGTTGCTCAACATGGAGCAAAGAGGAGACGGAACGTCTTTTGGATATTTGGGTCCGATATCCAAAAGACATTCTGTCTCCTCTTTGCTCCATGTTGAGCCACCACCCGACGGTCCGACAAAGGCAAGTAAAAAGTATGCTGGAAAACATAACTTAAAAATGCCGATCCATTTAACACATTCCGAGTCAGGATGAGGGAGAAGGAGTTGGACCAGTCCACAGATCAATGTATATCACGCTGGATATCCATGATTGTTTACTTTCACCGGTGCTTCCCCCACCCCCCATTTTCTTTAACGCTTTACAACGCCCCAGACCTTTTTGTCCAATGATTTAACCCATTCAGACCGGATCACGCATCTGTGCGTGTTTACCTTTAAGACCGGATTGCGCATCAATGCGTGTTTACCATTAACCCATTTGTACCGGCTGCGCGGAGCAACATTGTATCTACTAGATACAATGTTGCGACAAATGGGTTAACGTTCTTTGCACACATGCAGGTTTGTTGACGAATTCTGGCACTGTTGCGAAAATTGCAATGTGAAAAGGAATTGCACCAAACCAAAAATTAAACATTGTAATTTGCGTCATCAACATGCATCATCGCGATAGAACGATAGAATCTCTATCGTAGGCCATTTTTTTATCGTTTATATCGTATATCGTTTAAATCGCGCATTACTAAGCCCCCTTAGCCTTCGTTCTCGGGGGCTATTCCACACTATTCACTATTCAACATTTTTGATTACCAGCCACCACTGGTTATTGATTAAACAGCGGGTAGCTTGCAGATCATGTGTTGCTACTTTTATATGACTTACTTAGACCGCATTACCACCGTCGTGCAACAACACGATAACTGAAAAATAACAAAAGATAAATACATTATACAGTCGACGAGAACAATTAGGGATATGTGTTGTGTGTGGATTTGGCTAATCTATTTAAGTTAGGGAAAAGGTTCTTAGTCGTGTGATGGAGGTTTGTCTCCCCCAAGCGTAAACATGTTAGAATAGTTTGTGGATAACTGTAACTATAAAAAACATATAATTACTCAATGTGCATAGTTATGAGTGGACTACTGATGAGACGACTCGTCGTTTTGAAAAAGCATATTCTATGTATTCATTCAACATAGTTCAATGAATATATAGTATAGTAGCAATAAGATGATAAAGGATGTATGTAGTCATAAAATATCCACTAGTAGTCGTATTCAGTCACGGTGGCCGAGAGGTTAAGGCGTTGGACTCGAAATCCAATGGGGTTTCCCCGCACAGGTTCGAATCCTGTTCGTGACGAATAATTTTCGAAATTTAAATCTCTTATAGACGGAAGGAATTAATCGGTCGGGTAGATAAACAAACACGAAGTTCATTTTATTCGTCAAAACTGAGTGGAATACCGATACAATCATAATAAACAGTTCTTCCTCTCATTTTCCTACAAGCACCATGAACAATTGTGTTCATATGAATGAGTTGAAATATAAATTAACAAGATGTAAAATAATGTTTAACAAGTTTAGGTCTGATATTCATCTGATACAACCAAATTCACTTCTCTAGGGAATCATGTCTCGCGTGGCCGGCCTGACCGACTCTCCATTCAAAATCCGAGTCAGGGCCAATACCATACCCCATCAAAACCAAATTTTGGTTTTTTTTAATCATTATTTGGTTATTTCCATAAAAAGCAATTGTGTTGTTTACATTGATAGACTATGTGTTCACAACAAAACTGTTAAGTATTACAACAAACTGCTAACAAGTCCACACCCCTCTTCTTTGCATGAGAATGGATTCGTCCGGTGATTATATAAAACATCGGCGGGACCGCAGAACGTAGTTTGGGGCATTGTCAAACAGGATGGAAGCTGTGTGTCAAACTATGTGAAATAGGATAAATAGCGTAGGTTATTGTTAAAATTATTAAGGTATCACTATAAGACTTAAATCAAAACATGACATACGCTTAGGGCTGTAAAGTTAGGGTCCATACTTTCAAAAAGGTACACTGATGTTGATGTTCAACAAAGAGGAGTTAGCTAGACTGCTAACATGCTAACATAGCTCCTATATGCTCAAAGGGCGCACAAAAGAACCAATTTGACGACGTTTTTTACATACGTCTTCTTAGTCACATATGGACGTTTTTAACAACGATTATTTACAAATGCCAGCTCTTTTAACTTGTGTGCGAGCACGCAAAGTGAAGTTATTTGCTCGTCTCTGCAAAAAGTGTCAGGCATTTAAATCACAAGAGATAACTATAGTTTGATATCAACTGGGTTGAGTGCACCACTATTGCTTATTTTTCTCACTGCTTATCGACCTTGGCAGAAGTGTAAGATCACCTTTTCGCTGAAGAGGAAGTGGACGATGGAAACCTGAGAGACCCTCGTCCTGAAGCTACTAGTCTCAGCTCCTAGACCCACTGCTCTCCCCGGGTCACACCCTGGTCGTTTGACCGAGTGATAGTCTGCTCATTTAACAATTAGAAAACTTTCTAACGTTACATTAAAAAAATCACGTTTTATAGTTCGTCGATCCAAAGCTAAAAGGCTAGTTAGCTGACTGCCTTAGCCTGTCAGTACTGGGAAAGGAAGCTAGCGCTAACTAGCACGTTTAGCTTTTAACTAGTTTTTTTTAATGATGGCAAATCCCACAACCGAGGCCCTGTTTTTGATAAAGGACGTCAAGCCCGGATCGAAGAATTTGAACATCGTCTTCATTGTTTTGGAGATCGGTAAGTTGTACCGAACATGAGGAGGAAACTAGGGTGTCGCAATGTTTCTGGTGCAGATCACGAGATATTATGATTTGTGTGATTTCTTAAAGGGACCAATGGTTCACTATAATGTTTCAGAGTAAGAGTCATTTATCAATCCCGATGGCAATTGTGTGTCACAATGGCTCTTCTCGAGATCGAAGTATACAAATTGAGAATAAACAAATACAATTAAGTAAAGATAACTTTATAGCTACCATGTTTGAATTTAACATGTTACTAACTATATTTTATCCATAAATGCAGGGATATCACATTATTTTAATCTGAAGTAAGAAAACATGTACATATAGTATGGCATTTTACTACTTGTCGAGACGTATTGTAAAGACTGCTGATGTCATTCTCGCATGTGGAATGCTACAACTTTTGCATTTGTTCCTAATAATCTCTTGTCACCAACAAACAGGGAGAGTGACGAAGACGAAGGATGGTCATGAAGTGCGCTCCTGCAAGGTGGCCGACAAAAGTGGCAGTATTGCCATCTCTGTTTGGGATGAGCTCGGCAGTCTCATCCAAGCTGGCGACATCATCCGGCTCACAAGAGGGTAGCTTATCCCCACTTGAACCTCTATCTATTTTAAATAACTATATTAACTACCGGTGCAGTTTATAATACGTTATGCATCAACTGAAAATATTTGATACATTACCTATATCTTGCTCACAAGACGGTAAACCCTCTTCACACTTGACCCCAATTTCAATTTCAGATTACATATTTATTAGAGATCTAAATTTTATAGATTTTCCAAAACACTTTTGTAAAGATGTCTAGATTACAGTTTATTCCATGTTCCATGCTTGCAGGCATCTCCCTTGTTCTTATCTGAATGTTTCTAATCTAAGTATGTTTTGTAGGTATGCGTCCATTTGGAAGGGCTGTCTGACGTTGTACACTGGGAGAGGCGGTGACCTGCAGAAGATTGGAGAGTGAGTAATCTGCCAGTCTGTTTTAAGGGAGGCTGTTGTCACCATCTGTCTAGAAGTTAGTCATTCTACCAGACAGTTTCATCCAAAGTGATTTGAGTGTGTCTCGATGCAGGTTTAAGGCGCAGGTTGTGGTTGCTTCTTGCTCAAGGAGGCCTACTGATATTATGCTGACACTGGGGTTCAAACCCAGAACACCTTTCAGTGTTTCCCATACATAGACCAATGTGTGGCGCAGCGCCACAGAATGAACACAGAGCGCCACAATTGATTCAGCTTTTTTTTTTTTGAAATATAAATATCGTTCAGTTTATTCATCTCCGCATAGCGCTCCCTCTCCCTGTCATTCTCGTTCACACACGCACACAGAGACAAGTGCCCATTTATGCCAATGGTGCGCGGGTACACTTCCACTTATTGGATAAACCGGCATATCACTGATAAACTGCACACGCACTGACAGCGGATTCGTCCGCGCCTCCTCTCAACGCGCCTAAAAAGGAAAACCCGAAGCAGCGGGATATTTGCGATTAATGCGAAATGCGGTTATATTACGGTTTTAGATCCCCAGCCCATTGTGCCGGCGATTTGAATTCGCTCTGCAGCAGGGCCTGGAGATCGGGAAGCGGGCTGATCCACTTTGAAATGTATTTTGTGCGCCATTGCTCGATTACGCGAATGAGCAAACGCAAAACGGGTCTTGTTTAAAAGAAGTGCTCCCATTGATGGTACTGCGATTTGTGCCAAGATGCCTATTCTGTTATGTTCAATCTCAAAGCCTATGGAGCATTAAAAACGAAAGTTATTGGAATTCGCAGACAAAAGGGAAAAACTTCTCCCTGTGCCTAACGTTTTAGATGATAGGCCTACTTACTTTCTTTTAAAAGAGAAACTACAAAGCCTTCAATGTCACTCAGACATTGTCAGAAAATACATCGGTCCGCATGTGTTTATCTCGCCCCATAGATAATGGAGTCTCCTCATAAAAGGAACACCAGTGATTGTCCGTCCAATCAGAATTTGCACTGCCTATCGACCAACCGACCAGAATCAGACAGCCCTAACGGGTAGTTTTGCTGGTTAATATTTAGGTTTACAACTGACATTAGATTAAGGCCGAGTCAATGGAAAGCTAATTTCTTTGACGCTAAATCAACATTGTCTTTTCCCTCATCTAGGTTCTGCATGGTGTATTCGGAAGTGCCCAATTTTAGTGAACCAAACCCAGACCTACAAGCTCAGTCCAACCAGCAAAACAAGTCTGTGAGTAGCCCCCAAACAATGACCATGCACACCAAAAACAATCAATCCATATTTTATAGCGTATCATAATTGTTTAACCAACAGGGTAAACCCGACCAGAATCCAAGGGGAAACTCCCCACCCAATCAAAATTCAGGTACATCTGCACCGCCAGGTATGATTTGACCTTTAATCAACAACAAATTTCCTCGTAATGTCCCCAATTGTGCCTGCCTTATCAAGACAGCACTCTATAATTCCTCCCTAAAGGGGAGATCTCTCACCCTGCGTTCCCCAGCGGCTCACTGATGATTTCATGTTGAGTTGTTGAGACGTGTGTTGTTCCTCCTCTCTCCCCAGGTAATGGTACCATGCAGCCTTTTGTCAACAGCAACAACAACAACAACCCGCCGCCCGGTGCAACGCGGGACTCATCCTTCGGTCCCACGGGCCGGCCCAATGGACGCTCGCCAGGGAACGGAGCCCCGCCCCCGGTCACCGCCACCGGAGCCCCGCCCGCCACCAAGCCCTCGGTTACCATTAGCAACGGCAGAGACCCCCGGCGTGCCAAGAGATGAAGCTCGCCTCTAGAGTTTAGGCTCCTTCTCCGTTCAGCTGACACTGTTGCCAAACCCGACGCTCACCACCCAGGAACAAAATAATCCACTTTGGTGGCGTCTAGTACAGGTGTTTTTATACATATATATCAAAAGTTTTTGTTATTTTTAAACCCTAGTCACTTGTGTATTGAGTCTAGTGCTCGTGTCACGGCTCCGTCTGAGCGGGGGTGAGACGCCACTGCATGGCGTTACGCGGACACGCGCTCGCTGTGGACACCGGCTGTCATGTGCCAGTGTTACCCTCCCCCTCACACCCAGCCACGTCTTGTTTTATGAATCTATACACCCTACTTGAACACTCAATGCACTTTTGTTTTCACTTAAATTATGGCGGTCATTTCTACTTCAGGAAACCACGTTTCAGCGGAGGCAGGGGAAAAACAAAGCCTTAAAGGGGGTGATCATGGGTTCTTGGACTGAATACTCTCGTGAAGCGACTTCCTTTGTTTTTGTACCAAACCTTGTGAGTGACTGTAAAGCGGAAGGTGGTGATTTATCATGTATGAGGTGTATAACAACTGGGGCCAATGGATTCTCATTTGGCTTTTTTTTTTTTTTTTTTTTTTTGGCAGTGTTTGGCTTTTATTTCTCTCGATTCTGAATACCATCATTACAGTAGGACCATTTATGGAATCACTGGCAAAGAGGTTTACCAAATAAATGTTACGATTTTTACAGACATTTTGGGATTTTCTCTAGTTTGTAAATCTAGTCTAAACTATTATTTACAGGTAACCCATGGTTTGCCACCATCCTATCTTTCTATCCTATCAAAATGTCTTGACAACAGATTTCGTTTAATGTCGGGGAAACAACATAAACTTAAAAGCTCAATAGTGAGCCTACTGAACGTGAAAGTAACCAAGTAAGTAGATGTTGTGCATTGAAATGCTCAGTCTTAAACAGGTCTATTGCCCATCAAGACCTAACAGTGCATTTATTTGTATCTCTAAATGCACACCTACAGACCTATCTATATATTGGTTCTGTCTGTATTGACGTGGCTAAGCCTGTACGTAGCAGAAAATAAGGTTAATTATTAAGTTACTTATGCCACCTGAGGCAAGCCTCAGAAGGAAGAAAATCTTGTGACTAAATAGTATCCAGTGGTTATTTGGAATGAACCACTTTAATAAGTATAAGGCCCATTAACACGGTGAATTTTTTTATCAATAACATGAAAAGGAAATTGAAGTCCTCAGCATTGGTTCTGTGATTTTTTTTTGTTTTGAAATGTGAAAGTTGCACTCAAGTGCCGTATCATGTTACACCAAGCACCTCGATGTTTCTGCAAATCTTGCCTTTAGTTTAAAAAGTCAAACACACCATGAAGGCAGGCTACATATGTGTATGTCCCTCATGACGCCAACACAAAGGCCTGCTCTCCTTTTATGGCTGTCAATGATTTAAACTCATTTGAACAAGTAAAACTACATAATTAATTTGAGGGTATTATGTGATGACGGATAGGCCTATCAATACTATACCTCTATCAATATCTAGATTGAACTACAATCCTCCAAAGACCAAATTGTACATTGAGTCACTGAAATTAAAGCAAGACAAAAGTGGCCAAAAAGTTTAAAAACACCATTATCAAGATGATGGACTCGTCGTTTCCATACAGAGTAGAACTGAACATGTGCCTACCATGTGGTTTTTCTAGTTAAGTCATGCATGCCCTTGTGATACTGAGCTTATGAGAAGTTGCATCAGGAGCTCGATGGTCAACAGAGCTGCTGGTCACGAGAGCGGGACTTCCTCCCAACACATTATTACCAGCTCTAAAAACAAACCAGTTGATGTGTTGACTGTAATTGTACTCAGGGTTAACACGGACAGTTAGTCTGTGTTTCGTTTTAGTGTTTTTTTTCTGAATATCCTACTGTAAATATGGATAGGCCTTTAAAAAAAATATCTATAAAGCTATAGGCCAACTGAGCCATACATTAATTGAAGAGTAATAGATAATTGTGGCGCAAGAACCATGGTGAGGATGTGTGTTCAAATCAAAAACTCATGTCACATGAGTTTACTTTAGACTTGTGGTTTTCTGTCACTCCGTCATCCTATGTCAATGTGTCATAGAAACACTGGGGCTATTTTTTATGAAACTAAGCTTGAGATAAAAGAATAGCCTAAAAGTATGCCTTAATATGGCTAACTATCTTTTTAAGGTTAGAGTTAAAATGTAAGCTTAATAGAGCACCCATGAAATTTGTAATGTGAGCAAAACAAAAACGTTTAAAATGCAATAATGTAAGTAAACAATATCCACTCATATATCCTACCGACATACTTGCAGAAGTATGTAATTTAAAAAAAAATGTATAGGGCTATTACACCACTACAGAACACATGCAGCCATATATAGCATGCTATCGGTATCCAGTATCTAAGTCATGATGTATCATCAAAGCCATCTGACGTTTTCTTCCGACTGTGTACAAACAGGGAACTGAACAGGATGGGAGGAGAATGGAGATATAGTCAAGAAGCACTGCTGTCTATGAGGGACATACCATCAGACCGCAGACAAGAACACACAATGGCTGGTGAGTGTTTACATTATTGTATCCCCATGGAGATGATTATAATATGATAAATTGAAGCCCATTATATTAATCTCAGATGAAAAATATGGTGGTCACAGCAGAAAGGGCAATATAAATAGATACTGCCTATACACATTGATAGGCCAATATCATGTTCCTATTATGGTTTTACTAACGTTTGTTTTTCATAAACATCTGCTGTCAAAGACGGAAGTGAGTACACTTTTTATTTAATATTAGTATTCAAGCAGGAATTAAGCTCTGTATGCCTACTTTTGAACAACTTCTTTTGTAATAAATTCATCATGAAGAACTACTTAGAAGCATTCCAACTTTAGATTTACATGATTTACATTTTTTTCATTTATAATTTGTTACAATCTTTATGATGCCTTTAAGGTCTTCTGTATGTAGGCCTTACCATAGACAATTTTCTATCAAGATAACTTTTCAATTGTGATTGGTAAATAAGTGGTGAGCTGGTATATTCTCTCAGTATACTGAACCCTGATCTTTCAAGTAGGCTATCTCTCTTGGCGCTTGTCTCAGCTATATTTGTCCGCTATTAAGGAAGCCTCCTTGCAATTGAGGCTTAGGCATTGTGTTTTGTATTCACCAAGCATTGAGAATGAAATTGTATTGATTTGTATCCTAATAATCCTTGGCTTCTTTACAATGAATATTTGCAATGTTAGAGATAAGAAAAGTCTCATATAATTTAGGCCATAGCGCCTTAAACATCCTTACACTAGTTATCTCAACACATCAAACAAAACATCAAAACATTGAAAAAAAATCAAAGCAATTTCATTCTGACTAACTTTCATTCTGACTATTAAGGCACTGTTGGGGCCAGTGCCTTAATAGTCAGAATGAAATTGCTTTGATTTTTTTTCAGTTGGGCTTATAATACAACTATAATAATTGAATGCTATGCTAAATGATATAATTTAGTGTTTCAATGGATATGCTTCTCTGATAAATACGGTGGCTGAGACGTGTCGAATGAAATGCATATCAGAACACTTTCCAAATTTAAACAAACACAAGCGCATTTCCCGGAAAACAGAAACGCAAACCGCGGCAACACAATTGCAAAAGAATGTAGATAGCCTAAGCCTAATTAAAAATAATAATCAGCTTTGAACCGTTGACTTTTGCCAGGCTTATCGACAATATACAATCATTTGATGTTCTTGCCACACGAACTGCAGCACCGTTTCGGAGTGCAGTTTGAATCAGCACTAAGGAATATATTGTGACGTACGCTGGCAATAATAGTCGGTCCGTTTCATTGTCAACACTCTTTTGACTTCCGTTATGTTGTGGGTCTCGCATTTATCTTGTGGGTTTAGCATTTGTCTTGGGCCTTTTGCCTTTAGGTTTTCCGTAAACGTGCCCGTTTATCGGAAAAAGCGTTTTTGGCTTTGCTATTCACTCAACACGCCGCTGCCATCCTAGTTTAAGCACCATTAACAACTTTACAGTTGCTTCTTTAGTGAGCACGATAACATTACAACGCTCACCAATCGTTGAGCGTTGTAGTTCACGACTTCAAAAAACATTTCACAGAGCGAACATGGGTTGGTCACAACCAGACTGATGTGAAACATTCATTGTTACATTATCAAAACATATCAATACACAAATTGAACTTGAGTTACATAAGGTTGAGAACCCCTCTTGTCTTTGAAAGGCAACATAACCAAACCCCATTTTTGGATCCTTATTAGAAAAAGCCCTAAATGTTGTATTTGCTTGTAATTTGCAGAAGTTGCCCTCTCTGACGCCGACGCCATCTTTAAGGAGCTGAACATAACATACAACGGCACCGATTTCTGGATTGATCCCTTCACTCAGCCATGCAACCCCTCGCCTATCTCCGACACGGCCATGATTGGCATGAGTGTCTTCTACGTGCTCGTCTTTCTGCTGGCCATCCCTGGGAACCTTCTGGTCGGGCTGGTGATCTGCCTGAACAAGCAGCCCCTTTCCTCCTCCGACCTCTACCTCCTCCACCTGGCCGTGGCCGACATCCTCCTGGCCGTGACGCTCCCCTTCTGGGCCACCTCTGTGACGCTGGGCTGGGTGTTCGGCGACGCCATGTGCAAAATGGTCAGCATCCTCCAGGAGCTCAGCTTCTATGTTAGCATCCTTTTCCTGGCCTGCATCAGCGTGGACCGCTACCTGGCCATCGTCCGCGCCAAAGACACTCACAAGGTGAGCCGCCGACTGGTGAACTGGTGCGTCTGCGCCGCCGTGTGGTTCACGGGGGGACTGCTGTCGCTGCCGGGGCTGTTGAACTCTGCCACCCCTTCAACCGACTCGTCCAACGGCACGCAGCTGAGCATCTGCACCGAGTACTACGACCCGGGCAGCGTCCAGGAGTGGAGGCTGGCCACCAGGGTGCTCAGCCACACCCTGGGCTTTGTCTTCCCGTTGATTGTGATGCTGCTTTGCTACGGGACCACCATGCGGCGCCTCCTGCGCACCAAGGGCGGCTTCCAGCGGCAGCGCGCCATGCAGGTGATCGTGCTGTTGGTGGTGGTCTTCCTGGTGTGCTGGACGCCCTACCACCTGGCGGTGATTGTCGACACTTTCCTTCGGGCGGGGACCGGGCCGTACCAGTGCCTGACGCGGAACGCCATCGACCGAGCCGTGTTCGCCACGCAGAGTCTGGGGCTACTGCACAGCTGTGTGAACCCAGTGCTGTACGCGTTTGTGGGCAGAAAGTTCAGAGGGAGGTTTGAGTCAGTGATCCTGAAGATGGGAGTTCTTGAGCGCACGCCTGGACCGAGCAAGTCTTCATCGACGGAAAGGACATCCACGATCCTATAACTGTGTGTGTGTGTGTGTGTGTGTGTGTGTGTGTGTGTGTGTGTTTGCTGTGCAAACACGCTGAATCAAAGCATTTTTTTTGTATATATTTTTGTATTTATATTATAATTTTTAATACTTCTGTCAACAAGATGCATGCACTTATTGGTGAGTTGTAAAACACACATGAGTCAGCAAAAGTTGTATTGAGACATTTTAAGTGTAAATAAAAAGAAATCATGAAACATTGTTTTAATATATATATATACATATATATATATATCTTCATATTATGAAGTTCTAAATGTGTCAATTGTAAATGGATTTGTGTGATGTCCCTTGTTCCTGTATGATATGTTGTTTTCTGCCCCACAGCACCTCCCTGTGTTCTGATATGTTATATGTTACTGGTTATTGCTAAGCAACTAGATGTTACATAACTCAATGCACATTTCTTTGTTATTATCTGTGTTATGTTTACTGTTTCCTCTATTTATTGATAAAACTTAAATCTCTTCAAGAACATTGTCTGCCTCATACTGTAACATATTACACCATTGGATAAACTCATTACTTTTCTGATCTCATTATCTACCTGTATAATGGCCCTCAAGCAATTCAGATACACAGGGTTTAGATAGAATCACAGACCGTCTGAAAGATAAATAGACAGAAAGATGCTGAACCATGCACTGCTGTTTTCCATGTGTGTCCTAGTCTGTCAAATATGTGTCACCTGTTATCGATGTTACTTCAATTCCCCAGTCTGCCCCTTTTACTCAGATATCTTTGTTGCTGTTTGTGTGTGTTTCCCTCAGAGTGTGTCTGTTATCGCATAGAGGTTTTATCCCTGTGATTGTGATGAACCCTGACAGATGGACAGATGGATTGCTGTGGCACACAGTATCGCTGTCATTTGTTCGCATAAAATAGGAAGTCTTCATTGCTGACGTAACATTCTAATTAGTGGCATCACGGTTATTTTCAGTATATTTTTAAACATATATCTGTCTCTGTCTCTCTCATATAGCTCATATCTAGGTAGGTATATCTATTGATATATAGATCCATACCTGTATATATTGTAGGTATATCTATAGATATAGATCTATAGATATAAATATTTATAAATATATATATAGTATATATATATATATATATATCTATAGATATAGATTAGTACCTATAACTATATCTTTAGCTATATCTGTATATATATATATATATATATATATATTTATTATATGGATTTGCCTCAATATTCTGTCACCATTAAAGACAGTTGAGAATATTGAGATAAAGGTAGAGATAAAGATATAGATATATTGTAGGTACAAATATATATATATATATATATATATATATATATATATATATATATATATATATATATTTGTCTCAATTTTCTGAACCACATTTGACCTACAAAAGAAACCTCCAACTGTGTTGCACCGTGCCACAAGGTCTGCTGCCACAGGATTGGCTGGAGGCGGCCGAGGTGGGCGGGTTCGCTTGGGTAGACTGGGCAGACAGATCCACACACAGCTGTCATTCCCCCTTAGGACTGGTCTGGCTGAGGTGGTGGAGTCGGCAGTGGGGGGCTCTCATGAGTAGGAATGCTGAGCTCATGGGCCAAGGCGGTCGGGGGAACCAGAACCACCATTGCTTGTTTGCGTGACAGGACCTCGGACACTCTGATCCAACCATCAACAGCTGAGCCAAGAGGGACACGAAGGTTTTCATGAGGATCATAATCAAGGAGAACTGTTTCAAGAGTCCCAAGCTTCTCCAACCAAGGAAACAAGCCTGAAGTGTGAGGCTGGCCAGAGGGGAACTGTCACCCAGCAGAAGCAAGGAGAGGGAGCTTTCATTGCAACTTGAGCCACTGGGTCTTGCCCTAAAAATACATATTTGCAGAAGAGCCGGTGCTTTCTCACTCCTGTTTAATAACTTGACAATCAACGTTTATGCCATCCCCATTTGGACAGCAAACTAGGGGTAGTACAGCACACCTCTACACATTTGGTCAAAGTTACTTCAATAATGATCACAACTTGTGATTGGTTCTCAAAAGAAATCCATCTGATCTCAAACTTTTACTATCACCGATATCACCAACGTGAGCAGCATGTTGGCTGTAACATCTTAGGAGTTTAGTATTGTCTCTCAAGTCCTTTCTCCTGTGAGATCACTCCGTTCCTAGACCATTCTACCAGGAGGGCCAGGCCCCTGTCCAGGACCTCTCTAAGGGTCATCTCATCAGACCACCGCCACCATGAGGAAGGCAGAGGTCCAAACCACCCAGAAGAGGGGCGCCGCCGACGAGGCAGGCCCTCGCTCCGGGGGGGTGGACCCCCCTGTCCCCCCAAAGCGCTCCAACACGACCCAAAGCGGCCCTCAGCCTCGGCAGCCCTCGCCCACGCCGCCCGCCTTTTTGCGCAAGATGAGGAACGCGGCGGTGGGCACGGGCTGCGACATCCGCCTGAAGGTGAGCGTGGGCGGGGACCCCCAGCCCTCTCTGTACTGGTACCACAACGACGACCTGCTCAACATGGACAACCAGGAGTACGGGGGCCTCTGGATCAGAGACTGTAAGCCTAGCGATGCCGGCCTCTACACCTGCATCGCCAGCAACCACCTGGGGGACGCCCGCAGCAGTGCGGTGCTCGCCGTCCTGGATCTGGGAGAAGGTACCGTCACATGGTCATGTACTTGGGTGTTATTCCGTGTTTCAGTCCTTTGGCTGAGGCAGTTTCTCCAAAACCACTGAGTAAGTTCAGATACTGGTCATTAGGGAGCAGGTAGGGGGTGAAGGTGACTGGCTCTAGGATGGCTCACAGGATGGCCAGTCTAGGGACGTTGGGGGATCGAACCTGGAACCAGAGCCACAGAGTGAGTGCAGATGCAGGTCCTAGAACCAAAGCCACGAGTGAGTTCAGATACAGGTCATCAGGGAGCAGGTAGTGGGCCTACAGGATTGCCAGTGAAGAGATGTTGGGGGATCGAATCTAGGACCTTACGTCTGGGGGTCAAACATCCTAATTGCTTGAATATCCTTCCACCACTAGACTTCTTATTACGCATACACTGATACTATTATGACCTTGAAGAGATGCTTTTACCAAAGACTTAAGGGTCTCTCACTACAGCGAGTTTGAGATACAGTTCATGAAGAAGCAGTTAGGGGTTTAGGTGTATTGCTCAAGGAATGCATGCTGATGTTAGGAAGGATAGACCATAAACAATGCTGGTATTGGTAGACTGGTTGCTGCTGTTGCTAGGTTGTTTGGGTTCTGCTCACCACCACACACCATTGAGAAATCTTCCAGGTGGAGGCAATTGGCAGCAGCCATGAGAGACAATAACCTGGTTTGATTAGCAGAGCTCAGAGGTATCAGCCAATCAGGGAAATCTGCTGAGTCCTGCAACAGGATTTGTGCCATCCCCCCTGACGACATAGTCCTACCGTCCACCTCTCATTATGTAGACCCACGAGTGTGTAAAAAGGCCTGGGATGAGCCAAGGAGCTCTGCACAAATGTGATGATGCAATGCAGTGTTATGTCTTGACTTTGGAGTTTCGCTCTGCCTCATTTGACAGCATTCAGTGTCGGTTTGGATAACGACAATAAAATTAAATCTTCTCTAAGGAGCAGTCAACTATCCGCTCGAAAACAAATTACTAATAAGGATACATTCTGACTCATGATACAGCAAACGACTTGGAAACCTAAATGATCTGTCATGCATTTAGCTGAATCCAAGGAAAGCAGAATAACATGGAGCATGAGTTGGAAATGACCATATTGTTAAATGTCAGGGTTTTAACAATCTGGTAGCTTGCATGCCTTCTTTCAACATCAGTTTAAAGTGTATTTGTGTGTCCGGTACTTCTTTATTCATATTGTAGTAGTGTAACTAGACTAATGTGCATAGGATGCAACACACTGATGGATTTGATGATTTACAATTAAAAAGTATCAAGTGTAAATCAAATATTCCAATATCACATAGAATCAGTTTGGGGGATATTGTCATTTAAAAAGGCTGTGCAGCAAAACTGTGAGAAACTTCTGGTGATCTTTGAGATCAGAAATGGTTTCCTGCATACTTAAGAGCTGCAGACATTTAACTGACCACTGGTAATAGGATTGTGATACAGTAAAACTGACAACTACTGGTGAGAGAGGACTATGTCTGTGTGTGTTTCCATACAACTCAGTATTAAAAATCAAAAGGAGTTTTCACTTTTTTGAGGTTCAATCAAGATGTCTAATTGTTGATTCACATTCCAAGAGACTATGAACCTTATTTAGGCTGGTTAATTTGTGGGGAATAATTTCTAGAATAATACTGCCATGACACCGTTGTTGTTCTACTCAACAGCGATGATATGACCACGAACAGCTGGGGAGGCTTGTTGATAAAACAAATACTAGCCCTCCCCTGCCAAAAGAATGAAACAACCTAAACCTGTGTTTTGTTATAGAAATGGTCCTTCTGCCTTTCGGTTTTCACTTATGTGTTGCAATCTATATCCAACTGCTTCTGCAGCTGTCACTTCACTCAATGGGGTCTCTCTCTCTCTCTCTCTCTCTCCCCCCCCCCCTCTGTCCCTCTCTGCTGCAGTTGACTGCTAGTGCTGGTTATTTATACTATGGAATGTGCCAGGCCTCAGATTTTTCTGATGGTAATGCGCAGAGGCTCCTGTTACAGAGGAAGACATCAGTGCTAATATTAGCACTAAACTCTGTGTAGTTTTTTTTTTCTTGGGGTGGTGGGTCTCTGGATTAACAAAAACAGAAAATGGCAGTGTCACAATTTGGTCTGATTTTAATGGAAATATTAGATGGAATGTCACTGAGCATTCTCGTAGCATGTCACTCGATACACAGTGCTACTTATGTTACATGGCCCTCACACTGCTCATGTGCTTTTAACTGAACTGGGTTTCATGGGGACTCTAGTTGCTTAAGTATGTCCAATGCCTTTATTACGAGAGTGCTGCATGCAGAGCTCAACTGTTGTTCCTCTTTCTTTCTTTCTTTCTTTCTTTCTTTCTTTCTTTCTTTCTTTCTTTCTTTCTTTCTTTCTTTCTTTATTATTCTCTACAAACTTTGGGACCTATCTCCTTCCTCAATTTTTCACGGGACTCCATTCCAACATTTAACATATGAGCCATTTCTTCAACTGTTTACGACCTAACTAAATCATGAATCAGGAATTTCGATATCATTTATACTTTTTTCAGACTCACAGTTTTAGTTTCATACCGGCTTCGTTTTTAGTTGGTCTCATTGATTTACGTTGACGCTGGAGGGTGAGGACGTTCAGCAGTGTTGCCAGACTGGGCGGTTTTTTCCGTCGGATTGGGCTACTTTTGAAGGAATTTCAGACAGTGTTGCCAGATTGGGCGGTTTTTCCCGCGCGTGTGTGTATGTTAGACACACAAAGGTTTTAGTTTGTATCTTTGTGGTTTGGTGCAACAAGTGTCTGCTTTAGTTTTAATAAGTGCATTCTTGCATTATCTTGCTGTTTCTATCCGTAGCCTCGGATTAATTATTATTTCTACAGTGCAGACTACTGGAATGTTCTCAATCGTCACTTTCATTCAGGCTGGGTGTGAATCACATTACTCCATGTCAACTTCATGTTTTTGGTTAAACTATTTTCTTAACTAGTTCGGATAGTATTTTTTTACCATTACCAGGTTCTTATAGTGTAAATATGAATTCTCACTTTGACTTATAGCCAAACCCGATTAATCCAAGCTATTGCACACGACACAAAATACTCCTCCTTGGAATTGAGTTGAATTTTATATTTTTGTTAATTTATATATATATATATATATATATATATATATATATATATATATATATATATATTGGGATATATATATTTTAATATATCTTTATTCTCATAACAACTGTTACGAGCACTGTGAGGAAATGGGTCCATACTGCCTTGTCTGTCTTCACAACTCATGTGACCATACTAGAGTCTTAGAGTCATATCAGGGCTATTGTTACATCAAACAGTGTGTGTACTCTTTACCACACTGAGCTGCCTGCGTGTGTCTGAATTCCACTACACTCCTTGGAGGGGAAGATAAAGTTGGAACTTTAGATGAGTGTGTGTCGGCTGATGACGGCCGTGGCGTCTTTCCAAAATGGTTGGATACTTTCCCCATCATGTAATCCTCCGCTCGGGTCAGAGATCTGAGAGAACAGGTGGAGCTTGAACCGCACGGTGGAAATCCCCCCCCCAGACACAACCCGTACGCCACAACACAGCAGCTTTGATTTTGGCTAAATGTGAGCACAAACATCGCTCGTTTTGGCTAATTGGGCTTGCACATCAGAATGCAACATGTGATTTTTGGTTGCGATACTCGATAGAGTTGCAGCAATGTCAAATCATAAACAAACGTAAATCTACCTTAACCTAATGAAACGTTGTTTTGCCATGTCTCGCAACAGAAACACGACAACATAATGCAAATAAATTCCTAATTAATAACTAAATAATGACTGAAACACCATTACTACCATGGAGGTTGTCATTGCGATGTGACGTCCCGATCTACAAGCCCTATATAGAGCCTCTTCAAAGAGCTGTCATATTAGGACAAAAACAGGTGTTCCTCATTACGGGCCTGCTACTTCATGCATTTACATATATACATAGGCACCGCATTGACTGCTCCTAACCGTTGCTGTGTCGTCAACGTCACATCTAACATACAACGCCATATTGTAGAGGCCAAGACTCGCCTGTAAAAAAAATACAAGTGAACGTGCGACCTTTGGCTGTAAAAAAAGTACTATAACGTTAACATGTCTCAACTTTTTTCTTTAGAAATATTCTATCATATTATGTATACTTTATTTATTATTTTAGATTTTGTATATATATTGTATATATATTGTATACATGTTTATATATTTATTATGTTATCAGCAAATCTGTCCTACGATGAGACCAATGTAAAAGGGTATATTGGGACTATGGTGCTCATCATTTCAAATGTCTGTCTCTATGCCGGAACTCAATAAACAAATGACTAATTTAATCAATGTATGAATTGATCTAGAAAGGCCATTTGAGGATATTTTCAATGATCGTATGCGTTACTGCATATTCTACCCCTTTGTTTACATTTACATTCAGGCCATTAAGCAGCATAGCAGGACAATGCCAAGTACTATTCTTAAATACCAGGACGTACAACATACAATTAGTGCACTGTGCTTTGTCTGCAAATAGGGTGATTATTATACACATTATATAAGTTCCAGGTGTTTGATTGTGAAGATTGAAGTGTCAGTATAATATTATATTGATATTATGATTATTATTATTTTATATACGTGCATAGTATACATAGACTACTATATAGAACACCCGTACCCACACTATCCCGAAAGCATATAAGTTAACAGCAAATATACCAAGGAACTCTGAATATTATTGGTGCTGCGTTTGACGAACAGAAGGAATATTAGAGCCATCGTTTATACTGACGTTCACAGAAATGGTTGGCATCGCAGCTGTTGTCTGGCAAATCTCTTTGCTCTAATTATGCTGCTCATGGTCCATCCATATCGTGGTCTAAAACAATAGTGGTGTCAGCTGCATCAGGGTTCACCCTCTTCTGAAAACCCCCAGTCTCCTCCCCATCAGATCTGCTGTTATCCAGCCCTTCGTCTCTGTCAAGTGTGAAGATGTCTGTGCAATTGCAGCAGGCACAGAGTTGTAAGTCGGCGAGATAACAATGAGAACAACACTGCGTTTCCAATTACATGACCGTGATATAGAATGGACAATTAACCAAAATTACTCAATAACATTCATCATGTATAATATTCAACAAAATATATTTTTTTATTCATCATGTACATGGTAATTGTGTACCCACTGGAACCTGTTCAGGGGACTCTGGGCGTCTCTGAAGGAACCAGGGGTAGGCTAGACAACATTTTCTATGGCCCAGTCTGAAAAGGGGTAACACGATAGCCTACTTACTGTATATATAATAGGCTAATATATTCTCATCATGTTAGTATTATGTCATCAGTAGCGGTAGGCCTATAGTGACACATTCTGAATGCAATTATAGTGAAGATATAATGAAATACAATTTAAAATCATTTATACTAATGATATTCTGAATGTACAATCATGAATAGTTGATGAGCCTATCCTGCAAAGCAGGCTTGGAAAACTCAGCAAAATAAATGATCGACTGGCACTCATAGCAACAAGGTGCACTAAGCCTACCGATCACAGTTCTGCCGCGCAAAACGAACCACGTGCGTGCATCTGTGACACCTGTTTGATGAACCCACGTGACACCTGTTAGATGAACCCACGATTACTGTACCCCCCCCGCCCCCCCCCAACACCCGCCAGACTGCTGGGGTTTTAATGAAGACGTCTTTGTAAACCTGCCCGGCGGATTATTGATTCTGCGTGGGCAAGGCGAGAGAGAATAGGAGGAGGTGGTGTGCTGTGGATTTGTCACCACAGAAAGGTAGCCTATATTTATACTCGAGGACAGTCACCAGTGAGGGGTGGAGATGAATTTAATACGATTCGGACTATGAAATTATATTTTCTTTATAAATAGCAGCAGGTTGCTATGACTATCCGGTCGGAGAGCTCGCTTGCTGAATACTGTACGGTGTTGCGGAGGAGTGAGGGGGTTCCTGTCGCGGTGGCAGGGATTCACTATGTCTCCCCCACCCTCCCGCACACACACACACACACACACACACACACACACACACACACACAGATATACACATACACGCGAGTACAAGCCCTCGCGTGCGCGCACATAAACATACACACACAAGCGCACATCCACACACACGCACACACACACACACGCAAAAGCACACGCACACACACGCGCGCGCGCACACACACACACAGAATATCCCCGTTACGCAAGGAATGGGAAACATACTCACTTGGGACTAAAGGAGTGGGGGAGGAGAAAAAAAACCCGAAGAAATCTACCAAGCTGGATTACACTATGTTGTGAGGAGGGGGTTTCTCCTGCACAACGAGATGTGTTCATCATGTTTGTTCCACCCTGTCGAGGCTGCTTCTCCTCTCAGTGGAATCCCTCTCAGATGAGCATGTTGGAGAGAGATGCAACTTATAGGCTGCATGACGGAGCAAGGGTTTTGTAAGGGATGCTCTCCTCATGTTTGTCCTTTTTTTTTGGTTTGTTTCTTGGTAGCGTGTAGCCCGTTTGATTGTATTCCTTTCACATCAAGCCATGGAAGAAAATCCCTGGAAGTAGCAGATTACTTGATTTGTAGGGCAGTGGGCTACAGTTGTACTCAGTGAACTGTAAGCGTCTTATTGGGGGACGAAAGGCTACCCCTCTCCATGGAAGACCAGACACAGATATATTCTTTACAATGGTGGAAAACATAGAAATCACAATGAAGAAATACAGACCAAAGAAAACGAAGCAAGTAAGTGTCGAAACGATCAGCCTCTTTGCCAGGCTATTATTACCCCATTGGTATGTGTTGTTCAATATTTACCATCCATATGGAGCATTTCAAAAACTGTCTGATTCGTAATGCTGGCGGGAAGCATGCTTTGTTGTGGTCTGTGTCATTCGAGAGTTGAAGAGCGTCATTATTTTGGACAACTGTCAATGTCAAACACGTCAGTGATGATGGCAACAGAGAATCCGAGCGCTGCTATTCTCAGTTCTGCAGGCAAAAATTCAGACGCAAACCCAGGCTTCCCTTTCCCTTTAGCCTTGTAATGCTAGAGATGGAAACTTTACACACACACACACACACACACACACACACACACACACACACACACACACACACACACACACACACACACACACTGGAAATATATCTAATGGAAAGTGGTATTTTATGCCAATGGGGGTAATTAGTATGGGGCTGCAGGTTCAGAAAAGGGCTATTAAAATAATGGATTCTGTCGCTTTGATTAAGATGAACGAGTGTGTGAAAAAACATACAGCCAAACAATACCGCAAGGCCACTCAAAATCCAGAAATCTATACTCAAAAGCCCAAAATATACAATAAAATGTATTGAGCCCTGTGGTCTTTAGCTGGGTGTTAATGTGGGTCAGGGGGTGCTATGGAGTATACAGTGCATGGTAGCAGTGGATATAAAAGGTGCACTGCATAGTAATCACATTTTACTACTTCAGTTTTTAGCTTGAATAACTCAGCTCCTTATGCACATTTTGTCAATATTATTGTTCTATTTCCAAGGAATTCAGCTTTTCAACTTTTAACAAACCCCAAACATGAATTTGGACCTGCAAGTTACCATTGATCAATGGAAATAATTGTAACACACACACACACACACACACACACACACACACACACACACACACACACACACACACACACACACACACACACACAACACATACTTGTATTCCACTCCAGCCTCAATTACAAATAATCTTGAGCCTGTTCAATACGGTTGCTTTATCTTTCCTCCTCTGTTCAGCTAATGTCTCGGTGTGATGCTACCACCCTCACCTATCCTGTCGTCGTCTCCTTTATCTTTGGCTTTGTCCTTGTAACCTCATGAGTAAGTGTACTGGTTATCTTCAGCTTTATGTTGCTAACTTCCTGCCAGTCCTCCCACAGAGAGACGAGCACGTCGGTGAAGGCTATACTTCTGTATTGATTCTTCAGTTACCAGGTCTATTCTGGGATTCACCACCAATAATTCAGGTGTTTTCATTTGTAAAAACCAGGAATCAACCACAGTTGTTATCTTCCTGGACAATATGATTCTTAATTCAACAACTCATCTTTCATAAGACAATCGTTTAGTTATTTAGCACACTTTAAACCAAAGCAATTTATAGATACTGTTCACTAAGGACCAATTAGGGGTTAGGAATCTTACTCCTGCCGACAGTTAGACAGGTATTGATATTAGGGTTCGAATCCAGCACCTTTCCTGCTGGTAGTCAAACTCGCTAAGCACTACACTGTCCTCTCCGCTGTTCTGAATTCATCTGGATCCTGCTAGGATGTCCATTTTCTGTGCCCGTCGAAACTTTTATATCGAGTGGGTTCCTCGATATACGCCCCTTTGATTAAATTCTCTCTGGGATTTTTGGCTGCCTTAAATGAAAAATCCTGTGCTGTGTGGGTCTGTGATAAAGCTCTTTGAGACTGTAATACTGGAGAAAGATAAACTCTACAACCTATGCACTTAAAACCAGACATGTCTTCCATGAATGGGTGAGAACGGCCTCAGCTCTAGATAAACATTGTGTTTACTGGCCGCCACAGATAGCATTGTATCCAAGCCTATCACCTATAATCACCTATAGCGCTAACAACTCTTTTCTATTGGTTCCTATGGTAACAGTGTTTTCTCTCTTCTCTTCTTCTTCTGCTGCCACTATGGAAACTTCATTTTCCACTAGTGCAGGGAGATCAAACACGGTAAAATATCATGTTAATGTGGGTTCCAGAGATTGTCTTTTACTGCTTTTAACTATTGCCCCTTTCTACCATTCGATGCATTGTGTATACGGTTAAATAATCGGTTTCCTTCCATATTTGCAAACAGCTTACATTTGTGTTCTGAAAATGGTTGGTATGCTTGCTCTTCAGATTCAGAGACTACAGATGATGAAGGTGGGGACCAGATTGAGACCAAAGATGAGGGTGGAGATTATGAGGAACGCCCTGTGAATACATGTAAGCAATTTGATTCTGGATCACCTCCGTTATTTAAATTTATATGCAACAGTGATCTTTATTATTAAATTTGATTATTCATGTTTTGGGGCTGTTAAAAAAAAAACAGTTGGAGAGCAGTCCTGTTTTGAGCCCATGTATGTATATCAAAAATGATTTTTATCTGTATTTTTTTTTTTATGGGACTTAGTGATGGACAAATCTGCAAATGAAGATGACCCTGAGTATTCTAAGGCAACCAGGTAAGCCAACACAATAAACAAAAAGCATTCTCAAAACACATTCATTATAGCAGGTCAATTGTTTTTGAAACACTGGTCTTTTAAATATTGTTTTGTTTGTAATTTCTAGTCAATCTCCCCCTCAAGTCCTGCCGCCCCCATCTCCAAGGGTCAACAGGCGTTCCTCAGCCTCTCCGAGTCGCTCTGGCTCAACAACGCCCATTAGTTTCAGTGGAAGGAAAAAGGTCCCCGTTCCCACCGACTACCAGGACACGGTGCCTGGGGAGTTTGAAGAGAAGGTCCGACAGCCCAAATCGGCCGGCATGTCCCAGGGCAGCACCCACGATTCCCGACCCCAGACCCCTGTGAGCGAGTACTCCTCCCGGAAGGACCTTGCAACCAGGCCCTCCCCGAAGCTCACCAGGGCGAGTTCCAAGGTTTTTGAGAAGGTGCGAGGTTTGGAGGAAAGAAGACGCAGCCTCGACCTTCCCGAAGGCTCCATCTCGGGAAGATCTTGGGCCGGATTCAACCGCGAAGGGTCCGTTGACTCAGATGACGGTGGAAGCCGGCTAGGGATCTCCAGGGAAAGTTCCAGAGAAGACCTACGGGAGGCTCTGAAGGAGGATGCGGCTGAGAGGAGGTCGATGTTCAGACAGAGGGCCGCCTCGCTCGAAGACAAGCCTCGCTATACGCAGAAGGTTCAGGACATCGAGAACAAGTTCACCGAGGAGCTCCAGCGCATCAAGAAGCTTGTGGGCAAACCCCACATGAAGAAGTCTTTCTCAACCGAGCAACTTACCTCGAGGGGAAGGCAACGGCAGCCTTTTAGGAAACTCGAGCCCATACCTCCACAAGTAATCCAGAAGCTCCAGGAGAGGGAACAGGCCCAGTGGGCCAAGGAACAGAAGGAAAACGAGCCAGGTAAACTAGGTTCTTCCCCAAGGTCACCACAGAACCTCGGTAACCCACCGGAGTCAATGCAGTTATCAGACCTACCGGGACAATGTTCAAGGAGAGAAATGGCCAGTCCGGTGAGAGAAATCATTCAGAGGTCACCATCGCCTGCTGCTACTCGAGCGCTACGTGCAGAATCACCGAGCACAAATGTTGAATTGTCATTGCGTAAAGTTGAACGAAGACCGCCAAGTCCGCTAGTGCAAAGGGTATCTCGAGTCCAAGAACCACCACACACACAGCCGGTTTCTCCTGTGCAGATGTCTACAAAAGAGGAGATTTCAGGGCGGAAGACGCCCATAGAAGTTGCCCTGCGGAGGATTGAAAACAGACCAGAGAGTCCTCTGGTGCAGAGAAGAACTACGATGGTGCAGGAGCTCCCTGTACAACCACTACCAGCAAAGCCAGCCGGGGTGACAGCATTAAGTCCATCGGAAGAGAAAATGGAGGTGGAGGTCACAAAGCCTGCAGCCTCCAAGCTGAGCATCCCAACCATCGTGGTGGAGGAGGAGCCTGTGGAACAGACTCAGCAGGCGTCGCAGGTCAAGAGTGGCAAAGGAGGACCAGCACAGAAGAGCAAAGCCAAGAGTCGCAGGATGCGGCCCATGTCTCCAGAGCTCGGTCAGATATTAAGCTCTTTTTTGTTCTTTGTTTCCTTCTTAAGTCCTTTTTCTTTTATTTAGTTTAGTACGTTCTTACTAACTTTCTTTGGTTTTTGTACTTTATTTCTTAAATGTATAGGTTCTTTCTTTCTTTCATTTGTATATTTGTTCTTTCTCTCTTTTTGTTTTGCCTCCTTTCTATAGTTGTATTTAGTCATTGTATTGGACATGGGAAATTGTAAAACCAGCTGACCCGTCTGACAAAAATGACATGCATACAAAAACTAATAGTTGACCCAAATTCTTTCTCTTGATCTGAGAAATCGTACAGATTCTTCCGATGACTCCTATGTGTCTGCTGGTGAGGACCCAATGGAGGCCCCGGTGTGTGAATGTCCCCTTAAGGACACCGTCTCAACCGCCGGAACCGACGTGCTCCTGAAGTGTGTCATTGCCGGCACCCCTATTCCCGAAGGTTGGCAATGCACTCTGTTTGAACCAGAGGTCACCAGAACATGATCTACTGTGACCCACCTGTGACCTTACTTTGAGCCAAACAAGAACCCATCAAATATTTGATGCAGTGAAATAAGCAATACTTTTTTCAACCTGTCCAAAAAGGGAGATAATAACATTTATCCATTTATATTTTTCTTCAATGCAGTCTTCCCCTTTTCAGTTCACTCTCCTATGATTAAATGATACCGGCCGAGGCCTGTACGTTGACATTTGAATTGTACTGTGCGTGACTTAGTTCTCTGCTATGACACGCTTATGGGTCTGACCCGCAGTTTGAAAATTACTGGTTTTAACATCGATCCTTTCAGCCTATTTTTCAATTGCTCATTGTTTTTTTCTTATTATTTTCAGTGACATGGAGAAGAGATAACACCGTCATCACTGGCAGTGCTAACTGTGTGCTGAAGGTGGAGGGCGATCGGCATAGCCTCCTCATCAAGTCTGCAAAAGCGAGCGACGCAGGGAAATACTCGGTAACTGCAGTCAACGAGGCTGGCAAGGTCTCTACAACTTCCACCCTTGTCGTCAAAGCAGGTAACTTCGTTAGCTGTTACCATTATTAAGATCTTGTAACGGGGGTTTAGGCAGAACCCAAGTGCACAGACTGACAATGGTGACAGGGCAGTCCAAAGGTTTTATTGATCGCACAGATGATCAGGGTCGGGCAGGGCGAGTAAACGGGGACAGGCAAGAGTTTGCGAACCGGCAGGCAATCAGGTAGACTGGGGGTACCGTCGGCGGGTGGGTAGTCGGGCGGGCGAGGGGTTGATATCAGGAGGGCAGACCGGCAGGCGAGGAGCTGGAAACAGGGGATCAGGCAGGCTGGCAGGGACTCGACAACAGGCGGGTGGTCAGACAGGCCAGAGGGTTCGCTAACAGGCAGGATCAGCGTTGGAGAAACAGTTCTGGAGTTGCGGGAAAGCTCTGTGAGTATCGAGAGACGATCTGACAGAGACTGAGCGGAGGGAGAGGATTTATATAGAGGGAGCACAGGTGAAGGTGGTTGAGCTAATGAGGTGAGATCAGCTTGGCAGGCAGGTGAACAGGAAAATCAGGAGCGGACCATGACAGATCTTATCCAACGCTGATCTGGTAGTAAACAAAATCGTTTTTTGTTAGTTGTAGACTTCATCTCTGTAATTCATTCTGGGAAAGCAAATCTTCTTTGATTATTTTACAGGAAATCTGTTTAACGGGCAACCTGCTACGGCAGTAGATTAAAACAAGGCCATTACCATTATTTTTGTTGGACAGCATAAATTGCTTTTCAAAGAGCTCTTATAAATCACCTTTGTGATTACATTTGTGGAAAAAAAAAAAGAAACCCTCTCCTATGGTTAAAGTTCCCACAGGAAATAAAACTGGCTCTCCTAGGTGCCAAAATGGGCTGTTTTCTTCTATTAAACTGATATAGACAAACAATAATACAGTTTTTTAAGGTATGTATTTTTCATATATTTGCACCCAAATGTAATTTGTGCTTACTTATGTATACAGCAATATTATGCAGTTATGAAACCTGCCTGAATTGGTGTTCAACTGACAAGTACGTCGTCCTATTGTATTGCTCTACAGTCAACTATAACTGGTAGTGCAATGCTTGACAGCTAGCTTTCATTTTGGACAGATTCAATATCAAGGCAAAGCTCTATCCTAGCCACAACGACCAACCCTCCCACTTCTTCAAAAGGCAGGTCTTGCCCCAACCTCCCATTTAAGGTTATATGATGTATTTTTTCCCCCACACTCAGCAAATGAGTCTTCCATATATCGCAGTTGAGCAACCACACTAAGAGTTGCCATAGCAACTCAGAGGCTAAATCAAACCTATAAATTGCCCACTACAGTGCAGCAGTTCCACTCAATACGAATTCTCTTGTTTTTTGGTCTCGGGTTACATACTCATTGTAAAGCCCATCATATTTTCTGACAGAAAAAAAACTGAATTACACACTGAATTAACATAATCAAAGACTTTACTTAAATGAATCATATTGCATGAACCAAAAATTACATTTACTTTTAAGGTCATGAATTATTGCATTTATATTCATTTTATCCAGTCATTTAGCCGAACCTTGTAGAAAAGGTAAATTAATGGCACATTTTAGATATATGTCAACAAGGAGCAGGTAGGAACCTAGCTCAAGGATGACTAACAGTTAGACAGAAGACTATCCTAAAACATCATAAAATAGGCAATGTCTTACAAAACGTTTCCTGGTGCCTGGAAGGCTTGGTTCAGGAGCCCCGGGGGACCCTGGGGCCGCCCAGGAACGTCAGCAGCCCCATCACGTCTGACGAGGAATACCTCAGCCCCCTGGAGGAAGGCCTTGACATGGGGCAGCCGGGACCCCGGCGGATCATCGATACCCTGTTCAAGGAACCCCCCACATTCCTGGTAAGAAAGCCACAAAGCATTAGAAATTATAATTATTTTCCTTTCCTTTAAAGAAAACCTACAATGCTTGTAACATTGGGGTTGCCAAAGGGATGATTTTACATTTAGGTGAGTTTTACAGGCGGGTAAAACATGAAGAATCCATACCTCTCTGTTTCTCTCCAATGATCTTAGAACCGATTTTAACAAGGGTTTTCTGGCTGTTTTCTGTCTTTTACTGTGAAGCTGTGAACCCCAAAAATAACTCCCATGCTCCCATTCCATGCAGGTAACCATGAGTGATCAGGCTGTCATTGAGGGACAGGAAGTGACATTGTCCGTGCGAATAAGTGGACAACCCAAACCAATGCTTTATTGGTAGGTTCACCCCGACCGCCTGTCATGGCTCTGAATGCTCACATGTCTGTTCTCTTTGGCGCATGTTGCCTTGAAGTTAATGCCAACTGGCATGAGTCTAAAGATGAAGATGGCACTTTTCTTTCTTCTTCTCTGGCATAAATTGCTATGCTGTGTAGTACATTTATGAATCAGAATTATTTAGATTTTGAACAAAAAACAGCTTGAGACGACAAACTGAACAGAAGGGCGCAAAGAAGCAAAGTCGCATCATACCAGTTCAAACATCATGCATACAGAACAAACTCCACGTTAAATACATAGGCTCTCTCGTTACCAAAAGATATTCCAACAGTTATCATATTTTTATGAAACGCAGCTATGCTCTTATGTAGTGAATCCTAGTGAAATATAACAGCTTCAGGTGGCTATGAATAGATCTGGATGAAGAGCAGACCAAAGGATGGTTCTTCTTTGCTCTTTTGTTCTCCATCTAATCCCTTTCTCCTGATCTTTGCAGGCTGAGGGACAGGGTGACGGTGAAAACAGGCCTGCGGCACGTGGTGCGCGAGGTGGGGGACGGCGCTTTCGAGATGAACATCCTGTCTGCCAAGCGGTCTGACACAGGGGTGTACACGTGTAAAATCATCAACGAGTACGGCACTAAGCAGTGCGAAGGAAGGCTAGAGGTCAAAGGTAAACGTCTGCTGTTGTAAACTTAGAAGGTAGACATCTTAGCAGACGTTCATTTAAACACATTGCCCATGTTATGGTGCATTGGGAAAAAAAAAAAATATGCCGTATAAGTATATGTATTTACATATATCTATATATAATTGATAAGTATAATTAGCTTTTACCATCATTATATAGTGCTGGGTCCACTGAACAGTCAATAGATTGATTTATCTCTGAATAAACTTACAGTGGTACATGAATACTTAAACCACTTGATGTGAACACTGCATTGCCCTTTTCCTCCATTTCCTGCCCAGCCCCGGCGGTAGAGCCCGGTCTGGCAGTGATCCGCCCCGTCCGGGACATCACGGCCAAGGCGGGGGACACGGTTCTGTTCGAGTGCCACGTCATGGGGCCCCAGGACACGGACGTGGACTGGCTGGCCAACAACAAGCTGATCCAGCCCGCGCTGCTCAACTGCAAGATGCACTTCGACGGCCGCAAATGTCGCCTGTTGCTCAACTCGGTGCACGAGGACGACAGTGGCACGTACGTGTGCAAGCTGAGCACGGCCAAAGGTGGGTGGCAAGGAAGAGCACTCTGGAGTTTCAATCTGGCAATTAATGAATCCATTAATGAAGTGCTAAGGAACACTGATTCAAAGTGAGAATGTTGATGTATTATTTTTAACATACCCGTGGTTTGTATGTCACTTTTTCATTCTGTCTTTAGTACTTTTCTTCTTCATGTCTATTTACATAACTACCTATATGTCTGGCTGTCCATCTGTCTCTCTTCAGAGGAGGTGACCTCCAGTGGGAAGCTGAAGGTCATTCCCTCTGTCCATCCCCTGTTCACTCGTAAGCTGGACGTGCTAGAGGTCATTGAGGGTCGCAATGCTCGCTTCGACTGCAAAGTCAGCGGCACCCCTCCGCCAAATGTCACCTGGAGCCACTTTGGTAATATCATCTCATATGGTTCCTTTAAAATGTCTGTACAAACTGAAACTGAAACTAACCTCTCCTGTCTGTATCTGTAAAAACTGAAACTGAAACTAACCTGGCTAGATAAAAGAGAAAAACATAATTAATGTATGTTACTTTACTGAAACTTAAACTAACCTTCAATGTCTGTAACAGTACAACTTAAAATTGAAACTGAAACTATCCTCCTGTGTCTGTAACTACACAAACTGAAATTGAAACAAACCTCCCCCTGCAACTGAACCTGTTTGTAACTGTACACACCTCATTTCTAACCTGTAGACCAGCAGCTGTCGGACAGCGAGGACGTGCACATCGTGCAGGAGGGAGGGCGCCACTCGCTCATCATCTGCCATGTGACCAATGAGGACGAGGGGTTCTACACGGTCATGGCGCGCAATGGCCAGGGCGAGGCGGAGAACTCTGCGGAGCTCTACGTCCAGGAGCCACGGCCCGCAATCTCCTCCCAGATGTACGGACCTGCTCGCATCTCCCTCCCTCCTCCCTCTGGGATAGATACATGTCTTTACATTAAGATGGGGTCGATAATTGGTCAGATAATTGTTATAATCTCATATATAATGCACCTTTAATTATTAAACTGTTTTCATGGATGAAGCGTTGCATACCTCACAAGGAGAGTGTAAATTATTGATTTACTTCACAATGTTATTTTACGGAACACCAAAAAATAATGTTAATTTGTTATGAGGATAACAATATTGATTGTATGCTTTGACTGCCTCTTTCTCACATCTCTCTACCCTTCCCCCACTACTTTGTACTGTACACTCTCATCACGAAACCCAATCATCTCCTACCACCTCCTCCATCGTTTCCTCCTCCTCCTCCTCCATTGTCTCCTCATCTGCTATTCCATCTTCTCCTCCTCCTACTCCATCGTCTCCTCCTCATCCTCTTCCTCCTCCATTGTATCCTCTATCTCCTCCTCCATCGTCTCCTCCTCATCCTCCATTATCTCCTCCTCCTCTATTGTCTCCTCTTCCTCCTCCTCCTCCTCCTCCATTGTGTCCTCATCTCCTCCTCCATCGTCCCTCCATGTCCTTATCCATCGTCATCTCCTCCTCCTCCTGTCCTCCTCCTCCTCCCCCTCCTCCAGGGCGAAGCTGGAGAAGATGCCATCCATCCCGGAGGAACCGGAGGTGCCGGAGAGCGAGGTGGAGCGCTTCACCATGCCCGACTTCATCAAGCCACTGTACGACCTGGACGTGGTGGAGGGCAAGGAGGCGGTGCTCAAGTGCAAGGTGGCCGGCCTGCCCTACCCCACCATCGCCTGGTTCCACAACGGCAAGAGGATCGACAGCACAGAGGACCGCAAGATGACCCAGTGTGAGTTGAACATTTTGCCACTGTGCTCGACTTTCTGGTAGAGTGCATTGTTAAATTAACTGAGTGAAAATGGTCTGCTTTACTCCCTGTGTGGAACACATCGGGTGGAAGGGAAACAATTTGATGTTTGGTGATTTATCAGCCGTCTTTATCCAAAGCTACTTCCTGTAGAAAAAAGATTCTGGACCCAGGCTCCCGGCTGTGTACGTTACCAGCTGGCCAATCAACACAGATAAACCATTGCGCACCAACCAGGGAGTAATTAAGAGACAGCTCCATGGAAACACCAGATGAATCAACCATGTTTCTCGAAAACTAGCTAGAGTCAAGGTCGATTTGACAATAATATGTTCGCCTGTGAGAGTGAGAGCGTGAGGCTGAGGCTGAACGCGTGTCACACTGCAGGAGCATGAAAGTTATCTGGCTACCCTGCCTTACGTTACTTCACCCTACATGACATCTGAGGTATATTTATCAACTTAAGACCCTCCCCTTTTGTTGTGTAGTCCGGGACGTCCACAGTCTGGTGATACGCTCTGTGTGCCATGCCCATGGCGGCGTCTACAAGAGCGTCATCTCCAACAAGATTGGCAAGGCAACGTGCTACAGCCACCTCTACGTCACAGGTAACATCTGCTGTGATAGGCTGGGCTACAGCCTCTGGTTACATCTGTTAGGCTATGCTAGCTTACGTCAAAGGTAAGATCTGCTAGGCTACGTCAAAAAAAGATTCTGCTAGGCTGGGCTACAGTCCCCTCTATATCACAGGTAATCTTTGCAAGTCGTGTGGCTTGTTAATATTTGTAAGTAAAGGATCAGATTATAATGACCGCCAAATAATTACCACAAATGTTAACCACATCTGAATTGCTGTTAAAAAAATATTCTGAACTGATATTAACTGTATAACTGAAATTTAGGGTAAATATCTGTAATTTCTGTATGTGTTCTGAATGTGCTATTTGTGCTGAATAAGGAGACATTTCCATGACAGTCATGCCATCTGTGATTCTGATCATGGTTCTTCTCTCCAGACATGCTCCCTGACCCTCCAGAGGGGGCCCCAGTGGTGGAGGCCATCACTGGGAAGACGGTCACCCTGTCCTGGAGGAAGCCAAGGAGGCTGGACCCCTCCATTGGTACACAGGACTACATCCTGACCAACATTTCACTTAACACTGGCCATAAATACACGGAACATAACCATATATTACTGGACATATGTCAAAGACACGCCAAACACTTCCCCTTAATCAGAAATAAACCAGCAAATAACTATGTTAATCGGCATAGACTGATTGAATGTAGCGTTATTAGGTGAGTGCTGCATGCAGCGCTCAACTATTGTTCTTCATAAGTTTTATTCTTTCTTTCTTCCTTTATTATTCTCTGCAAACGTTGGGACCTATCTCCTTCCTCAATTTTTCACCTAGAGACTCCATTCGAATTTTTAAAATATTCAGAATAGCTTGGAATCGCGCACTTCTTTTCAGATTTTTTAAATATTCTATAATTTTTAAAATATTATACTTTTAAAATATTATTTTTTTTAACACTGGAGTCAATGGGAGGACGGCAGAGCTGGTACTGGTACTTCAAACTGTTTAAGACGTAACTGAATCAATTTTCAACCATTTATCTTTGTTCGAACCATTTAACAAATCTAGTACACACTTGTACCTTCAATAATATCCAAACGGAATTTAGATATTTATGTTTATTAATATTTATTAATATTTATTAATTAAGACATACATTTATTAATTTATGTCTTAATCTATGTGGCTTTATTAAACAATATTTTCAACCTCACTTTGTACTACAGCGCTCACCGCATTTTCTGCAGGAAATGCATTTTCTAGTTATTTTACATTCTTTCTACATCTGCTTCAGCTGAATTTTACAGAAATATTTCAACATTTGGTTAAGCAATTTCTATTACATTTCAATCCTCAAATTAAGCTTCAATATAAGACAAGATTGTCTTTATTTATTCCAGATTGGAAATTCAGGAACATTATGTTATTCATAGTTTTATTGTATGTTTTCCTCTGTAATCCCTCTAAACTACATGAAGGTCATGATACAAACCCAGTTGTATTGACTGTAAACGTGATGCGTTCCAGAGGCGGGCTCCCTGATGTACGCCATCCAGCAGCAGGCGCTCGGATCCATCCAGTGGACCATAATAGCCTCCAGCCTGAAGGAGACTGTCTACACCATCACCACCCTCTCCAAGGGCGTCCGCTACACCTTCAGGGTGCTCACCATCACCTCCAAGGCCTTCAGCAAGCCCTCCGCTGCCACCGAGCCCCTGCAGCTGCTGGACAGAGGTATGCAGATAATGGCTTTATTATTGACTTGTCTAGTCTATGTAAGGGTTATTATAGTAGTGTTATGTTAATGGTTGCGTTCAAAGTCTATGTACGACAAGGTCATATAAAACGGAGAAGAAACGTCACTGTGACAAAATAATTGAGAAGCTCTCCCTCAATTTTTTCTGATTACAATTATTGACCTAGTTCAAAGTAAAGTAAGGCTTCTGGTAAATTGTGTTGATGGTAAATGTTTCTGCTAAACATTGCGTTTATGATTTGGGCTTTCTGGTAAACAGTGTGTTTCTGGTAAATGTTTCTAGTAAACAGTGTGTTTATAGTTAAGGCTTCTGGTAAACAGTTTGTTTATGGTACAAGTTCTAGGTTAACAGTTTGTTTATGGTAAATGTTTCTGGTAAACTGTTTGTTTCTGGTAGGTTCTGGTAAACAGTGTGTTTATGGTAAAGGTTTCTGCTAAACATTGGGTTCATGGTGAAGGCTTCTGGTAAACGTGTTTCTGTAAAAGGTTCCTAGCAGTGGCGTCACTAGGCTGTTTATATTATTTAATTAGCCCTGAATATAAATAAATAATAATAATAATAATAATAATAATAATAATAATAATAATAATAATAATTTTCAATATTTATTGGTATATTTACTAGTAACTATGGAATGCATCATTCAATCCAGTCTAGAAGTGATGAAATGATTCTGGTCAATAATGGTAGTTAGTTATTTAGAAAGAAACATTGGGATTCCAGGGACATCTCAAAATAATGTAGCCTAGTCCTTCTATATAGTCCATCTGGCAAGAGAATAAACATTTTAAAAACATAACCAGACTGTTTACCACCTCAAGTGAATTAACTTATCCTATCCCCAGTCATATATATATATATATATATATATATATATAGGGTCTGTCTCACTTGTATTCATTTCACTCTGAAATGAATGGAATGGAACTTTAGATGTTTGGGGATAAGCAGCACAGCAGTCAGGTAGCTATTTAAAGCTATAATAAACTGCGCATTTTGTTTATTTAGGTAAAGCTTTATGAAAAATTTTGCATGCACAATAAAGCATACAAATTTTTTTTGCCATTTTCCTTTTCCCTCTGGGCAAAGCCCTGGATGTTTATGAGCCATAGAAACGCCCCTGGTTCCTAGTAAACATGTGTTTCTGGTAAATGTTTCCGGTGAACTTCGGGTTTATAGTATAGTATGTGCAGCGTCTTTTATATCTGTACTTTCGTCCAGGGATAACGAATAAAAGTTAAAAGACTCTGCTTTCTTGCCTAACCCATTGGCCAAGTCTTCATCATTAAGTTCTTTGTGGTGAGTTACTCAAATTTGCTTTTGTTTTCTGGACATAAAAGACTTGATGTCTCTATCATGCATTCCTCCAAATACTCCCTTGCCTTTGCTAGTTTGTATGCCAGTAGAGAACTGGCTTTCATTCTGACGTCTTGAATCGTGAATTGACGAACAAAAATGTTTTGCTGATTACCTTCCTTTCTATCTCACTCTATCATTAAGCGTAATAATGCAAAAAAAATAAATAAATTGAACAATGCCCCTGTGGCCCGCGGGCAGTAGTTTGCCCACCTATGTTGATTTAAACTGGTATGGTAGAAGCTTATGATGAAGTGTATGTTAATGTTTCACAGGTCCCTACCTCCAGGAGTGTCCGGTAATAACAGACAAGCCAGATGTGGTGTTTGTGATCGAGAACCAGTCGGTCACCATCACAGTCACGCTCAACCATGTCAACGCCGTCGTCATCTGGCAGAGGTGCTTCAGCGTTTGATTCCTTCCTTCAGTTATATTTTTCATTGAATCATTTGCCTTGTTGGTTCTTTCATTTGTTCAGCTCTTAATAACTAAATGTTTCTTCATTTCTTTGATTGAAATGATTGGATTAATTGACTTTGTTCGTTCATCCAAATTATTGATTTAATTAATGAATCTGTCTTCATAATCATTATTAAACATTTTTAAAGGAGACATATTATGTTGTTTTCCCAACAAGTAAACATAGTATATGAGTTTCAGAAAGCTTGTTTTTGAGGCTGTTTGCTGGAAATAGCTTTCAGGAAAAAAAAACTCACCTACCGCTATTCCCCTCTGTTTCAGTCTCTTCAGAATTCGCTGTTTCTGTTGTCTGTAGCTTAAATGCAAAATGAGCTACTGCTCATTAACCAATGAGCTGTCAGAGTGAACCACAGCATGGGGGAGAAGTGATTGTTGCCATTTACGGAATACTGGAGCTCTATATCTATATAATATAATATAATAATAATAATATTATATTATTTATAGGTATTTTTATAATATTATATCTAATATCAAGTCCAAAAGCTATGTGCACCTCGGATGATATTATGAATCATAAAGACCGCGTCTGACGTCTCTGGTAGTCACTGCCACATGCCACGTCACTGCCACATGTTGGGGTTATCTCGGCCATGGTTCAGAAGAATTTGGGGAAAGGAACTTTGGTCTTGACTCTCTGAAGTCCATATTGAACCGCGACATGGAGGAGAAAGGGATTGTACTCCCGGAGCTCAGCTGCCGGACAGGCGCCGAAGCTTCGGCGGTCCGGCAGCTCAGCTCCGGGAGTACAATCCCTTTCTCCTCCATGTCTCCTCCTCCGGACTGCCGCCGACGCCTCGGCAGCAGCTACGGCGGAGAAAGGGATTGTACTCCCGGAGCTGAGCTGCCGGACCGCCGCCGAGCTCGACCGGCCGGAGCTGCTGGCGGGGGCTCCGCCGGACTCCCTGCCAGTCAGTCACATGGCAAACTGACAAATTAGACATCTATTTTTGTATGGAATATCCCTGCTTCCGAAATGCACAAACATCTCCACCCAGCGCTCGTCCCCTGGTCCACAACATCTTAGCTATGCTCTGATTGGAGGGGGTTGGGGAAGTGGGAGGTAATATTCAAATGTGCCCCCTTCCTACGTAGGAGGGGGCACTGAAACGAACTCCCACGTTTGGTAACGGTAGGCGGGTACTTTCCCAAATTCATCTCACTTAAAAAATGAAAAACAGACTTTTTTCAAAGTTTGTGTGCGTGTGGGACCATCAGAGACCCAAAACAAATCCAAATCCCAGGAAAAGTGTTGTTTTCATAATATGTCATAATATATTTTAATTACTCAATTTGTTTGTTCAGCTGTTCATGATGACTGAACTATGAGCCTGAGCTAACCCTAACTAGGTAATTTTCTAGTGCAGCAATGTACCCCATTAAAAGGACTATGTGTAGCACTTGTACATCGCTTTAAATGGCCGATATATGAACATGTTGTAATTTCAATATGAAAACGAGACCTTCCCGACACTATCGCTTGCATAGAACAGCCTGTGGCTGATTTCTATTATAATAGAATCAGGCAGGATTTGCCAGGGAAAAAAATAAAGGAAGGGACGTGTAAGCAAGTGTATTGGCAGAAATATCAGTTCCTTCTATCCAAACTGATTTGTACATTTTTTTGTTTATTATATCCACTCAATCATAAACTGTAACTAACAGTTTATGATTGTTATTGTCTCCGCCCGCGGAGCTCGCACTCCGGTTCTCTCCATGCATGAGCTTGAGCAGGCTGCAGTTCTCTTGCTGCCAAAAGGGGTCAGTACCGAGAGGGCATTTCTGGTTATTACACGTAGTCCTTATAAATACTTGATTCATGGACACACACATCCATGACACAATCCATCCATGCAATTTTTCTCTATAAATTATACCCGCCACCCTTTGAAAAGGATATAGCTATAACTGTAGCTATTACTGTAGCTGTAACTCTATCTACAACTGTAGCTGACTCAGTCCACTAGAACCTGCTAACGTTAGAACTTACGTAGTGCAGGTTTAATTCTCTTGATTGTTTATTTTTTATTCATGGTCCATTGGTAAATTAATTCATAATTCCGTTCATCCATAGATATTTTGTTTGATTTACGTGACCCAGACTGACTTTGAAACCATATTAATGTTGCTGTGCAGGTAAACAGTGAATATATATATGTATAGATATACATATATATTAATGTATGTATGTATATATTTATGTGTATATGATTATGTATGTGTTGTCTTATGTATTTTGTGTGTATTTATGCGTGAATGTATGTGGATATTTATGTATATTTATCTATTTGATGTATGTATATATGTATGTTTGTATGTATGTATAATTATATATACGTATACTATAACCTATATTCCCCACATCCAGGAAGGGCGTGGTTCTGTCCAGTAAGCCTGGTGTGTACGAGATGGGGATGCCTGATGACGACCAGCACACACTGAAGCTGCTGAAGGTGAAGAGCCCTGACGTGGGCCCCATGTCCTTTGTGGCGTCCAACAAACACGGCAACGACACCTGCACCTTCCCCGTGGAGATGGCCGGTGAGTTCAGGCGTAGCCTGAGTCTAGCGGCAGACACCGTTAGCCATGTTGTGTGTGTCATGTGTACTAATTGATTTAGATACAAAACTGCCATGTGACTGTTGAGGAACCAAGTCTAAGAATTTTACTCTTTTGTACTTTTACGCTAAGATGTAATAAGATAAACTCTGTATCTGAATCTGAATCTGAAAACAAAGCACTGAAACAATTCTAGTACAGTGTGGTTCTGATATGTCCTCCATATGTGTAGAAAAGATGCAGGTATGTACATGCACTTGTTAGGTCTGGAGCTTTTTGACAAAAGTACATGTGTGGGAGTGGAGGGTATTGTGCTGGCTAGGGGGTTCAGCTACCAGCTGAAAGGTACCTGGTTTGATCCCCAATTTATATTCTGTTCTATTCTGTTCTCTGACAAAAGGTACTCCCATGGCTATCATTATCAAAATGTAAAATCCAACTGTGTAACTAGTGTTTTGACGGTTTAGTTTTTGTTTCTTTGTGTAGCGGCCCCGACCTTTGAGACTATCATGGAGGATCTGGATGTGTGCGTGGGAGAGACCCCCCAGTTTGCCGTGGTGGTGGAGGGGAAGCCAGTCCCAGACATCCTCTGGTTCAAGGTGACTACATTCTCTGTGTTCTTCCTGTGTTCATTATAATACAATGATAGCAAGCTGTTCTAGTTAAGACTAGATAAAGCAAGTAATAAACTTATATTTATGTATAAGTACACTGTGATAGTGTGATTATCCGTTACGAGCCGTTTTCAGATTTTCTAAACGCCTTTTAACGGCTAATCACACTCACACCTGGTGGTATAATATGGGACCTTTAATGTAGTAGTATACACATATAAAGGTTACAGGATAAGCTAAAGGGACGCATCACCCATTTGAATTTAGCTTTGTATCGTTAGAAACCCAGTCATATTTTTGAATGGTCTTGCATCATTCCCTCATTTTCCCCTGAGAGGGGAGAGATCCGTATCTACCTCTAACATTTCCTGCTTTAAATGACAATGTTTGCGTCATTTAAAGCAGGAAGTGTAAGGGGGGGGGGATTTACAAGCACATTACAGATCAGTGCCAGTGGGTGGGACTTACACCAGTGTGAATTTGCGCTACGGTATGGATTTTGACGTTACCGTGTGACCGTTGTGACCGGTAGATCACACGAGCGCTAAAGAAGCAATGATGTAGCACCAAAGACGCAGTCGTTTACTCATAATATAATCCGGCGCACACAGCTTTTGGCTGTGTTCTATACGACATTCTACACTCCGGGAGCTCCGGCGGGAGACCTGGAACATATAGACATCTATAATATAATATATAATATCACGGCCAAAAACTGTGTGTGCCTCTGGATGGTATTATGAATAAACGACTGCGTCGGGTTCTCCGACGTCTCTGGTCTTTCCACATCAATCTGAAGTCACGGTACATCTTGACTTCAGAGAGTCAAAGCCAACGTTTCTTCCCCCAATTCCTTCTCCAACATGGGCGAGAATCAATACACGGGTCTTATTTTGCAAACCCCCACCCGCCCGTAGCCGCGAATTACATTCAGCAGCCAACCAGACCCGCTATAAATTGATACCGACGCCCGACCCGAAGGAAAACAAAAGATGGAATGCCGGGGAATTACACTATCTGGTGTTTGGCGAGGCGCAAAACCCGCGACCGACCCGCATTCTTCAGGCGTCTGATCCGACCCGCACCCTTGTCCAACACAGTATCATTTTTCACTCCTTTCATCCAAATTGGGCTGGTCACCCGTCGGGTACCCAAACCCGTGCAGGACTCTGGCCGAGATAACCCCCACTAGGAGAACCCGACGCAGTCTTTAATTCCTAATATCATCTGTAGGCGCACAGCTTTTGGCCGTGATATTATATAGATACCTATATATTATATTATTTAGATATAGAGCTCCGGGAGTCCGCAAACGGCCCTCACTCACTCAATCACTCATCTTCCATGCTGCAGTTCCCTCTGGACTGCAGGGAGTGAATACTGATTGGCTGTTATGTTACGTCCCTCAGGGAGTGAACACTGATTGGAATTGTGGGAGTTGTCATCTTCAATCCACATACGCCATACGTCTGCATTTTCTTGGTCCAGAAGTCACCAAATTAGAAATTTATATTACTATTCGCGAACATATATGACCCACTTTTAATACTTATTCATGTCTCCAATGGTGAAATTCTCCTTTAATGGTATGATGGATTTTAAATAGAAATATGGTTCAATAGAGTTATTATATTATAAAATATTTAAGGTTAGCTTGTATCATTTACACAAACGGTAAATAATTTATATTAAAGTTAACCTAATACAAATTATACAGAAGTTTAACAAATATAATTATAATATATATAGATATATACCTATCAGTTATAATTAAGTTTATACAAAAACAATTGATACTAAAGTTGACGTTGTCATTTCAGAATGACGTCCTGCTGGCCGAGAGCAGCCATTACACATTTGTGTACGACGACAATGAGTGTTCCTTGGTGATCCTGAACACGCGCCGAGAGGACTCCGGGGTGTACACGTGCACGGCCAGGAACCTGGCAGGATCCGTCACCTGCAAGGCTGAACTGACGGTGCACGCAGGTAAAGAATGTTTGTGTGTGTGTGTGTGTGTGTGTGTGTGTGTGTGTGTGTGTGTGTGTGTGTGTGTGTGTGTGTGTGTGTGTGTGTGTGTGTCTCCATCCATGTGTATTTGTTGGTTAGTGGTCTGATCTAAGATGTGAGTGGGGGGGTACAATGTCATCGCTGGTGTGAGAACACCTCAACAATTGTTTTCAGCTCTTGTGCCTAGAAATTTCTTTGTCCAGATTTCCTCGTATGCATTTGATTACAAAGACAACCAAAAAAAAAAGAAGAACTAAATCATACTTAACTTGACTGCTTCTGAATTATTTGAATTAGACATTTTGATTGAAATGTCTGATTGTTCGCACCCTTGCATTGGATTAAAGCATCTGCCAAATAATTTAAGATTGAAGAAGGCATACTTAGGTTTGGTCCATGATAAGAATATCCCAGAATAGCCGAAGAAGGTGAATCACCAAACGCCCACCCTGTTCCAACATTATCCTTACTTTGCTTCTAAGAATGGTTATGGCACATACTGTATTTGACAGACGTGTCAAATCATATTTGAATACTAATTCATGCAGGAAACAAGTCAGAACTGATACAAAAAAACCCATCAAATAACAAAACTAGTTAGTTAACTGGTACATTTCCCCTCAATCAGAATGTGAAAGAATAGTATTAAATTGCAGTTTTTAGATAATGTTTTAAAAATGTTAAATATGTTTTTTACTTACCAGCTAAAAGGAAAGAGAATCCCATAGAAGATGAAAAGACCATTTTGCGAAAGATGCGCAGAATGACCGATTACTACGAAATCCACAAGGAAATTGGAAGGTAGGTTTGACTTTAATCATGCGAAAATTAAGGATGATCCTTCAATTATCTTTTCCTCCGAAATATATTGTATTATTTTCATTTGGTAGGGACTATAAGCTATTTTAGGAAAAACTAAACTAACATCAAACAGGAGACATGCTTAGGCAACACTTGGTTGTAGGCTACTTGGAGCTATGTGAGGTTAATGCTTGATATAGATATGCCCATATCCTTAACTCTGCTTATATCACGCCTTCCTCGCTGCCAGAGGTGCGTTCTCCTATGTGAAGCGTGTGGTCCTGAAGGTCGGGAAGACGGAGTATGCCGCCAAGTTTATCTCGGCCCGCGCAAAGCGGAAGGCGTCCGCGCTGAGGGAGATGAACCTGCTGGCCAGACTCGACCACGAGAGGATCCTGTACTTCCACGACGCCTTCGAGAAGAAGAACGCCGTCATCATCGTCACTGAGATGTATCCTTCCTGCTCGATTTTAACCCCCCTGATCCACCTCCGTGTGACAAATTTAAAGCTGTTACTGTGGTTACAACTCGAGCCACTAGAGACTGCTAATGGGAAAACATACATATTGCAGGTTTAAGAAATTTGCTCTTTCCCTTTAACTATTCGTTTTTTTGTGTTTGTGTGCGATAAACTATAAAACATGAATGTTTATCATATAATATGATAAAATGAAATAAATCAAATGTAATTGATTTGATAAAATGTGATGATGTATATTACATGATGTACATATCTAAAATCCATCCACTGCACTGATCTAGTGTAGTCTCGTGTAGTCTGATCTAGTCTACTCCCCTTTAATCTAGTCTTATCAAATATAATCTAATGTGACTGTGCCTTAATCCATCTAATAAAGATGTCACGAGGAGCTGCTCGAGAGATTTGCCAAGAAATCTATTATCACGGAGTCTGACGTGAGTTGGTTTTGTGTGATTAAAACTTTAACATAAAACGTCATGTAAAAAAAAAAGCTTTGAGGTAACACTGTACTTTACTGTCTGTTCGCCTCCAGGTGCGCTCCTGTATGAGGCAGCTGCTGGAGGGACTGGACTACCTTCACCAGCAGAAAATCATCCACCTGGACATCAAGGTGCTCCACATACGGGCCTTATAAGATAACTATATAAATCCCTCGGAGGGGGAAATCCTTTGTTACAACAGCCCAGCAACAGTGGAAAACACAGGATAAGATGCAGTACAATAAAAATAAATATATATATGAAAACAGAAATAGACGCTAAAGTAAATGCTAAAGTAAAAACAAATAGAACAAATAGGGCAAAGAAAAAAAACGGTACAAGTCTTTCTCTCACAGTATATTAAAGTGTATAAATGCAAATGTAAACAAAGAGAAGAGGCATAGTTATCAAGGTTTATTCACCCAGCATGGTTCTAAACACACAGCATGGTTCCTCTCGAGCTGCAGGCCTTCTCTCTCGTATCAGCGCGACACAATTTACACAGATCAAAGATCTGTGTAAACAACAGTCCTTCGGTCCAGTTGGACGTAATTTCACTATAAGGGTTCAGTGAAACTGCTACATTTATAAAACATTAATTTGTATGAATGATTTATTTATTTGTTGATTTTTAGATCATTTTATCAGGTTTTTACTTTATCTGACTTATGTTGGTCAGTTTTAAGTGTCCAAAATTGGATTAGCACTGGAGCACTTAAATTGTTTTACCTATGTAACTGTCCGACTTGTGTTTGTGTGTACGTATAACGGAAGCTCACTTTTAAACTGCGAAACAAGTTTACCTACGGGTACAAATAAGGTAACCTGAACCTGAACCAGTTGGGTCAAGAGGGTTGGCCACAGGCCTCTTACCACGAGACTGGCCTAGTGAATGTCTGGACTCCACACGCTCCTCCAGCCAGTCTGTCTTCAGCTTGTTCTGGTGAGGTTAAAAGGCCTCCTGATTGCAGATATAACTCAGCACACCTGTGAGTGGTAAGCTGAGACACCTGAGTGGGGCGGGGTCTCTATGACACAGCTTTTAGAGTAGCACCTCCCATCCAACACCACACCCCTTGGCTGCCTTTGCCTGCCTTTGTGGCCACCATGTGGCCCTGTGGGGCACTGCTCAGCAGCTGGGCCACCACACTATGCAAAGTCAGTTCTTAACATGGAGGCTTCCTGCAATGGTATGGCAGTTATAGGAAGCCTCCTGGAAACTGAGCCCCAGATATATTTGGTCTGGTGTGTTGCTGATGTGGATGTGACATTAGAAACGTGTAACATTATAAAAACATGCGCTGTTTAACATTCTCTCTATGTATCTTTATATAATGTCATAATTTTTAAGCAATTAAATCAACAAAGAGCGATGTGAGGCGGCTCCATCTTGACAGATAATCATCTTGCAATTTTTTTTTCCAATAATACCAAAATGTTGTCTTTTTTTATAATATGTAAATAGTAATCTTCATAGTCTCAATCTCAATACATTATATATTTCCCCCCGCTTGTCTCCCAGCCTGACAACATCCTGATGAGCGACGCCCACAGCGATCAGATCCGGCTCTGTGACTTCGGGAATGCGCTGGAGCTCACGCCCGGCGAGGCCCAGTACTGCAAGTATGGCACCCCCGAGTTCGTAGGGCCAGAGATCGTCAACCAGTCCCCCGTCTCCAAGGCAACAGATATCTGGTACGGCCCTTAAATTTCAGAATTACTCCCAGTAATCAAATTGAAGAATGTTTAAATTGCCAAGACATTGCCCTTTCATAAAACTATTCCTCTCTGTTTATTTTTTTTCTTCCAGGCCCATCGGAGTCCTTGCATATTTGTGGTAGGTTCAGTTATTTAAAAAGCAAAAAAGCGATCAGATCAGAAATGGCAATTTAAATATAAATATATGCTGGCCAGAATATGATTTTAACAATGGTAGCAGTTGTGAAAGGTGCTGTAGGCAGGATTTGAGAGTTGTAAAGTGAGTCAAACAAAAAAGAGCAGACAGGAGTTTTTGAAAATATATATATAAAAAAACGGTCCTCTTCCCCTCTGCTTTCTCCCTCCCTACGTTTCTCCGGCACCGAAAATTGTTGCATTCATGTACCTGTGATTGACATTGAAGATTAATTACCCAAACCAATCAGGGAAGAGGTGCTAAGAAATTACCTGGGAGCAGTCTAAATTATGAATTTGCTCATACAGAGGCAGGGACACAGGGAACCAAAACGGAACCTTTAATATACCCTTAAGTCCATTAGCTCTTCAGTAACTGTAATAATCAAGCAACTCTTATAATTAAATAAAATGATAATGCTTTGAACGATTGATTGCCAGAATACGTTCTTGGTAGTCAGTGAGTGGAGCTCAATGTGTGTGTGTGTGTGTGCTTTCAGCCTGACGGGGGTTTCTCCGTTCGCTGGGGAGAACGACCGCAGCTCGGTGCTTAACATCAGGAACTACAACGTGGCCTTCCAGGAGAACATGTTTGCTGAGGCCAAGGAGGCCAAGGGCTTCATCATTAAGCTGCTGGTCGCAGACCACCTGTGAGCAATAATCTAATTCAAGTTTAGAATACCATTCACAGAACTTACTGGAGAAGGTTTTTAATTATATATTTCATTATTGAGATGGATCTAAATAGTGCATTCTGTCTTAATATGTATTCAACAGATGCCTCTATAAAAAGTAACTTGAATATATATTATTTTGTCATTAATTAACAGGGTAAGGTATCTATCTCAAGGATGTCTACATCTTGAACCTTTCAGCTGGGAGTCAAAAACACTTCCCACTATACTATTCTGCTCCCAATGTATGCAATATATCCTCACATTATTATTATAATTGTTTTGTAGGAGGCCTGATACTCAGGAATGCCTCCGCCACCCCTGGTTTAAGGTGAGCCACCCTAGGATCTGTAAAAATGTCTGGGAGTACTGGGAGTTTATTGTTGTAGTTTAATGACTTTTTGTTGTTTTTGTGTAGACACTTAGCAAGGGAAAGGCTTTGAGCACAGACTCCCTGAAGAAGTTTGTATTTCGAAGAAAATGGCAGGTACGATGTCAAATTGTTCTCTTACATCGAGAATATCCTAGAACATATGTACCTATGAATGTAGATTACTAGTTAAAAATTCTGATGATGTCATGTCACCTTTCAGCGATCGCTAATCACCTACAAATCCAAGATGGTCATGAGGTCCATCCCGGAGCTGTTGAACGACTCCACCAGTCACATCTCCATCGCGGTTCCCAGGAACCTCAAGGAGGGCTCCCCTCTGCCATCGTCCTCCTCCGACTCCGATGAGGATATTGACGAGCTGCCCATCATCCCGATGCCGCTCCACATGGAGTTCTCCGGCTCCAGGGTTTCCCTCAACGAGATCCAGGGAACTGAGCAGGACAACGGGAAGCACAACGGTTCCACCGACTGGTCTTCTGCCACAGCCAAAGAGCAGCCAATGGAGTTGGAACCCGGCGTTGCGGAGAGAGACAGTGTCGAAGTCTTTGCCGGCAGCAAGGGTCGCCTACGCAAGCGGTCCAAGCAGGAGAACGACAAGAGCTCCTCGGACGACGAGCCACCGGCCGAGCTGCCGCAGCGGTCCGAGCAGTCCCGGAGACCCCTGCGCCGGGGCTCCAGTGTGGAGTCGGACAAACCAGACAGCGGCCGCAGACGGGGGGAGCTCCGGCGGGGTGGCTCGGCCGACAGCGCCCTGCTGCTACGCATCACACCCGAAGAAGGACAAGCCGGGGAGACCCCACCAGAGGAGGGAAGGAGAGGCCTCAAGAAGGCTGTGTCCATGGAGCTGCCGAGGAGGAGCGCAAGCCCGGGCGGCGCCCACATGAGCCAGGAGGACTACGCCATGAAACTTGAGCAGATGAGGCAGCGGTTGCTTCGAGGGGGCACCGGGGACAAGAAGCTGAGCGGGCTGCGAGGGCCTCTGTTTGAGACGTTGGAAACGTCAGAGGGCTTCGCTCGCGGCCCGCGCTTGGGGCCGCCTCCCTTGATCCGGGCGGCATCCAGTGAGTGCTCCCCGAGGGAGGAGGCTCCGAAGCCTAAACTGCTCCGCAAAAGCGCTTCGTTTAGTCAGGGTGACTCTGAGCCGATCCCCCTGCACCGCCGCTCCGGAGCGCCTCTGGAGATCCCCTTGGCCCAGGTGGAGCAGAGGAAACTCAAGGAGGCCATATCAATGTCCTCGCTCACTGAGCAGCCGAAGCTGGACTCCCGTCCGGTGACACCCAGAAACCCTTCACCCAGGCCACAGACCCCAGAGTCTGTTGTGCAGGAGAGTCCTACGAAAACAGAGAGTGTGGAGTCCTTGATGGAGAGAGATGCAAAACTGGACGAGGCTATGAGTGAGAAGACGGACGGTTTGACGACAGATAGTAATTTTGACGAGAGATCAAGCACGAGTGGTTTCTCCGAGAAGGACATGAGCATATCAGAAGACCAGATGATGGAAACAGAGTACACAGGGCAGAGGGAGCCGACACCACCTCCTCCTCCTCCCATGGCCCAAAGCTCTGTGATAGAAGAGGAAATGGAAGAAGAAGAAAAAGAAGAGATAATCGGGGAAGTGGAGAAGAAGACTGTTAATGTTCCAGAGGAGAAGGACAAAGGAAATAAAGAAATGGAAGAAGAAGAAAACGAAGTGAATATGCCTGATAAATCTTCTGATATGGTCATCCCCACAAACGCAGTTATTGTGACACCTACACACGACTATTCAAGGGTATCCGGAAGTGTTGTCACCCAACTTACAGCACCTACACCTCCTGCTGTGGTTGTTCTTCCAGACGGAAGGAGGTCGGCATATGCTAGCATCATGCAGACCATCATGGTACCCGCAATTACACCTGAAAATGCATCCTATTCGTCAAACCCCTCTACTCCAATCGCCGCTCAAGGATCGTCAACATTCCCAACGTCAACCCAAACTATTCAGCCACCTGCTGCTACTGCCCCGTCTTCTCCGTCACCTGTACCTACACCTACTCCATCACAAGCACCTCCCCCAACTGAAACACCCTCTGCCTTCCCTGGTCGCTCAAAGCCAATCATTGTTTCATCCAATGAACACGCCGCTGTCTATTCGCGAGTTGCATCGCCTGAACTGATCGCCAAAGAACCCAGCCCACCCCACGCTGTCTCTGAGTCTCTGACACGGGAACTAAACGCTGGACACGACTTCCAGGACATAACATCTGAAGAAGTCTTCGAGGCACGCTTCAAAAAGCGTGAGTCGTCACTGACGAGAAGCTTTAAATTCCTGACTAGATCAAAGAACGAAGACAAACCGCCAGCGGTGGCCCCAGACGCCACGGAGACGGGGGAAGACATCTACCGCCCAGGACCGGTCGGCGGTCCTCTGGAATTCGCACCGAGGAGACTTGAGGAGAAGTCCAAGTCTGTCCTGGATCTCCGTGAAGCTCAGAAGGACCAGGGCTTCATGAAGAGGCTCTCCATGCGTCTGAAGAGGACGCCGTCAGCCGAACGCAAAGAAGATATGGCCAAGGAAGAAGAACAAGCCGCTTCGAAGCGCAGACTGTCGTGGACGCTGGGGCGAAAGGGTTCTCAGGAGAAGAAGGAGGTGGAGATGTCGAGGATGGACGGTGGAGCTGAAGACGTGCAGCCTGAGTCAGGGGACAAGGAAGTGAAGAAACCCCAAGAGTCTCCGGTCCTGGCGATGCGCAGGAAGATCGAGTCGACGGTGGCGGGCATCTCCACCAGGATCCGCAGCTTCTCTGAGGAGCGGAAGGTGTCGGACGAGAAGGAGCAAAAGCGCACGCCCATCTTTTCGATGCTTCGCCGCGCAGCCTCTGAGAATCGCGGCGTCAAGACTGTGGCGGTGCCTTCGAACCAGCTGGCGGCTCAGACCAGTAACGGCGCCTCTTCGGAGTCCCTGGACTCCATGTCTAGCCTCAAGTCGGACACGTCCAAGGGTAGGGTGAAACCATGCTCTCAACATCTTCTAAATTTTATTTTACAAGATTTGTATCAGTTCCAAAAAAATAACTTGATGTTTATCAGCATAATGTTATTTTGTAGTCATGAGCTGACCTAAATTAGCCTGGTCCTACCAGACTCTCATTCTTCATTTCAGTGTCTGGACCTACTCAATTGACAAACGTTAACTGACTTGAAGGCGTGTGTCTGTTGAAGTTTAAAACTATTGGATATGCCCAGTGCCACACTGGATCTTACCAATTACTAACTTTTGGCCGAGAATCACGTTGCGAGGCAGGCTGTAAACAAACCAAACACCGTGCGTGAAGATGTCCGTCAATGAGAGCTGACTTTAACGCCATTGTTCTCAGCCACTCCCTCTGTTCACTGATTGGACGCAGAAAATATGGACGGAGAAAACCCACTAACATACCATAGACCCAGACGTGGTACTGAAGGGAAATTCAAATTGAGCGGAAGTACATAGGCGGGTGGAGCCAGGCTAGACCTAAATGCCTTTTTGACACAAATACCTTTTATCTCTGAAATCCTTCTTTATTTGATGATTAACCTTTTTTATGTGTTTCAGTCGGAGAGGTTGAGCGCAGGTCACGCTGGGATCGCTGGGGCCTGACCAGAGGAAAACGGGACAAGACCGTTTCACAGCCGGACATTCCCACCGCCATCACCAGAGACAGCAGTGGTCTACGGACACGCCAGTACTCTAAGCTGGCAGCCGGTATGCTAGTGTAACTTCAGTAGTGCTCTGAATTAATAATTGGATGACATCTTCAATAATGAGAATAACGTATGCTGTATGCAAACCATTCTGCTCAATCCTTTTAGAGTTCACACTCTGGTATCAAGATGTTTTGATTAATTCTTTGAGTGTATCACATCTGTCTACAATATATAATTATATGTTTCATTATTTTTTTCTGCCTTAAATAAAGAGTGCAGGGCTGAGTGTTCTTATATGAACCGGCATGCTAACCATTCCCCATCTACATGCTATGACTCTCATTAAGTCGTGTCTACTTCCTGTGTGTCCGCTAGACTTTGCTCCAGTGTTCCACATCAAGCTGAGAGACCATGTGCTGCTGGAGGGAGACCCAGTCACTCTCAGCTGCCTGCCTGCGGGAAGCCCACACCCCCACATCGCCTGGGTCAAAGGTCAGGGAATATTTTTTTATTTTACCATTTTGCTTTATTATATCTAATTCTATGCAATAAGTATAATAAAAATAAGTAAGTAAGTTAGTAGGTAGATACTTTATTCATCCCCTTAGGGAAATTCAGTTAGTCAGTAGCAACAGACAGTGAGCAATATTGCAAATAATAAAAAACGAATACTAGAACTAATATTAGGATACTCGAACAATACTGTGCGATATTCTCATGTTTAATAATTGGTCCCTGATAATTACTATTATGAATCTCAGATTTCGATCCCTTATCCACATTGACAAAACAAGCCAAAGACGAAAGTTTCCCGAAACAATCATCCGACATTAACTCCAGCTGGTGTCATGTCTCCCCAGACAAGAGGGCCCTGGAGATCGACGCCCGGATGAACCTGATCTCCTGCCCCGACGGCCGGCAGCTCCTGATGATCATGCAGACCACCAAGAAGGATGCAGGGCTGTACGAATGTGTGGCCACCAACCCTCTGGGCGCAGTGTTCAGCTCCTGCACCATCTCCCTGGCCCGTGAGACCACCTTTACTTCATCTACAAAAACACTTTAGAGTAGGGTAGTCTGAGTAGTTTCATTTGGGACGAGTTACAGATGACATTTTATAGTCAACAATAGATACAGCTTTGTAACGAACCACAATGTAACACAAATGTCATCATACTCATAGTATAAATTAAGTGTGATTCACAGCAATTACATTCAATACAAATACTCCATACTCTTCGTTCTCCTGGAGCAGTTTCATAGGTCCTAAGTATGGGTACCACCCAGTGTCCGCCTCCTGTATTCCCTCTCTAACCCTTTGATGACCTGTACGTTGCAGGCCTTCCCAATCGCCCAGGGACCCCTGAGATCCCCCAGAAATACAAGGACACAGCTCTGGTGGTGTGGAGGCCCTCAGACAACCTGGCTCCATGTACCTACTCTCTGGAGAGGAAGGCAGAGAGTGAGTCCACCCTCCAATAGTATTTTACATGAATCTTGTGTGTGCATACTTCTGCGTTCTCAGAAGTATGCAAACCCATGTTATATTGCTTTATGTCTCCGTTGTTGTGTTCAAGGCTATTGAATGTTACCCAGTAAGCTTAAAAGGGATATGCACATTATAATGGTTCATCTCTCTAATCTTCTCATTTATCCTTTCCCGTCTCCTCTTCTTCTCCCGCTCCTCCATCTCCCTTTGCTTCCCTCTCCTCCCCTATTTTCCACTCTAATCCTCTCCTCTCCTCCTCTCTTCTAATCCCTCATTTCCCTCCCATCCCTCCTCCTAATGACCCTTCTCCCCCACAACCCTCCTGCCAACCCCCCCACCCTCCTCCTCTCTCCTACATACTCCTTTCTCCTCATCCAACTCCTCCCCTTCTCTGCTCCCCCCCTCCCCACTCCTTTCTTCCTCCTATTCTCTGCCCCCCATTCACCTCTCCTCCCCCTTTTCCTCCTCCAGGAGAAAGCTTGTGGCTCATCGTGGCTACAGGGGTGGCCGACTGCTACTACAACGTGGTTGACCTGCCAGCAGGGGTATCCTTCCGCTTCCGGGTGGCGTGTGTGAACAAGGCGGGCCAGGGCCCGTACAGCAACCTCTCTGACCAAGTTTGTCTGGATCCAACAGGTCCGTACTCATCTTACTTCAGTACACAATCATCTATCACACTTGTTTCCATGTAGTGATTGTTGGTCAACATACCAAATAAAGTGCTTAGGGGAATAACACCTACTACAAGTACTAACTAATCTTTGTGGGATGTATACAGAAGCAATGCTCGAGGATAATGATGATGATGATTGCTTATTAGGATGATCCTCCTTCATGTATTAAATGTAAGTGGTTCATAAGATGGCACACATCCCGTCTCTCTCTGCGTGTGTATCCAGAACCGTCCAAAACCAGCAGCGCGCCCGTGGTGGTCAAAACGGCACCGGCCGTCACCCCTCCCGTGGTGATGACATCATGCATGACCGTGACGCCCATCAAACCGGCTCAGAGCAAACCCATGGTGACCACCACCCAGACCGCCACCACTACCCCCACAGTCAACCTCGCCGCCCCAAATGTCCCCACCATCACGACGGCAAGGCCCCCCACTGCCCGGCCCACCCCCGTCGCCAGGACAACCCCGTCGCCCACCGTGGTCGTGTCGGCAGCTAAAGCGGTGTCCCCCGCGCCCATCGCACCAACCCGCCCAGCGCCTGCCCCCAGTCCGACCCCTACCCCTGTCACTGCGGCCCCCGTGGCCCAGCCCAGCCCCCCAGTCAAGGCCAAGACCACCCTCAACATCAACATGGGTGGGCCCAAAACCAAGCTGGCTCCGCCCCCCACCGTCCTGCCCAAACCGAGGAGCCCCGTCCCAATGTCGCCGCCCCCCTTTGTCACCTCATCCACACCCGCCCCCGACCCCGCCATCGGGAAGCCCATCTCCTCTGTGCCCATGTATCGCGCCACTCCCCCCACCTCGCTGGCCGTTACCTCGGTTACCACCATCTCCCCTACCCCCACCCCTATCACCACAATCACCATTACCTCTGCCGCCGCACCTGCTGCATCCCCGGTCGTCGCCCCGCCCGTGGTGCTGGTGTCCGGCTTGTCGCCCATGGCTGGCCCCCAGGGGGGCTTGGACCCCCGCGGGCCCCCGTCCGGCAGGGTGACCCCCTCTGGACGAGCCACCCCGTCGGGACGCAGGACGCCCCTGGGACGGCCCGGAGAGGGGGCTCTTCGCCAGGGAGTGCCCCAGAAGCCCTACACGTTCATGGATGAGAAGGCCAGGTATGGAGAAGTGGATGGACAATGGTGGAGTTGGAGTCAAACTAAAAATGCATTTGACAGTTGATTCATATAAGTTCATGTAAAGGTTAATTTCAAGGTTGATTCCAAAGTTCATTTCAAAGTTCATTTCAAAATTAATAACATAACATTTCATAGAAAAATACCTTTCATGATAATAATTTGGAATGCTTTGATGTACTGCTTTATTTGTACAAAATAAAAACGAATTAATTAAGTAGATCATACTGCTGCAAAATTCAAACTGAATCAGAAGTTCAAATGAAATCCTGCCACTAACCTGTATTTGTATACAAATAAAACAACACAAAGAAACAATCTATTCACTCACAAAATCTGAAGTATTCGGTTGATCGGACTGCTGCTTCTCATCACCGCACGCAGGGGCCGCTTCGGGGTGATCCGCGAGTGCCGGGAGAACGCCACGGGCAACCTGTTCATGGCCAAGATCGTGCCGTACGAGGCGGACACCAAGCATTCGGTGCTGCAGGAGTACGACATCCTCAAGTCCCTGCACCACGAGAAGGTGATGGCCCTGCACGAGGCCTACGTCACGCCGCGCTACCTGGTGCTCATCGCAGAGTGCTGCAGCGGCAAGGAGCTGCTCTACAGCCTCATCGACCGGTAGGGCTGTCGCCGCCGATCAGCGCACCGTACCGACTGTGAGGCATGTAGAAGGACATTCAACCTGTGTCTGGGATGACTGTTTCGAATTGAGACATTCAGTAGCTATCACCCCAAGTTACTGCAGACATTGAAGCAGAAAAACAGACAAAGAAATACTGCCAATAGTAGCAAACTGTAAAATAATGTTTGTATTGGTTTTAAATCAACACCATTTGGTCTGACCCCTGTAGGAATATTATTATTTTACACTTAATTCCCTTCACCTAACTTCAACAACTCGGGCAGTTTATCCTCATTAACAAACTGCACGTTGCAGTTTTTGGTGTCCAGAAGTTCTGTCATAACAGAGTAGGACAGCTAGATCTCGGATTAACATGTGGCTTTCCCTGAGCAAGATGTCTAAATCTTAGATCATTAATGACCAAAATATCCCCACCAAAAAAAATGTAATCAATGGAGAAACGTTATGAAAACACTGAGTAAAAATTGTCTGTGGGTGTGCCACAGGTTCCGTTACTCGGAGGACGACGTGGTGGCCTACATCATCCAGATCTTGCAGGGACTGGACTACTTGCACACACGCCGCATCCTGCACCTGGACATCAAGCCGGAGAACATCATAGTCACCTACATGAACGTTATCAAGATCATCGACTTCGGCAGCGCCCAGAGCTTCAACCCCCTGTTCCTCAAGCAGTTCAGCCCCCCCATCGGCACGCTGGAGTACATGTGTAAGGGTTCTCGTGGATGGACGGAGTGGTACCATAAGTTAGCTGGTGTTATTGGTGCTAATGATAAGCCCTTCTATACCAGGGGCTGTGGGCTCAGCATTGTTGCTGTTTTTCTATACTTTGCCATCTCTGCTTTTATCAGAATCAGAATCTGAAATAGATTTATTGTAAGGATTTTGTTTGGTATGTTGCTGGGCAGAATAGTACTTATACACAAATACAACACATAACTTTTCTGTCGGGTTAGATTGAATACATAATTATATTATAGGGCACAACACATGCAGTGTGGTCTTACATATGTTATAGCACAGCAGTCATCATATTATTATGTATTCGTTAGATCTGTTTATTGGTCAGGGTTGGACAACTAATAGCAAGGGACTCAGCACGAACATTGCTATCCCTGTTTTCATATTTTATTTGTCAAATTAAATTTTGTGACATTCTATTTGGTTTCATGGATGTCATCAGGGAATTAGTTGCTTAGGTGACATTACACACATATATTGCAAATAAGGTAAACCACCAAAATATAAAGTGAGAATATAAACCCAGGGAGCTTTGGTTCCTAAAAATGTTGGTTTGCGTTCTGACTAAACCTCCCTCCTCTCTCCTTCCCAACCCATTCCTCCTTCCTCCCTCCCACTATCCCAACCCACACCTCCTTCCTCGCCCTATTCCATACTCCCTCCCTTTTTCCTACCCTCTCCTCCAATCCTCCCTTCCTCCCTCCCTCCCTCCCTCCCTCCCTCCCTCCCACCCCTCCCTTCCATCCTTCCTCTATTCCACCCTCTGCTCCCTCCCTTCCTCCCATAATCTCCTCCCTTTCTATCTCCTCCCCTCCCTTATTTTCTCCCTACCTCTCCTCCTCTCTCCTCCCTCCTCCAATGCTTCCTTCCTCCCATCCTCCCTCCCTCCTAATCTTCCTCCCATCCTTCCTCCCTTCCTCTCCTCCCCGCTCTCTCCCACCTTCTCCTCCCTCCCACCCTCCCCTCCCTCCAGCTCCAGAGATGGTGAAGGGGGATGTGGTCGGTCCTCCGGCAGACATCTGGAGTGTGGGCGTGCTGACTTTTATCATGTGAGTTCAGGAGATTTCTTGGTTCTCCAACCCTGTTAGATCTCTGCAAATAGCAGCGCCTTGCCATGGTTTTTATTTTAACATGCACAGGGGGAGTTGGGTTTAAGGAGTATTCAGGATTACGTTTGAGTCTTCTTTCCGGCCCAACGCCTGTGTTACTGTTGGGGAGAGGCAATTTTATTATCAGCTTATTTTTATTTTTTGTTGTTGATTATAACTGATATAGCCCCTAGGGTGGGTTTCCTTTGCATTCATTTGATTTGTGAAATGGAACAATTAGTGTGTAGTAAATACCAATTTGTTGTCTCATTACTTAGAAATGGCCAATACAGAATGATATCATCTGTTACGTTATATGGCGCCATTGACTTGTTTCTTTCATATACCTTCATGTGATTCCTACACTCTCTTTGTGTGGTTCTTCAAAGGTTGAGTGGAAGGTCACCTTTCATGGAGAATGACCCCCAGGAGACGGAGGTCAGGATCCAGTCCGCCAAGTTTGACCTCTCCAAACTCTACCAGAATGTATCCCAAAGTGCCTCTCTATTCCTCAAGAAGATCATCTGTAGCTACCCCTGGTGAGTTGGCCTGCTTCACACAGAATAATACTCCCAAATAACAATACTTTTGTTTGACACATTTGAATTGAATTTGTTGCAGTTGCTCTTTTATAGGAAAAATAAATATCACTGTCTATGAAGAAACGACAAAGAACCCGTTTGAACATCAATGGTTCAACTGGAATGATGTAAACAGTTTATAACCTATGTTTAAGGTTTCAAGTCATGTCCAACTCCATGGTTCTCCCTAGCTCAATTGGCTGAGCAGGGCATTTACCCTGACAGGGTTAGAGGTTTCGTTCCCACTGGGGGCCACACATGCTAACAAATGAATGCACTGACAGCACTGCAAAGAGGAATTTGACAAAAGCACCCACCGGCAGATAGACATCACGATCAACCCTGATTTCCCGCTCATTAAGTAAAACCTGTGTCAACCCCCAGGGCCCGGCCGGCTATCAAGGACTGCTTCAGCAACTCGTGGCTGCAGGACGCCTACCTGATGCGGCTTCGCAGACAGACACTCACCTTCACCACCACACGCCTCAAGGAGTTCCTGGCAGAGCAGCAGAGGAGGCGCGAGGAAGGGGCCACCAAGCACAAGGTCCTTCTGCGGTCCTACTCCTCCACCGGCCCTCCCAGCCCCAACGTGCAACCACCCAGCGCTACTACCATGATGATCGCGGTCCCCACCACTCCCGTCACCTAGCCGGGGCGACGTGCCCCTAGCCTAATCCTAGCCTAGCCTAAGCTAGCTAGCGGGGCTCAGGGTGTTGTTATTCAGAGCAAAGGAAATACCTAGCTCGTTGGAGAGCAAAGTGTTGCAGGTACTGTCGTTAGTGTGCCCAAGAACTGGCTTTGTGGGGGAAGGACACGCCGATACAAACAAGAAACAAGAACTTTGGTCGCTTAGAAAAATGGAATTGTTGTAGTGTTTTCTGGAAGGCCAAAGTCATTTTGGGAAAGAAAACAATTAACCAGGTTTGAGGAAAAGTAGTAAGCTATGATGATACCAGTTAGATTGTCAAAGAAAGAAAACATTTCATGAACGAGTACTTTATTTTCATTCAAGTTCTTATGCTAGTACCTCAACGATTGTACCTATGCCCTTTATATACATTTTCGACAGGAACCGTTGCATCCCTTTTTGGTATGCACTTTTAAAATCAACAATTTGGAATATATATATAATTGTTATCCTGTGGAACTATGCCAAACATTTTAAGTTACACCTAGGGCACTAGAGTTTAAGTTTGGCCTGGGGTTAAGATGTTGTGAAGATTATACACATTAGTTCCTCCCAGAAAAGTAGCATAACACCCATTGGGTACAACTTGCATTGATTTTAGTTTGTTAAATCAAACTTTGGTTAGAAATGTATTATGTAAGTGTACTTTAACACAAGTGTTATCCAAGAAGACAATAGAAAAAAACGACGTCAGTATTAAAATATTTATTGTATAAATATTTTTAGTGTGAACAAAATCTAGGGCCATTTACAAGGCTTATATGAAGAGTTGTTTTGAACAGTTTGCACTCAAGGGAAACGACAGGGGATGTTAGGGACGTAACAGGGATTGTATGGGACATGAACAGCACTGTCAATCATGTTGCCGTAATCTTTGTTCTCATGAAGTATATGCCGGTTTGTAGGATTTTCCAAATAAGTACCTCACAAGATTTACACAGCGTGGGGATGATATTAACAAGGGCTCACCGTTAAAAACAAAGCTTTTGATCAATGCAAAAATGTTAGAAGGAAAACTTTTATTAGACTATTTTTTTTTTATTCCTTTTTTCTCAGATCAATGGAATGAAAGAATTTCCCTGGCTGTAAAATATAGTGTAAAACAACAGGACACAATCTTTATAAGCATTCTGTACAGTTATCAATTGATTGTTAAAGACAATTTTGGACTGTTTCTAGTAAACTACCCGACAACAGAACAATTAAGATATCAATTCAACTAGCGCAACAAATTATCTGTCAATTGATTAAGGATTTTAAAATGTGACAGAGTGCTCTAGATGTCTTATGAGTATGAGTGGTTTTAGGGTAGCTCCCAAGTGCCCTTAATGTGTAAGCATCAGTCATAATGAAACCATTTTCCAATGTTAGGGCTGAGAGATTTCGGTTGTAGGTTGTATTTTTGTCACAATACTCTTTTTTAAAGAACAATTATAACTACTTTGTAGTTAGATTTAAATAATCAAAATAACACAAATTAAACCAGTTTTAAAATAACTGAACGATAGTGTAGATACATTATATGGTTGTTTTTAAAATACCTTTGTCATGCAAGAGGAAATAAAAAAAGTATATTATCGGCATGTGGAACCTTTCTGGTGTTACATGTTTACATTGTAATGGAAAAACATCACACACTTAATGAGAGGTATAAATTAGCAAAAAGAAAAAAAATATTGCCCGTTTTAATACAAAATTGTTTTAAACTTCAAGTTGGCTAGTTTTATATTTTAAAATAATTTATAATGATTTCAGTGCTTTGGTGCAATTGTCACTGCCATTGTCTTCTTTTAAAAATGATGTTGCTTTAAATTTAATGTGAAACAGTGCCGGTCCTCTACACCCCAGAAGAGAGAGTGAAAATACATTGGGGTGTAATATCAGTGAGACTGCCCTACCCTCATATGAATTTCGTTACTTGGTAATGTGACAGGTATTTTGATACAACCTGATAACAGGGCTTCCAGATGCCAAAAAAATGATATGATTGCGAGAAGCAGTACATTTTGTAAATCCTATAATATATTTCATGGAATGTATTGCAGTGCCTCAAGTGATTGATATCAGATCCCCTTCCCAAAAAAATAAAATGATGTAGTTTCGTAAGTGAAAGAGGATTATCGGTTTCCCTGTTCAGATCATAGATCAGATCTTCGTGTTTGCATTTGTTTGTTTATTTATTGAGTGATTGTATTTGGCCTCAATTTAACTCCCTTCTTTTTGGTGAAGCTGTGGAGCTCTGGCATGTAGTAAGCATGACAGCTGTCACACTTTGCCCAATAAATAGCACATGGAGTACACACATATGTCTGATCCTTGGTATGTGACTTTGTTTTGTTTTAGAGAAAAATGCTGTGTGCTTATAAATAGACAAGCTATTTCTGTGAGTTGTGTACAGTCATATCCTGCAATTTTGCATTGGCATAGAAAGGCAGGGCGAGTTTATCTATGCAGCATCCTTCAAACACAGAGTGCTTGGCAGGATAACATTGAAAGGAAAATCATTAAAATTAATTTAGCTTAGTTAATAGCAAAATGTATATTTGTTCAATGCAACTCATGCAACTAATAGATTTCAAAAATGTTTATTTTATTCATTTCTGTAGGAGTGGTAAGTGATGACCTAATACTTCTCCTGAACATGGCTGACCCATCCCACATCAGCAACAATCATGATTTGGAGTGGTAGTCGAAGATTTCTCACTAGTCCTAATCATTGCCGACTGATCCCAGTCCAGCTAGGATCATACCTTCATCATTGTAGAAATCCTGTGTGTGTGTGTGTGTGTGTGTGTGTGTGTGTGTGTGTGTGTGTGTGTGTGTGTGTGTGTGTGTGTGTCCATGCGTGTCTTTGCTTATTTGGCACTCCCTGAGGCCAGTCTCCATATCAACTCCTTCCCTTTTCGGTCCTCCAAGTGGCAGCTTATTAAACCATTAACCACTTCTCTGGAGCATTTCATATGTAGACTATAAATGGATGAGTACCAGTTCTCTGGTCGGACCACTTGCTGCCCATCCTAAAACAACATTTTTAAGTCAAGGCCTAAACAAAGACAACCAGCATTTTCTGATTGAGGCTTTGAGGGGCCCCAAAGACCCCAAAGACCCCAAAGTATCCCTAAAGTATATAAAGCCTGCTTCCAACCAGGGTCAACTGACTAGAGTGGGATCTGAAATGGAGCTCCAAGGTAAGCTAAAGATTCAACTTAACATTGTGTTGTAGATAGATTAACCGCTCTGGCATAGGGAGGGAGGGTAAAATTACAGTGGGGCAATGTGATTTGATTGGATTTAGATTTAGAAGTATTTTTGATTGGACAATATCAAAAATATTGAAATCATAATGTAAGAAAACCAGTCAAAAGTCATTTCCATCTGGTGGGTCGGACTCTGATCAGCGCCTCCCCTGACCTCTTCATCGTCTGGACCAAGAACAGCCCACAGCTGAAAGAAGGACCCAAGCACCATTACGTCTTACAGGACCAGGAAGTGGTGGCACTGGTGGTCTGGGATGGCTCGTATTTGGAGGTACACGGTAACCATCGAGAACCCCTTTGGAGAGATATATTGGTCAGCCTAAATCTTGGTCAAGGGTGGGTAGGAACAGGCTCTTATGAACCTTGTTTTTCAACATTCAGATCCCCCTACCCAGATTACGTTTAGAACCATGATGGCCGCTTGGTAAATAATTTTAGTGTTTGACTGACAGTGAAAAGGGTCAGAGTCCAAACCCTTGTGTTTGCAGTCAACATGCAGGCATAGAGCAATATGACATAGCCCCCTTATTTGAACGATTATGACATGTATCGACAATAAACTAAATTGTTTTGGATCAAAGTGCCTGCTAAATTACTGAACTAAATCACAAATGATCCTGGGTTCTGTTGACTCAAACGTTTTACCAAGATGAGGTACTTTAAATTGGAACCTATCTTAAAAATGATCAAATTAAATGTAAGGCAATAAAGTCTAATCTAATAAACTAGTCTGAGATGATCCAATTTTAAACAATGTTATGTAATGCAGTTGAGTCTAATAATCGGACCTAATTTAATGTGATGTAAAAAATTAGTCTAATAATCGGATATAATATAATCCGATCACATGCAATATAATTTAATGCCATCTAATCGAAAAGAGAGATATCATACACTCTAATATAACTGAAGAGGGTCAACTCAAAGCAACAGGGCCTAGCCCATATATGGTTAACATTAATGACAGACATGTTCCAGAGAACGTTTCCCTGTAATTATTCACAAACCACTGCCATCTGACTCCCGGTCTAGTGCGATCAATGCGTCATGATCCTCACCGTGTCTTCCTTCCAGCCTCAGCTAAGGTATCCAAAGGCCCCGGTGACGTGAAGGCCAAGAAAGGTGAACAGTGATGCTGAAGGCTGAGATCAGGAGAACGCCCTGCCGACGGCTCCAAGATGATGACAGGTGAAGAATACATAAGGACCTTATGAGATATTATACAAGAAAGCATGGTCCATCATTTATTGTTGCGTTAATAGTGGGTTACTTTTAATATTTTGCCTTTTTACTGTAAGGCAAACATAGGGCATGTGCCATTGTATTTCAAATCTGAATTTAGGCTAATCTTCCAAAGTAAATAAATTCATCAGCAATTGTTTGAGAAAATATATAATTTATCTAAAACACACATTACCAAAGCCTGAATTATTCAGGTAGAAGGTGATATAATGTATACAAAGCAGTTGTGTAATGTCTCTCTGCAATTAAAATAGGTCTGTATAGAGTTTGTGGAGAACAATCTGGGAACTGACCAGTCCTTGTCTGTGTAGACCTTCTCTGATAAGAAAGTCTTCATTTCATAAAAGCTTAAAGGTCCCATGGCATGCTACTTTATGAATGTTTTTATGTCGCTGTTAGTGGGGCCCTAATACAGTACTTGAAGATGTTCAAGAATTTCAGCCTTGGTGCAGAATTACAGCCACTTCGGGCCAGTCCCACAATGAGCTTTCCACAAACGTGCCGTTTTTTAGATGTGGGTCAAATTGGAGGGTGGGGGTGTGGCCCTGAGGAGCATGCGGCTACGGTACCATGCGCTGCTGTTTACCGTGGATGTATCGCAATGGCGAGGCGCACACAGCCTTTGGCCGTGTTCTGTAAATATTCTAGAACACTCCGGGTGCTCCAGTGGGAGTCCTGGAGCTCTATATCTAAATTATATCATATTATGCATAGATATCTATATCATATATCATTTATAAACCATAAATAAAGTTGGTGGTTGCCATGGTCACTGCTCGTGTGGTTGACCGGCCGGCTCGTAGAGCAGTTTTTTAAGTGTTTTCTGTTTTAATTTCGTGTCTCCTGTGTCTTGCCAACCTAGTGTACTCAGTAAATGCAACCGTGTGCTTGTGGAATACTTTTCAAAGAACTTTTGGTCTGTTTCGCCGACCAGCGACCAGCGAAACCAGCAACCAGTTTACCCGTCAGCACTAGCAGCAGCTATTGCTAGCGCTACTACAAGATTGTTACTTCGCCGTGTTCGGAATACCCTCCGAAACATGGATACATTGTATCCATTGTATCCATGGATACATTGGGTATCGATACATGGATACCCAAGGACTTCCTACTACTGCTGCTTCTATTTCTGCTCCTACGGGAATTAGTCCACAGTTATGGACTGACGTCCAGCGGATGACCTATCCCAGAGATGTCCTGCTACAGCTCGGATTTAACCACCATCTCACCTCCACCGCTACCATCACCACAGACTCGTTTCCCGAGGAAATACTACGGAATAATTCATCTCGAACCCGGCAATTTCCACACACCACAAACACAAGGGAACCAGAAGGGGGACGAAGAAGGGTGGAATAAGAGCCAGACTGAAGCGGGAGGCATGTAAACAACGGCCGCTCACCCCTGTGATACTTGCTAATGTGCGCTCTCTCCGGAACAAGCTAGACGAGCTGCAAGCTAATGTAAATCATCTGCGTGAATACAGGACTGCTTCCGTTCTGGCATTTACGGAAACCTGGTTGAACAACAATGACAGTGATAACATGCTGCACATTGATGGCTTCGCTCCCCCAATAAGACTGGGTAGAGACAGTGCGCTCACTGGGAAAGAACATGGCAGCGGCGTTTGTCTTTACGTGAGCTCACGCTGGTGCTCGACAGCTGTGGTAAGAGATAAATTGTGCAACACTAAGATTGAACTCCTGGCTGTCTCCCTTCGCCCCTTCTACTTACCCAGGGAATTCCCACAGCTCTAATACTGGTGTACATCCACCCCAAAGCTAATGCTGCGGCTGCCACTGAACATCTCACTACAACACTGAACAGACTGCAACTTATCTCACCAGACTCACCTACATTTATCCTGGGTGATTTCAACCACTGCTCCCCTGGAAAAGCCCTTAAAGGTTTTCACCAATATGTTACATGCAGCACCCACTTGGGGAAGACGCTAGACAAATGCTACGGGTCACTTCCAGATGCATACAGGTCGGTTGCACTCCCACCTTTGGGCTCCACTAACCACAATATTGTTCAGCATATCCCGGTATACATTCCCATTATAAGGAGGGTTGAGACGGTCACTAAGAACATCAAGCAGTGGACTAATGACAGCATCCTAGCTCTCCAAGGATGTTTTGAATCCACAGACTGGAGTAACCTTTCAACCCTCTCCAACAACCTCAATGAGCAAGTGGACACTGTCTCCTCTTATGTTTCATTCTGTGTGGACAGCATTATTCCCTCCAAAACTGTTACTATCTTCCCCAACTATAAACCCTGGGTTACCAAGGAGCTCAAAGACATCCTCAACAAAGAAAAGAGGGTATTTTTCACTGGCACCGAATCTGAGAAGAAAGAGGTCAATAAAGAAGTTAAGCGTGCCATAAGCAGCCAAGCTGAAATACAAACAAAAAGTGGAGGAAAAATTCACACAGGGGAACGTCCGCTCAGCTTGGCAGGGCCTAAAAAACATGTCTGCTCTGAACATCACCACCACCAGCCGAAATACCATTCGGGTGGACGGTAGCAGCCAGGCATCTCTTCCCAACGACCTCAACACCTTCTACACCAGATTCGAGAAAGACAACGCCACCCAGCTAGAAGAGATCAGGACCACACTTCAACCCAACAGCTGTGCACTCACCTTCAACACAGTGGACGTGGTGAGAGCCCTGAAGAGGACTAAAGAAACCAGCTCACCTGGCCCGGACAAAATCAGTGGCCGTGTTCTAAGGTACTGTGCCGAACAGTTAGGAGAAGTGTTCCAGACCCTCTTCCAAAGATCCTTCGACAGCAGTACAGTTCCCCAGATGTGGAAACACTCCACAGTCATCCCCATCCCTAAGAAGAGTAGCACCAAAGTACTCAACGACTTCAGACCTGTGGCCCTCACCTCCCTCGTGATGAAAGCTATGGAGAGAATAGTGAAACAACACGTCATCGGAGAAACAAACGCTCTGATAGACCCACTCCAATTTGCATATCGCACGAACAGAGGCGTTGATGATGCCAAAATATTCATCTTGGACACCGAACACAGACACCTGGAACTATCAAAGTCCTCAGTCAGACTGCTGTTTGCGGATTTCTCCTCCGCATTCAACACCCTCCAGCCTCACATCCTGGCTAACTCTCCTCCCGCTTTCACCTTGAAGACCAGCTCATCCTGTGGTTACTGGACTTCCTAACCCACAGATCACAGAGAGTGCTGGTCAACAACACCTTCTCCGACTTATACCACACCTCCACTGGCTCTCCTCAGGGCTGTGTCCTCTCCCCGCTGCTTTTCATCCTCTACACCGATGACTGCAGATCTACACAGCCAAACTCTCACCTGGTAAAATATGCTGACGACACAGTCCTCCTGTCTCTTCTATCAGGCCCCTCACAGCAATATGGATAAGCTCTCCAGGAGTTTGTCGATTGGTGCGACAGCTCTTGTTTGGAGCTGAACACTAATAAAACCAAGGTGATGGTGGTGACCTCTTCCGACAAGCAGAGGGCGCTGGCTACAGCAGTCACCACCACAATCCATGGGGAGCCTGTTGAGCATGTGGAGGAGTACAAATATCTGGGTACCATCTTCGACAGTTTGCTGAGGAGATTCTCAAAAAAAGTCACCAGAGGCAGTACCTTCTAAGGAGGCTCAACTCCTTTAAGTAAGATCATCCTCCAGACTTTTTACTACTCCTTCATCGAGAGCATCATCACCTTCTCCATAACCTGCTGGTTCCACTCAATCACCCTCCAGAAAAGAAACCGCCTGCAGAGGACTGCCACTGTATGTTCCAAAATCATTGGGTTACCCCTCAGGACTCTGTCTGCCGTGTATGAACATCTAACATGCGGGTTAGTGAACCGTATCATGCAGGACCCTTCACACTCCCTCTTCTCATCGTTCGAGTGGCTCCCATCGGGTCGCCGGCTGCGCTGCCCTGCCTGCAGGACACAGAGGAGAAGGGCTACCTTTGTGCCAAGGGCTGTCACGCTCCTCAACTCAAAGCCCCCCTCCCTCCCTGACATTCCAAATTTGTGCACATTTGCACATAGCACTGTTAAAGTGGACTTTGCTGTGAACCATATATATATATATATATATATATTTCCTGTCTATCTACCCCATTGCACATTTATGTTTAGTTTATTTTATGTACATTCTTGGCAGATATGTTTTTGTTTTGTTTCTTTTAATATTGTCCATAACTTATTTATTTATCTATCTATTTTTAGTCGTGTTTGTCATTGTTGTTATGTCTGCTCTACGTGCCTTACCTTTAATTGCCCGCTGGGGATAAATAAAGTTTTCTTTAATCTTGAATATGATATATATTATCATGGCCTAAAGCTATGTGCGCCTCCAGACGATGGGCGCACACAGCCTTTGGCCATGTTCTGTAAATATTCTTGAACACTCCGGGTGATCCGGCGGGAGTCCTGGGGCTCTATATCTAAATAATATCATATTATACATAGATATCTATAACATATCATAGATATTATCACAGCCAAAAGCTGTGTGCGCCTCCAGATGATATTATGAATCTCAAACGACTGCGTCGGGTTCTCAGACGTCTTTGGTTCTTCCACTTCCACATCAATCACATTTGGTCAACAATCATTTTCTGTTAGAGCAATACAAAATTGGAATTCACTACCTACCACTATCAATGATATACATACATATTCCACCTTTACAGCACACCTTAAAACATGGCTGTCCGACAACTATAATTGCACACATTAATTTCTGTCAGTGTGTGTTTGATGTGACATAGTCTTAGTCATTGTTGCTGCCGCTCCATCTCTGCTACCTGCCTGCATGTTCTGCCCTATGTGCTTTCAATGTGATCTTTGTGGCCTGTTTACCTCCTGTGTGTTTTTGTTGTTGTTGTATGAACTGCCTTGATATCTTTGCCATCTTCTGTGCTTGCCTGTTTGTTCCTGCTCCAACTGTGTGCAATATGTTTGTTTGTCTTTTTCCCCTTTTTGCTCAGGCCTGCTGTAATTATAAATGTAATGTATTTTTTTTTTTACTGTTATGTATTGTAGGTTGCCTACTGACAACTGGCTGGGGACTACAGCCGGAAATTAGCCAAATAGGCTAAAGCTGCTCCTTCTCAAAGGGGACTGTCCACAAAACTATAAACAAAATAAACTAAACTAATCTGAAGTAGACTGAACCGGGACATGGAGAAAAAAGGGATTGTTGCCCGCGATTGTTGACCGCGATTATCTCCCGCCGGAGCCCCGCTGCCCGCTGCCGAGGCACCACCGCATCGGCAGCGGGCAGCGGGCAGCGCCGAGGCACCACCGCCCCGCAGCGGTGGTGCCTCGCGCCGATGGTGCCTCAAGAAGGGGGCAGCGGGCAGTGGGCAGCAGGGCTCCGGCGGGAGACAATCGCGGGCAACAATCCCTTTCTCCTCCATATCGCGCTTCATGTACTTCAGGGAGTCAAAGCCAAAGTTCCTTTTCCCCCAATTCCTTCTCAACCATGGCTGAGATAACCCCCACCACGAGTCTTGTTGTGGAAATACCAGAGACGTCAGCGAACCCCACGTGTTATGCACCATAACACCAACAGCAGAACGGTTATCCAAATAACAAAGAAGTGTAAAAAATTTGCGTTACAGTGTGTGTATTCACACACACGTAGCGCTCGCATGGTCGTAGCTCATTGTCTCATTGGCCGGCAAAATTCTCTGGGCGGGCAAAGCGGAGAAAGGGGAGGTAACATGTCTCCGTATGACGACATACAGGGAAAATTCCAAATCGGCGCATCTAAGCTTTGTTTTTTCAAAGGCAGAGCAGGATAACTAGTGCTTGTTTTACACCTAATGCCATTTCTAGCTACTGGGGGACCATAGGCAGGCTAGGGGAACTCATATTATTGTTAGAAAACCTCATAAAATAAAGTTTTCATGCCATGGGACATTTAAACATTTTTTTAACGGTGCTATTTTGTACCGCTACCTTCACATATTATTTTCTTTCAGCGATATCGGGGTCATGTTCAAAGATGTATATACCGGTAACTTAAAAATATGTCGCTGAAGAATAAAGAACAATTTTATTAAGGGATTGTCCGTAAAGAGTCTGATGAAAATAATGCAGTATGAGCAAACTGTTTTCAAAGCTACATGGTGGTAAGGGACAAACAAACACACAAACTGTTGCTACATTAGATTGTATTAATTATGATATTACATTATATATTATATCACAAATCGTACATAATTCTGCCTTCTATGAATTTAATCTTGATCAAAATCAAATTGATCACATTGAAACTGAATGTAGCTTTTGTATTTGCAATAACAAAGCTGAAAATATACAGGGTGATTATTATACGCCAGAGTGAATTATAAATCTTTAAATGCAAAGGCGTCACTTTGTTTTCAACGATTTAATGTAATGATATGGGGGATGTGTCATCAAAAGGTCACAGGTCAGGCTACTACAGTCGACACATGGGCGTCTTAATGTAACTTTGTTTGAAAATCTCGTCCATATTTACATTATTTACATTGTATATCTTATTGTGCAAATACACTTCCCAAGGCATCATTAATTAACATTTAATTTTTAGCTTAGCTTTTTACAGATGTTTTGATCAAATTATGACAAATTATGCTTTTAAAAGGTGATTATGTTTGAATTAGTAGGCTAATTTAACAAACAAATGAACTGTGAAACAATTTGATACAGTAACTGAAATACTGTAAGACGGCTGACGCTGGTGTGGCATTACAACATCAGTGTCCGCCCTTTGAAGACTGTCCCTAACTCTTTTGCAACGTCGGTTTCAAGGCTACCCTCCCCCCGTCACCTTTTAAAGTTTAGACTTTGACTAACTTTTGAAACACGATTATGAGTAGGCCTATAATTTTTTGATTTTTTTCATGTGATGCTTTGGAATGATTCTTCCTTAACACAATAATAACTAACAACTCTTGCACACTTATCAGTAAAAACACATTCATGTTTGATTAATTAAATACTGACACGTCTATTAAAACATTACATTAAATTATCCTACATTTAAAAGGCAAACCGAATGCAAATCCATAAACTGCTATGTTGACCAGGGCCTTCAGGCCTCATATCCTGTGTTGTGGCTTTAAGGACAGAGCTTCCTTGAAAACGGTCAAGCCGCACGTTTAGTGAAATTGATGAAGCTGTTGAACGTAAGGTCATTTAAACAAAGTAATCAATTCCCCGATATTTAGCCACCGCGTTTGGATCTCTCCGGTCCGCAGGAGCGAACGTACGCCTCCGACTCTTCCTTCAGCGTGTCGTGCTACGCACAGAATGCGCGTATGTAGACAGGGAGTGGCGAAATATAAATATTTTTTGCCATAACTCCTCGAAACTATTTCATTGAGTATTGCCGTTTTTATGCGGATTTGAACCACGGATGTAATGGACCATTCGTCGTCGATAATCACGCAAGTGGCACGAAGTGAAGAGGAAAATGCGACTTGTCCAGAAGAAGGTGAGTTTGGGGAAAGTTTGTTGAGGAAACGACCAGGATATATGCCACAAGACAACAGCGTTGTAGTTCTAAAACTCCGGGGTCATGTTTCATTGCGGCTTTTCCACTGAACTTTACGAGTTGCAAAGTACGGTCGCCATTCCGTCACTTTTCCGCTGTACCTACGTTACACAATAGTTAAACTTCGCAGCGAGCGACGAACTTTAAATTAGTTTTACGAGGTGGTTAGGCCCGATCCCGAGCAGGGATACCCGACCCACGGTGTGTGTACAGAAGCCCGGTTTAAAGATTGCTCCAGTCCTGAGGACCCCAAAACCTGGAATCGATCCTCATGGTAGTTTCATGAGGGGTAGATTTTGACGTGCCTTTCTGTACTTTATTCCTACTATGAATCGATATTGATTGACATGTAAAGGGGGCGGGGTCTCCCGACAGTGCGTAGGCTCTCTGTCAGTGGACTGCACTGCTCCGGACAGTGGGGTTGCAATGTTGGTCCGCGAACCAACCTGGTCTCTCCAAGAAACAACACAGTTTCGTTTCATTGTAAACATTTTATTTAACCTTTATTTATTGAGGGAAGGCCATTGAGAGCAGGCTCTCCTTTTCAATGACACCCTGATTAAACTATACAAATTAAAACAGAAATACAAATGTAAAATAGATATAAACAGGTCAAACAACCAGAACAACATTTCAATACATATAAATAATACAATATAGTGGGACAATTAAGAAAGCTATTTAAAGCACTAGCAATCCTTATTTAATGAGACTTCAATCTTAACCATGAACTTTTCAATTGAGACCAACATGATGATAAGGAATACGCTGGTCATGTGTCTGTCTCTTCTCTCGTCACTATGAAAGAAGTTTGGTGGTAAAGTGATTACCTTGACAGATCTAATACGTCGTCATTTTTGTGAGTGCATGTGACTAGGCAATATTTTGATTCCATATAATGGATGGGCGTGTTTTAATTAGAGTGTCTTGAAGAAGTGCATTACTTAAAAGTTGGCTTGAAATCAATTGAGGGAACATATCTATGTGCTATTGAGCTTATTTATGATCCTACATTCTATTTGATCATTGCCATTATTAAACGTTCATGTTATATCATTGTTGATTTTTGTTCCTCATCAGAAATAACAATAAAAACATCTGGATCTAAGAGCTGTATGTGAGGATTTACTAGTTTAAGTGAAATGAAGTCACACTTTTTAAAGTTGTCTAAATCATCTTGATCACCATTGGCTTCAATAGGCTATTCGAGTCTGCTAACTTGGGATTCCTGTCTGAGCGTGTGCAATTTAAAGAGGCTATGAATTTCATGATGCTATTTAAAAGTGGGTTTGAACCTTGGACACATGCATACTCATGCTGAGTTGCTGGTGTCCTTCAATAGTGCCATGAAATTATGCTTTAAGCCTATGGTGTGTTATTGATTTTTGTCCTACCTGGTTTATCCATTCTTTCATCAATTTAGAATTGAACAGGGTATGTTTTGCTCTGGTCCAGCACAGCAAGCCTGATAAGGACCGCAATGTCAGGAACCTGGAAGCATCAATGAAAAAGATGCCTTTACCCTACCATCTGGTTATGTTATATTGGTTTCCTAGTGAAATTATCACTGTCATTTACTTTGGGTAAAGTAATTGACTAAATGACCCTACAGTGGACGTTAGACCCAATAATCAAATAAAGAGGGTGGGTTCCCTAGCAGCTGTTAGGTATTGCTTTAAACCTTATGTGGAAGGGTCCCTATATTGGGAAAAAGCGATCTGAACGTGGAATAGAAACAAAAATTCAACCTTTTTGGGAACTACAGTGTGTTTGACTGGTAGATACGCTCAGCAGGTGGCAGTGTAGGACAGGTTGATGAGACTGCAACTCCAGCTGCCTCTCTCGTATTACTTCCTCTTAGCCAAGAGTCATAAGCCACAATTATGGCTGCCTTGCAGACGTCTAGCACCAATGGAATTATTATGACAAGTGAAGTGAAAGACACAGTACCGCCTGGGTAGAAGGCAGAGTGATTTTAAGAGGAAGCATCAAAAATGATGTGCACAGACTGCCTGTTCAAACATCTGTCCAATGGCAGCACCCATAAAGAGCCTGTTTTGGCTGGACACTGGATGCTTTCGAATAAATTTTCTAAGACAGAATTTTTGTTGACTAGGATAACACATCGTCTCCCTCTCCTTTTAATATTGACGATGAAAGCATCAGAAAAAGGAGAAGGCTGTGTTCAATAACTTATTCATTAATCAGGCCCTACATGTTAGCGAAATTGTATAGATGTACTTGTGAACTGTAATTAGGGATGCACAATAATTATTTTTCATGGCAGATTCCGATTTTCACAGATTCCTTTAAAACTAGGGCAGCCAGGTTGATAAACCTGTTGCTTCAACACAGACCCTATTTAAAACCCAGTTCTTTATTAGGGATGATAATAAAGATAATTTTATATCAATATCATATAAATAGTTTTATGATTTTAGCCTATAGGCTTTCCATATCATTTCCACCAACAGAACAGATGGTTGAAAGAAATAGAAAGTTGAAAGAGATGCAATACATGTTTATTTAACAAACTTGATCTGGCAACGGACAACTATGATGCCAAATATGAATACTTTTAGCTTTATGTGCTGTGTGTGACGAATACCTAAAGAGTGATTTGAAGATGCGTTACTCCAGGCGCTATGTTGTGTGTCCGAAAACAACATTAGCAGTGAGAAGAGGCTGCAGTTTCAGTATCAATTGGGCAGTATAAACCTTTAAAAATATAATAACTTTATAACTATTAGTACGTGGACAGTAAAGAGTATTTCAATCTATAAAAAAATGAAGGTCCCTAAAACATCCAGACTCTTTGTCTTGAAACTGCAGCCTCCTCTATTTCGGGAACATATCATTGAACAGCATAACAACATGGTTTTGATAGTGACCACCAAACATGGCACGTTCACCATAGCATTCACCACCACATTCCCCATTACCGTGTGGGCTTAACTTTTTTTTTTTTAAGTGTTGTGATTTCAAGTAGTCAGTGATAGCATAATGTGACATTTTGATAGGTGACCCATTTGATAAATATAACAATGAAATCCTGGTTACAAGTATTTTTAAAAGACCCACTGCTGCAAGATATACATTTACATCTTCAATTCCACAAAAGCTCATGAACGTTATTCAGTTTGACAACTCCAGCCTGTGCAACTGTTAATAAATGGTAGCATATACTTTTGATTCATTATGAAAAGTTGATGAATGTATCATTGGGACAAATATATTGAGCCAAAACAATTAAAAATATTAATGATGTAAAGTATGCAAAGGGAGCATGCACAGTTTCTCATATTTTTTTCTCTCACAACTTTGTTAGTTGCCAATAAAAATAATGAATAGTCTTGTCCTATGAGGTACTAGATCCTTCAATAGATCAAACTAACAGAGGATGTGTGAATCATCTTTAGTATTTTTTGCGCACTACTACAAAATATTTCTCATACTCTGGGAGTGTGAAGCCCGTACTCCAGTGCAACCCTAGGGGGAAACTTGATTGGTCGCTTCTGCACACAGTCACACAACCTTGCAGAGCGACATGAACATTGCATTATAAAGGGCATATTGCCCAGTAGGGCCTTCAAAATTTGATAGGCAATGTGTCTTGATCTTTAAGTGTTGGGTTTAGCTAAGGTTATAACAACACACTTAACAGCATAGCTGTCGGGACCTTGGTCACCTGAGATTATTTTTAGAAGACCCGTTTATCCACGACAACATTAGCAACATCTTTGAACCCAGGTGTGGTCACAGTCTTCAATCTTCTGTGTAGCCCTGGGTAGCGGGTAGTGAGAAGCAAGTTGTTAGCACGATGCACCGGTTCAGGTTTCAAAGGACGGACAGTCAGTTGCTGCAGGCCTCATTCTTGGTGAATCTGGATAGGAATAGAACTGGACACTTGTAAAGACGGATGCCTTAGCTGAGCGAGACCCAGATTAGCCCCCTTTCTAACTAAGCATGCTAAAAACGTGCTGACGGTGGCCTGTGTTTGTTGGAGACCCATTGGGAATCTGTTAGCTCATTAGCACTCTCTTGGCCTTTGGGGAAACTATGTGCAGGTCTTAGCTTTTGGAAAAACGGTGCAAAAATATGACAAGGTCATTCCTAGTGTTGGACCGGTGTAATATCTTTTTCAAACCAGCTTGATAATAGGTCAAACACCAAATCAGACAGGTATATCAATGTATACCAGCAGATGGCGCGTGCATGTCTATACCACTCTGCTGCTGACAAGTGGAACATGATGAGTTATGTGTGCCTGGCGCAAACTAGACGTGTAGAGTAAGGAAGAAAATGGCGAGCGGAGAGAGCGAGCAGCTGTTGGATCTCCCTGCGTCATTTAAGACTGGGAACATGAGGATCACCCATGGAAAAATGTGATGGCAAAAAAAGTTACTCTGGAATCAGCATCCCCAGCGCACATAACATGTTCAAGCGGGAACCAGGCGAACATTTGCCTGCCGTTTATGGCATACAATCTTAATGGAATGTAACTGGTCAGTGCTAGGAGAGCGAAGACGGCAGTGGATTAGTCTAAACCACCACTAACTCTCACCAGTAACAGCTCTCCCTACAGACCTAAGCCAACATTGCTGAACTAACCCAGACCAGTACAAGGAAATCCCTGAAGGCATTGGCATGTTTACTGTATTTGCAGCTTTAAGGTTTTTGGGTACTGTTCAAATTAGAATTGGTAACGGTACCGGGAATTTGGTACCGGTACCCAACAGTACATTTTTCAGTGCTTTACTGTCTTATAATTTAGTTTAAGTAGTAACAAAACTGTCAGAACTTCTCAATTTAAATTTATTTTGAAAATTTGACATAGCCCACACAAAATAAAAAACCTCCCTCCCCACTCCGGTCCCTATCCCTACAACCTCTGGCTTGTCAGGGTCTTTTACCGTAGCGTGAGAACGCTGTCGAGTGGGCCTCAAAGGAAGCACATGTGGTATCCTTCCCAAGATGCAGGAGTCATAGCAGGGGCTACTCTGGGGCTCTCACTGTGACATGGGGCCAGGTCGAGAGTTGGACTGGATGACCTGACAGTGAAAGCAAGATTGTAAACACCATGCCCGACAAGCTGTTAACTGATGATTATAATGACCTATAATAACATATTTGAAATTCAAAAAAATACCTAGAAAAGTGAAACTCATGCTACTTAAATCGAAGTGTGAGCATCTAGGTCATTCACTGTCCTTGAACTTGGCATCATCTTCATTCGCAGTCATCCTTGTCCCCGTCACGACTGCCTTTATGACAATAACATTACTCATCCTTCTGCTTGTCTGTCCTATTCAACCTAATGAATACAACCTCACAAACACAGCCAGGCGTTACAAGTTACTCAAGCAGACGCCCCGGTACATCCAGCTATCCTTTGATGGCAGTCTGTAACATTATCTGGATTTAAATGGCTTCTTCTGAAATGGGCCACATGTGGACAAAAACGTTAGAGGAAGAAAGAGATTGCTCTCATGTCTGTTTGATGTGGAGATATTTTTTTTCAAATTCAGGTACTGTCCTTTCATCCTTTCAAATTCACTTTTGCACTTGGTAGCAAAAGTTAAGGAGCACCCACCAAAATGTGAACGGAACCAACAATATTGCGATATATTTCTGTAGTCATTTTTAAATGTTTAAAAACAAATTTTGGTATGCAAATTCAATCCAGCCATCCAGATATTATGCAACATTTGCCGGTACATTTGGCAAGTCTTCTATAATACATAATCACATTGAACTTAATAACATAAAACAAATGTAATTATGTTCCCAAAATAAACCAATTCAGCGCTCGCAATGTAATTCTGCACATAATCCAGTAACATCAAAAGGGGATCTTCCCTCAGGAAAACCCCTAAAAACATGCATGGTAGCCCCAGCCCTCACTCACGTTGGGGCATATTAAGGAAGTAGCAGTAAGTTGCTATCATGAAAGTTTGTATTTTATTTTAACATATCTCATAAGAATCATGTTGATTTTTCGTATGCACTAAACAGCAAATATCTATATGTTTTTTTTAACTGTATATTGATATAGATTTATTTAATAATAAAAAGGATTAAAGGGATTCAGAGATATTTTTAAAATGGCGTTAGCCTGTCTGGGGACATTCAAGCATTATTGATGCGACATTTCTATAAAAAAATAAAACTAAATGGTGTATGTTAACTTAAATCAAACATGAATACATAATCCCGTAGCACCAAATGAGCTGACGTGCGTGTGTGTGTGTGTGTGTGTGTGTGTGTGTGTGTGTGTGTGTGTGTATAATTTTCATATTGTACAAAAAATGCCAGCTATTTATGGGTGATGAGTAAAAAAACAACCTAATCTACTTTTGGCAATTGGTTGCTTGACTAAATTACACAGACATGCACAGGCACATACACACATAATCATGTGTCAGTATCCAATCAGCAAGGGCGACTTTTAAATTGAATAAACAGATCACGATTTATTTATGTGTATAATTATATTTTTAATAACTGAACAATAACTGTTACAACAGATTTGTAGCACTACTCGGCCAGTAATGACTTTCAAAAGTTGTGTCTGCCACTGGACTTGTGCTCCTTCATTCGTAGGCGGTATACAAACCCAAGCCTCATTTCACCTCAAGAACCTCACGGCCCCCATGATGGCTATCTGTAACCAGACCCACATGCTGCCTGCTGGATTTCTTCCCCTTGTAACTGATTAGTAGGCAGTCCCATGTCGTGATGGCTTATGGCCAGCATCAAGCTCATCACTGTCTATGTCATCACTCGTATCCTATGAACTCGGCATAGAGGATGAGTAGGCTTTATGTTGAACTTGTACATTGATAGATGGATTCTTCATTATTCCTGAAGGAAATTCCAGTGTTCTGGTTACTCCATGATACATGATAGAGAAGGGATAAATGCAACACACAAGGATAAATGCATAACTAAGTGTATGTATGTATGTATGTATGTATGTATGTATGTATGTATGTATGTACGTACATAAATCTACTCATCTTCTAAATATGTATGTATGTATGTATGTATGTATGTATGTATGTATGTATGTACGTACATAAATCTACTCATCTTCTAAATATGTATGTATGTATGTATGTATCTACGTGTGTGTGTGTGTGTGTGTGTGTGTGTGTGTGTGTGTGCATGAATAAAATAAATGTGTGCCCTTTTTTGAAATGTAAGAATATAAATGTTAACCCTCATATTATATATGTGTACCTGGCAGAGGTGTCACACTTGCCCTGATTTCTCCAAAGCAAAAACCTTAGCAATTGTGTCAATGTTTTGCCGATGTTGCTTCACTTCTAGCTTGGGGGATGAAGCTTTTGCATTTTTGGCAAAAGACCTTGCATCCCAGATGTCTGCCACCTTCCGGCTTAGCATAGCTGTCCTCAAAGCTCTGTTTACTGTCCCTCCCACTCGATCCAGCGCCCCTATCCTTTGACTAGTGGCAAAAAAATGCCTACATTTGCTATGATGCTGGGGAAAAGTCCAAATAGATTTGTTCTTGAATTGGAATGCTGTGCCATCACCGCACATATAGACTTATTGGATGGCAGGGATTTTCCTCTTGATATCCTCAATGCTGCTTTTGTAGCACGTGAAAGCTGCCTTCCTATCATGCCCCATGTCGTCCCTTATAATCACAAAGAACTGGGTGTCCGACAACTATGTTTTCTTAAATGTGGACTTTGCAGGAAACTGCACTGCAGCTTAAGCAGTATGAGATCCAGGCTCTTGCATGAGGTGCAATGCCAGAGCCTGGATAAATAAATAAAATATAATTGTATTTATTTATTTCTAAAATAAATTGCACCTGATGCCAGAGCCTGGATCCCATACTGCTAAGCTGCAGTGCAGTTTCCTGCAAAGTCCACATTTAAGAAAACATAGTCTGCATCCAACCGCCCTCTGTTCTCCCAACTTCTGAATTTAATTCCAGAAGTTAAAAACTTCTAGCGGTCGTGTCCTTCTCCAGCATCCCCAGAACCTCTTTCAGTGCACCAATATATCGGACCTGAGTCGGAGCTCCTCCTGTAGCCAGACATAGCAGGGTGGGGCCATCTCCTTCCTAATCTGGTGTGCTGGCTACAAGTTGCTGCAAACCTCCTTTCCTCACTGCAAACGTTACCTTCTTTGTTGCATACAGGCTGATCTCTCTGGACTGCACTTCTCTGCCATGTCACTTTCCACTCTGCAGAAAGCCTGCCTTGGTAGGTGCTTATAGAGGAGGAGACTTTTTGTTCTCATGGTATTTACGGTCTTGGGGAGTCTGCCCTTGGCAGCACATGAAGGTGCATCTTTGCAGATAAAGTTACCCTACCACAGCCTCAGCCTCTAATAGGGATATAGAAAGGTGACTCTTCTTTGCCGTTGTCTTAGTTTGATTGGATGGTAGAGCCTTGTACACAATCTTGACTGCTTTGCCAAGTAATTGCCCTGAAGAATAGACCGTAGATCAGAAACTGGGTTTCCTCCAAGATTCTGTGCGTGTGTGTGTGTGTGTGTGTGTGTGTGTGTGTGTGTGTGTGTGTGTGTGTGTGTTACTGAAAGCCTTCTGCCTCTTAGCCTTTGTTAATACCCTTTCCTGTAATGATTAACAAAGGGCTATGTAAATGGCCTGCTGATGTTGCATTATGATGACAACTAATATTAAAATAGCACCTGTAAATACAGGTGACTGTCATTTACAACAAGCATAAAAAGGATATAAATAAATGGATTCAAGTCAAGGTTAGAAGTATAGAAAGTAAGTATAAAAAGGAATTGAAGCAATATCAACCAAGATGGCCCCCACTTGGTGTTATGACTCGTTTCACAACTTGGTATTGTTCACAACTTGGTATTGTTAGCTGTCAGCTAGGGCTGATCACGATTATTCAAACGATTATTTTTGAGGTTGAAATATGATGTATTTATTCAGCATGTCTCTCCCAAATACACTTTGTAACTGAGAACTTTGAAATATCGTCTTAAAAAAAGAAAATGTTCAAATCTAAAATAATGCACAGAAATGTATCCAGCTTCACTTTCTATAAAACATTTACTAAAAAAGAAAAATCCCCCAAAAAAATCGAAAGTCGATTATATTCGTTTTGTGATCGTTTGATGCTAAAATCGAGATCGAAATTTGATTAATCGCCCAGCCCTATTGTCATCTACCAATTCAACCACATGAATTCATTCTTCCCTTCTTGCTTTCCATTACCTGAATAATTTCCTTGCAGAATTACATAACAATATTATATGGTGTAATAAAATATACAATTATTTTTTTGCTCCAGTTGACAGCCCTACTGGAAACATTTTTTTAATCATCTCATGTAAGAATTATCCCTATCACGATTATACAGATTTTGCCACCATCATATCAGCGTTAACACTCATTCATGCCCTTTTTAAAAGGCTAGCTGTATTTACAAATCTTCATATTCATTTTAATTTTGCTTACGATCTCGGCTGTGCACCTGCTAATTAAAGACATTTTCATTAATCTTTTATTTATATATTCTTGATGAGGGCTTTAAACGGAGAAGTGCAAAATAGTTAACACTTCAGTTTTTTTATTGAGCGTACTTGTTTAATGCTTTCACAGTTCAATAAGCCAGAAGCACAATGTACAGTTTGTTTGCCGTTTCCAGGACATTCAGAGAAAAGCAAGCCACATTTAACCTTGAAAACTAGAAAGGTGAAGTGAAAAAACATCGGACTACAGTTTAGAGAAACTGCTTTGAACAGCAATCAAACCAGATACACCCTAAGGAAGTGCTGCTGCTTGCATCAAAACATTGCAGAAGAGATATAAGGAACCATAAATACCATTTAGCAGTGACTTTTAACCAAACCATCTTTCAGTGCATTTTAAATTGCGGCGCAGGAGATGTTAGGCTGGGAGTCTAACTGGCCACTGGCACTGCAACGGTTGTCTTTTTATCACAGCCATGATAATTGGCCCGACTGTCTAGCATTATGTTGATATACGTGTAGTGTAATATAATGCAGAAACCAATATCACACCCCTAGGCACTGGGGGCTGACATCATCCCTCTATGTTTAGGCCTGCACCTCGAGATCCTTAATTTAACTCGTTTTGGTACGGGAGCCGATGGCACATGTGTGGTTGGATCAACACGTAGCATTGCGGTTTCCCCTCTGCGGGTACTAGGTGACACAAAAAGTGTTTGTTTGTGCCTCCGTTTATGGCCTTGTATAATACACAGGTCTAAATATAAATACAGCCACAACACTCGGACACACTGGCATCATTGAGAGCTGTCAGTAAACACCCTTGTCTATTTCTGTCCCACTGATGTGTAATATCAGTGAGGGACTGCATGATGTTTTCTAACACTACTAGTATCACCTGCCCTGTTCCTTCACACATGTTTTCACACAGGACCTGACGGCCTCTCAGGGGAACCGCTGGTATGCCTTGACAAGTGTGTACCAGGGTTTCCACAGGCCTCAGTCCAGGACCACTTTGAACCCCCATTGATGAAAGTCTTTCTGGTTAACAGCTCCTGTTGGTAGAAAGTGGGTCATATCCATGTGAGGGGTTGCGTTAAATGTCAATTACAGCTATTAGTATCTTGGGTTTATTTTAAGGAACAGGATAGTGAAGTGCTAAGGGTGTTTGAATACCAGCCGAGCGGTTTTGGATGAATGTTCGCAAGATGTCTAATCCCGGTTATTTCTCTCGACCGCGGCCATAGTCAATTGTATTTTGATAGAATCACAGGGAACCTATTGTGATGATGAACTTTGCAACTTTGAAATTAGTTCAGCGTTTTTTGCTTGTTTCAGCGGTTAATCACTTATATAAGCATTTGGTAGGCAAAAGATTTAAAGGCTTAGCCTTTGTCAGGTTTTTACTGGAACACAAGCATTTTTACAAACAAAATGGTCAGAAAATTCAAAACCAAACATTTTCTCTTTTTTTTTGTCTCTTCCAATTAATGTCAACATATTCTGACACAGACACCTTTTTATCTTGTTTAAAACATTCTCTTTACTCCATTTTGACCTGTACTCCAAACCCAGACATCAGGTCCACAACCAGCTCCATGCTGATTCGACGGGTTTATTCTTGACTGAGTGGCGCGCTAATCTAGGATGATGACAGATCGGACCGTCCATCGGGCCTCAGCTAATTTGTCTGAGACTTTTCTTTGTGAGGGCCGGCTCTCACCACTCCCTGGTCCGATGATGGGTGTTTTCTAACCCGCCTTGGGGCCAAAGAACGTCAACTATCCTTGATCGTTTATCTTGGGGAGCGCGTGGGAAGATTTCTCATCTATCTAATGACATCTTCATTTGAAAGTTGTAGCCGAAGATGTAAACAAATGTAGTCAGAATTTTAGTATATTTCAGAATTTCTAATTTAATAATTTTTCTATTTCATTTACTTTTATTTTCTATCTGCATTGGTATTCCGTCATCCAATTGTTAAGCCCAAGTAGGATATTTTGATCGATTACTTCCTGGTGTATGCTAAATTTCATGCCAACTGTTGATCCCCATCCACCCATTACCTAATAGACCAAGTGGTGTGGTGGAGGAAGCTAATTTATTAACCGTAATTAGGATTATTTTGCACTTACTACAAACGACTCAAGATTTTTTTTCACATCTGTTAGTCTGTCAAACCAACATTGTGTAGAAGATTACTTTTGTGCTGATACTCATAATAATCTGCAGTCTGTTTCATGAACTCCATGTGCTTGCTTTAATTTTCTCTCATAAAATCAATGGCAGACATTGTTTTTGTGTGGAAGATTATAGTTGAAGTGTGATACTATAAGTTGTTAGGGAATGCATGTTACTTGCTGTAAACCCTCGCTGCCCAGTGCCCTTTTGCCCTCTTGAGTGCATTCTTTCATTGTAGTCATTCTCTTGAAAACAAATCTGTTAGAAAGTCAATAAATTATCTACTTATTGAAATTACAATAAATCAATTACAAAGGCGAATTTCAATAAGGTTGATTTTAAGTAGACAAATACAGATGAATGGCTACTGGTTGAGACCACATAAGTTATTATACAATACATAACCATCAATCATTCTGAAAATAATAGACAGGAGACAGGAGAGGGATTTTGCCCCATCCTCCCTCTCCTGTCTCTACTTTTGTCTGTCTCCATCTTTCTCATTCACTGTCTCTTTCGCTCTCTCTGTGTTTCTCTCTCAGGCACCGCTGCAGTCTCTTCATCGAAGAAGCCCAGGGGTCGGGGTATTTTCCATAGTCTCTTCTGCTGTCTCTGTAGCAGAGAAGCCGACGCTCCACCAGTCAACAACAACGCCCCCCTATTGGTCGAGGAAAATGGAACCCTCACAAAAGTAAGCATCTGTGGTCTACATTGACACACAAACTACGTTATCCCCAATACGCCTACATCCACTTTATGTTGGAGCAGGTCTTGTAGGGCTAGGGTTAAACAAGGATTAAGACTCCCAGTCGAAAGGTAATTGGGTTTGATCCCCGATGTCGACAGACCACCTGTAGGCATCCTTGAAAACAATGTTCTTACCTCTAACTGCACCCAAATTCTATTTCACCCAAAGTCTTTTTGCAAGAAATAATTTAGCACTTTTTGCTAAATGACTGATTCTCTCTCTCCTATATCAATGACGTGTTTCTTTCTTGCCCCCCAATGGTTCCCCTCTCCCCTCCCAAGGAAACCCTGAATGACACATGATGGACGGTCACATGATCAACAACACATGTTTCCTTGGCAAAAAGGCCTTTTATATTTACCGAGTATCTCTGCTCATTGGGGGCAGATATTGCGTTTCACAGATGAAAAGTACTCGATGTACAGTCATCCATCAAGCCAAGTTTGATTCTCTAATGGGTTTCGGTTGGTACGTGGTCTGGATTAGAGAAGTGGGCATCGGACCAGAGTTTGTTGGGAATGTGCTACTGAGCAAGGCAGCTTACTCTCCCCAGCATACTTCCCGGTATAACATGATTGGACAAGGCCGGGATCGGGGTTGAAATGTTTGTGTTCGTTTTTTCAGAGGGTAGCTATGGTCTTTACCAAAACCGTTGTCTGTAGTAGTCCCAGGTAAGAAACAAGTTATATGTAAGGAACAACTGCTATGTAAGAAATTAGAATAACCTCCATATTGCACCACAAGTAGATACTTAAAATGGTTTACACCTCTAAACTTTTGTAAAACCATTTTTGCCATTAATTAACCCCACAGCAACAAAAACATGGAAAAACAACCAATTAGTAACCGCGACCAGGCTGGATAGAGTGGTAATGCCTGGCTCAGGTGTCCTGTTCAGGTCTATGCCTTACTTCAGCTTTTTATAGAGATTTGATATTCCAAGAGTTATTTGTCACGTCTCTCCAAGCCCCCAAAATAAATAGCATGTCTCCCACTGCAGGGGGGCTGGGGGGTGTGGGGAGAGAGCCAAGTAATGGTATCAGGCAGTGTTGGTTGTGACCCCTCACCACCAACCACCCTCCCTCCTCCCAAGCTCCGTCATGCCGATGCGTGTGTGTGTGCACTCCTGTTGCTCGTCTCCTGTCAGTCTGCTACTCTTGTCGCCCCCCCTTCTCTACCCAGTCGTGTCAAAGCTGCTCTTTCCATGGTTGTCGCTGACATCTGCCATTCATTTGAATGCAGACGGTTCCCTATTATCGCGCCGCTTAAACCATGATTGGTGCAGCTTGAGGAAGGCCCTTCGGAGGAGTGACAGCAGTCCCGACTAGGAAACGCTAGCCGCTTTATGTACCTGAGAAGCAGTTGGGGAGTCTAGTCCAGGTGTTTTTTTGTCTGCAGAAGACATGCCTGCAGAACTTTGCCAAATCCCACAGGTGGGAGAAGCCACCGACTTGTCAAAGACCTTGATGGAAAATGCTGATTTTGGTCTGAACGTCCTCATGGAATACACAGAGCAGAAACCTGTCTATGGAGATATGGATCCATCCGGCCTGGACTGTGCTCAATGTTTCAGCAATAATGGACATTTTCTCGAAAATGAGATTGAGCCTGAGAGCGCATGGAAAGAAAATGCCCAAAGCTTTGAGCATAATGCTGAACAATTCAATTTAGAGGGTAAAACTGAACAGTCTGAAGATTTGGACTTAAAGGAGCCATTTGATGTTTTTGCTCAGCACTGTGGGTGTTGGACCTACCAGTGCTGCGCTAGTCGTGGCTTTGCATATGAATTCAGGTCATCTTGTGAACACTGTGCCGAACACTTCCAATTATCCCCGCAACGCGAGCCTCTTGAACAGTTTGAGTCTTTCGACTCTGAGCCAGAGATCGCCACAGTGAACGCTGAGGCTTTCGGACAATGTGAACCAGCTGATTGTATTTCTGGCCATAGTGAACAATTAGACATACCAAACCAACAGATGGTTTCGGGTCAACAATTTACCTGCTTTGACACAACAGAACAAGACTTGACTGAGGATTTGGAACAATGTCAAACGTCTGCTGTTTGGAATGAAAACTCTGCGGAGACTGGAGATTCATTTGACAGTGACACTGAAGTTTGTGAGTATTATGATGAGCATGAAGAAACTGAAAGCTCAGAAGTTATTGATGAGCCAACAGAAGATGATGAGGATTCGCCACTTAGCAATGAAGAGTGTTCTATATTATCAGAGGAGGTTAACTTAATTCATGCTGACACACTGCTTCAAGACAGTTCTCATGAAAGCACAGATTACCTATATGAAGATGATGATTATGATGATGGAAGCCAGCTAGATGAAAAATGCAACCCTCAGGATGTTGCTTACAATGTATCAAATGATGAAACAGAAAACGATGAAGTGTCTGATAACCTCAGTCTCTGTTCTTCCTGCGACGAAAGTGGACACATTGAAACTGATTGTGAATCAGGAGAACACATGTTTGTCCCGGAGTCTGACATCAACCCTGAGGAAGATGGTTACTCAGATTGCTCTGAAAACAGATCATTTGAGACTTGCTCCAATGGGAGCATTCGATCAGAGCCCTGCTTGGATTTATCTGGAGAATCCGATAAAGGAGCCCACGAAGATTCTGGGGATGAACAAATCCAGTGGGAATCATTTGATGGTGATGATGAAGAAGAAGAAGAAGAAGAAAACGATGATGTGGATGATACCAATACTGACATGGAACAAACCAAGGAAAATAAGGACGTTGACACCAACCTCTTTGCCTTATTTGACAGGGAAGACTACTATGGACTCTCTTTTCTACAGAGGAAACCTTACATTTCTTGTTTTGATGGTGGGGACATCCATGAGCATCTGTATCGTGAAGAACCAAAACCTGTCGTGCAGAAAGTCAAAGCCAAAAGGGCCACTAGGCGTAGGAGAATGAAGGAACGGGCAATCATTTCAGCTGACCCATCCCCTGTTGATGTACAGAACTCTGACGTTGAAGAGACCCTTCTCAGGGATTCACCTAAAGACTCAAATGCTGCAGTAGAACAGGAAGTGCTAGATGAAGATCAAACTGTCATTGTGGATGAAAATGAATCTTGGGTCATCAGCGGAAAGGAGGGAGATGATGAAACCGCCCGTGAAGAGGACTGGGAGTCGAGCAGTTATGGATATGTTCCCAGCAATGAGGAAAAAGCTGAAGAGGAGTACATGGCTAGTCCTGTATCTGTAAATGACAATATGCAAGCACCATGTGCGGATGCCATTTCTGTCGAAGGCGATGCGTATGAAGATCGTGAAACTCCAACATTTGATTCTGCCTTTGTTGACGTTTTAGCCATTGATCCATGCAAAGAAACCAGAGCTGAGGGCACAACGGACACACAACAAAAGCTTCTCCATATACTTGACGGGAATGAGAATGGTGGACAACAAGATGATGTTTTTAATTGGTGTTCGGAAAGGGAGCCATATTGGGCAGAAGGCCAAAATGGCTCAAAGGACTGCGATGTTGAGGATTACTATGCATATCAAATTAAAAGCATGCAATCATCTATTAAAATAGCGGCCACACAAAGCACACAAGGCAAGATGGTCCCAGAAACGGATGATTGCAGACAAGTGCTTCAGGGTGAATCGGAAGAAGGAACCGACGCAATCCTCAAACATGTTGAAAGTTTACCTGTTCCGGAGACCAGCTCAAATGGACTAATCCTTGCTCATCCCTCTGAGGCAGGTCCTCCTTTAAACCTAATTCACAGCGTACTTCCTGAAGGTGTTAGAACCGAGAGGAAGAATAGCCTGGCTGTGGAAGATGAGGAAAGTGATCTTGACGAAGTTGGTGAAGATGAGCCTTGTGAATGTGAATACTGCATTCCACCTCAAGAACAGGTATTGACGGTTCTTTGTCCTGCAGTTGTTAAAGATTTGTCCTTGTGTGTACGGTACTGGGTGTCTGGGTTACGTGACCTGTGACATGGACTTGAACTTACTTATTTTTTTACTTCAAAACCATTCCACAAAAAGACCCTGAAAGTGGCAGTAGAAAGCAAATGTACGGTGTTCAGATCCACAGATAAAACAAACGTTCAGATCTTGGTTGCAAACCCAGCTGGTCTTTGTATGTCACTGCAGGCTTTACTAACAACATATACATAAGTTGTCTGTGTCAATGGAATGACGACCGAGGCCATGCCAGCTTCCTCCAAACAGTAAGCCTTGAGGACACTGTGTAAGCGTGTTGAGGGAGATGATGGCCAATGGCCTGGCCTGTGACTTGGCAAGGATGATATTTTAATGCTCTATCAACAAAGTGACAGCTGTAGGGGTCAGTTTTCTATTATGTTGTCTTGTAAACACATGACACCACAACCATATCTTATCAGTCTCTGTAAAAATTGACGCGGTCATTTTAATTCTCAAAGCAGAAATCTGTTTTTTTCATCCAGTATTTAGTTTGTTTTGATATAGGATTTAAAATAAAATATCTTTATTCTGGTGATTTATTTTTTTCAGATTCCGACAAAGCCACTTCTTCCGCAGATCAAGTCGAAGGACTCAGGGAAGATCTGTGTGGTCATTGACCTGGATGAAACCCTGGTGCATAGCTCATTCAAGGTACGGGGCAGTGGGGTTCACCTACTCAAATCACATGATGGACGATGCTCCATGATCACACTGTATGCACTCATGGCATTTGAAGAGCAAACATTGGAGAAAAATAAGTGGATAAATACCTTCACCGAATGACTTGATTTGTTTCTTTTTTCCTAGTGGGGTCATTACTAAAAATAATAATATATTTATTTATAACTGGCTAGTATGCATGTAAAATATACTTTCACACTATGAAAGGTTTTATTTTATCTAGCCATCCTGTCTGGGCAACAATGTTTTTCTTTACATGGAAGCTGTAGCCGTTCTTGTTCTTTAATACTGAAAGCTAATCTACCCTTTTATCCCTCTGTAAATTATTATCAGTGAATTTGTGAACCTAAACATTTTATCACCTATAAAAGCTTGAGATCAGAATACACTGAGAAGACGCTTCTTTTTCCAAATATATCTATCAATGGTGTCTTTTTTGCAGTCAAGATACATTTAATGGAAAGAAAGAGATGAAGGTCATTAAACAAGTCTTTATTTTATAATCTCTTTCGATCCCTTTTTAGGCCTCATTTCGCAGAACAAAGTAATCAATGCCTAATGGGATGGGTCGCATGTCAAGAAAAATTATGTATAAATGCCAAGCACTGCTGGCCCCTTCTTGGGTCACAGACTAGGCTCCGGCATGTCACTGGATATAACCAGCCCCTGAAGTGTAAACAGGGTCAGGAGTTTAGTGTATGCTCTGTGCGCAGAGCACGGCTGCGGCCGATAACTTTATGACTTGACACACTTATTTTTATTTTATTGGTCTGACTAAGTGCGATATGTGACCTTTGGGACTTGACTTGATGTTTCTTTTAAGGGCTGCTACAAGGTTGTACAGAAGTGTCCTTTTAGATTTTAATGTTCACTTTTCTTTAATCTGTGACTTTCAAAATCTTAATTAGAATCAGAATTGGAATTATTGGCCAATAACGCTTTGCACATTCAATGGAATTGAGTTTTCAGGATATTATGTTAAAAAAGTGTGTATGTATTTTGTGGAATCACACAAAGATCCGATAGGGTGATAGCATGGTAATTAATATTAATAAAGAAAGTTATTTCCAAGGTGAAACGTCCTAGTTGCGTTTCCTTGCTCACACATGACCTTCATGTCCAGTTATTTTTGGACTGGATTGAAGAGCATGGCCAAGTTCATTTGAAAGTCAATCTCAATTGATTACAGAATATCGGTACTTCCGCCGAAGCCTGTTGCAGCTTTCACAATATTGAAAGGTCATTGTAATTTAAATTATGATAAACTGTACTCATATCTTTTTAGAAATCATATCCTTTTAGAAGTAATATTATATAATTCCAAATTTGAAAGACCCGCTGGCTTCCTGGCTATTGAAAATGCCAAACGCATGTTTAACATGCCATTCTTCTGAGAACCCTAGTTACATACATAGTTACTTGCTTACATACATAGCAATGACCACTAGTGATATGGAAGATGTTATTGCATAATTTCCAAAAACAAATCATTGGAAAGGGCAAGTTTCGACGTGTGGTCCAAAATACATTTTACTAATGCATCACCCGCAAAATTGAATACTATATTATCCATATATGTGTCTATGACATCATACATTATGAATGTATCATCAATGCCTTGAGCCGATTGGTATTTCTGTCTCTGTAAATCAGACACTTAAAAAGCCTTGTCAAGTACTGAGAAAACTGTATGTCAATGTCAAAGACACAAGAGCTGGCTTATTTACACATGTGTCGCCAACATGTCGCTGAAATAGCGTCTCTGCTTGTGGCACTGCTTAAGAACTTTAAGAAAATAGATCATAGATATACTTATGCTACCATTTTACAACAATGTAATACATTTTCTGTTTGTTGTTTTTCTTCGACAGCCAGTGAACAATGCTGATTTTATCATTCCAGTGGAAATCGATGGAACAGTTCATCAGGTATACATTTGAAATTCTTGCATATTACATCTATGAATTCTCTCTAAAGCCACAAACTTGGAATAATGAAGAAATCTAAAATCCTCTATTGTAGACGTTAATTGTTTTGTACATTTCATTCTCAGATGTTGAGAAAATGTTGGTCCGGTGAATGGATAATCTTTGTCTGCCACCGTAAAGCCAATACGCAACATATGCTTAATTAATAATATTTTCTATTTTTATTAATTTAGATTTAATTAGACCGCATTATTGTAAAAGTTTGGCAAACTGCATCACATTACAAAATAATAAATAAAACACAACTTTGCCCAGTGGCTCCGACTTAGCCGGGGCTACCTATCTAGCTTGCTAGCTGCCAGCAGGGGGGCCTTTTCTGTTGAAGGCTCCGAGCCCAAGTGGGCTATTTCAGGGCCCTGAGGAAACCAAGCAACCCTGGCACGCTTCTCAGAATCCCCCGCCAAGCATAAAACAGCCGGTTTAGAGGCACTGGCTTGCATCACAGGCTAGTTTAACAGGCTACCACTGTGAACCCTTTAAATGGTCAATGCTAACCTAGCTTGTGGCTAGGCCTTGGAGAAGACTTGAGGGCTTGGGTCTGTTTCAAGTAATCCAGGATAGGCTTGTTGAAACCAGGGGAAGGCCTATTCGGGGTGACTTGGTTCAGAAACAAGGCCACCAGCATCCTGCTTGGACTGGATGGAGCTTGTTGTATTATTAGCAGTGAATACATGATCTGTTGGTGATGTTGAAAATTGATCTTTGTTTTTTGAAGAGAGGGCACGATGTGTGCCTCAGTATTGTAGTGGTTGTATTGAGAAATTGGGAACGAAATGTGTTAATATTGTGTGTTCTTTAGTGTGTCTATGTATTGTATGCATGTTTAATGCGATAATTTTGTAAGTAAGTGTTCTATATGTTTTCTGTTCTCTCTCTCTCTCTCTCTCTCTCTCTCTCTCTCTCTCTCTCTCTCTCTCTCTCTCTCTCTCTCTCTCTCTCTCTCTCTCTCTCTCTCTCTCAGTATCTTATGTTTGTAAGTGTGTATTTTTGATGTCTCCTGCAGGTTTATGTGCTGAAAAGGCCGCACGTTGATGAGTTCCTCAAGCGGATGGGGGAGCTGTTTGAGTGTGTTCTGTTCACTGCCAGCTTATCCAAGGTGGGATACGCCTGCATGCATACACCTGCACGACACCGACACTTACATCTGCAAGTTCCTTTTGATGAAAAATAGCTTGTGGTAGAACACTTCTTGACTGCAAAGTTGTATATTTAATGGAACATGACGTTTGGAATACACACTGGTAGCCTTTACCAAGCTTCTTCGGAGAGACCATGGGTATACATGATTCACTCAGGGAAACGTTCACATTGTAGGCCGTAATGACAAAGGATTTGGGGTTTGATTTTAAAGGTGAGGGGAGTGAAATAATCGTGGGGTTAAGGATTGGCCATGGCTGAAGCCAACCATTCCACATTAATTTGCAATACACTATTTGGGGAAGTGGACATGTCTGCAAGGATTCAAGACAACTAAGGGAATCCAGACAATAAAGGCATCAGGAGATTCTCATGCCCCGAGAATCACTCTGTGGCTAGAGTTGCCTGCGAATGCCAGTGTAGAACTGACCCACATTTCAGTTTGAGGGAGGAAGGGGGCCATCTTTAGGAGAATTAATACAAAAGCCTTTGAAATTTGCTATCAAGGTAGCAAGGATATACAATTAGTTATATTATTATTAGGATAGATTTTTCCCCCATTGGGTTCAGACATGCAAATATAGGTAAAGGAAATTAAAGTACATAACTATGATGATGGTTATTAAAGCCAAATGCAGTGAGCCAGACCTGGGTTTAACATGTGTTTTGCTCCATCAATGGTTCCAGTATGCAGACCCTGTGTCTGACCTTCTGGACAAGTGGGGTGCGTTCCGGAGTCGTCTCTTCCGGGAATCGTGTGTCTTCCACCGGGGGAATTACGTCAAGGACCTCAGCCGGCTCGGCCGTGACCTCCACAAGGTCATCATCATCGACAACTCCCCGGCCTCCTACGTCTTCCACCCTGACAATGCTGTAAGTACCTACTATTTCTTTTGATTTGAAGTTATACTGTGTCCTGATTGGTTGTCTGGTTTGATTGTCATTGCTATTCTGCTATTCTATTGTTGTGAATTTGCATTATGCACATGCAACAATTGGCAATAAAAAAGAACCAAAAATGAACTATGAATAATATCTGAAAAACTTTTGGAAAAGATGTACTCTATGTTTTGAACAATACTTCTTGAGCCTCCTATTACTTGATTGTTTTCAGATGTTTATCTGTTCTAGGCCTCTATTAGTCAGTTCCATACTTCATTTATTAAAGTACTAGATTCTTGTTCCAATGCTCTTAACCCTTATGCACTTTTCTATTTCCTCCATTGCTTTTGAAACTCTCAGGTACCCGTAGCTTCCTGGTTCGACGACATGTCGGACACTGAGCTCCTGGATCTCATCCCGTTCTTCGAGAGACTCAGCAAAGTGGACGACATCTACGACATTCTAAAGCAGCAGAGGACTACCAGCTAACAGAGATCAGGAGAAAAACGTGGAAAGACCAGAAATGCGAGGAAAGATCGGTAAAGCTCGATCAATCGGCAGACACCCTCATCGCGGGGCCATGGAGGCTGATGGGACACTCACCCCTGCCTCTCAACAGCAAGGACCACACTGCAAGACAACTATCTCAGCCCCCCTCACTACCCCTGTCCCCAGCAGTAATGTCTATTAAATAGTTCTAAAAACAGGTGAATAGAGAAAAGTCCGATTATTTTAGGAATGTTTGTTTCGTTTTCTTAATTTTTCTGGAAAATTATATTGCTTTTGTTCTGAGGTTTGATCATTTCAGTCAAGTAAATGAAATTCTTTCCATCTGATAGGAATCCGGTTCAGTCGATCTTGCATCAGTGTTTGTTTCCCTCTTTTTGTTATGTGTGTTAAGGAAACATGTATTCAAGACTGAGCACAAGACCTAAAAGATCACTTAAGGTAGACAGCTAGTGCGTTGTGGGTGCAAAATGCTTTTAACTCAAAGGCACAAATGGCAGATCCTCAACCCACAAAGGAATTCAATTAATCACGTTTCCCATACTGAACATCTTAAAGAAATAGTTATATGTTAATCTAATCTTCCCAGAATTTCTTTTTTTTTTTTGATAATTTGTGTCCTAAAGGAACAAAACACTATACGCCCTGAATGTAGATCAGCATTCTGTGAACTGCTGTGAACAAACGTGGCAGACAGGGCAACCTTAAGCTAAAGTTTGTTTGCTTTCGAGCCTTTTATATGAAGGGAGTTGTAAAGTGAGTTCATTTCTCTTGCTTGTTGTACAAAAAAAACACGGTTAATACTGCTGACTTGTTTACTTTTACCCTCTATACCTAACTGCAACAGTTACGTTTTAGGGTGAACCCAGCAACCCTGCAACAACTTGTTGTGTATCATGACCCTTAAAACTAGTGATGTACCGTGTTGGTTTACAGAAATTACAGTCCGGAACACTAAAAACCAGAGCAGTAGGATCTCGATGGATCACAACAAAATACAATCTCTGTAGCAGACCTTCCCGCTTGCAGACTGGACTGGCTGCAGTTCTCTCGCCATCTGACCTTTGTGAGTGTAATTTTCTACATAAAGCAGAATTTTAAGGCAGGTATTTTAATTTTCATCTGAATAATACAATTGTATTGATTTTTTTTTCAAAATAAATGTCATGTTTTATGTTTCTTACATAGGCAAACCCATTTTAACCAAGGAATAGAAAATGGAGAATCCATTTATAACTCAAATTGATGAACTGTACTGCATGAGAAGGGGTTGGTAAGTGATGGGTGACGGTTGGATAAAGGACACTTGGGATGCATCCTATCTGTAAACTTGAATCGGATTTGTAATGGCGTCTAGTCCGCTAGTACTGCTCACTTCATCCTTTTAACGGTCTGATTCAGATGGAAGAGTCCTGTTGCTCTCTTTGGGCCTCCCATTCACTTTTACTCCAGAGTCGCTGTGTGCGTGTGTGTGTGTGTGTGTGTGTGTGTGTGTGTGGTGTTTTCGGCATCATTGCTGAAAACACGTTTTTGTTGATACCAAGTAAAACCTTTAATGCCAGGAAGCTATTGTAACCCCTTTCTATTTTAGTTTTTGAAAATAACGATTTAATCTTTTCTTTTTTTTTTTACTGTATGCAACAAGAGTATTAACGTTGACAGCCAAGTAAAGATACTGGTTAAATACATATTTGATTGGTTTGTTAAATTGCTGCTGAAAAAACAAAACAAAACATATTTGTACCCTGTATCAATAAAGCATGTTTTATTGAGGCCAATTGGCAATACCATAATTGTTTCAAAAGACGCTAAAGGGTCCAAGACAACATATGAAATGAAATGAAAAATAAAATACAATTGGAATAGACTTCATATGAAAACACAACAAATCACCCTTAAGTTCCACATGCCCATCCAGAAGACTCATTTCATACAACGTCCTATTGATATCATCCTCATTTTCTACCAAAAGTACCACCGTGTTTTGGCCCAGTGTATTTACATTTTACTAACCCTTCATCTGTTAGGCAAGCTGTGCAGTCTTCAACATCAGAACAACTAAACAAATGTCAGACGATGGTAAATGGACAACTGTCAATTCCCAAGGGAAATTGCATTGATTAAATTGTCACTAGTCAGGTTCACTTAAAAATATCTTTGAGTTCTTTAAACTTCAACTACAAAGGACATTTTAAATACAGTTAAAGTATTTAAAATCTTTCAACAAACTTGAACCGTGCCAAAAAGGGAAGCAAAGCAGACTATTACTGTAGATGTATACTAGGTGGATGCTTTTATCCAAAGCCATGACCGCATACATTCTTTTTTCAGTCTGAAATATTATCATGAAATCATCTCATCGCCATATCATGTATGGCAATATGCTATATGCATAACTTAAAACCAAACCAAATCCCCTGGCCCTGCCTGTGATAAATGCTCTCAGGTTTGTTTCATTCTGGGGCAGGGATGTTGGCTGTAAACACCCTTTCAATTCACGTTTATAAGCGGAGGACAGGTGTGTCAAATCAACTCTAATGGATCATTCAAACCAATCTGCTGGGGTTTGGTTTTTCTTTTGAACCAGTTATCGTTACATTCCTCAACAATGATTGATGATTAAACGCAAACAGTTATATTGATATATCAGAGTTCCAGGGTTCGTATAGAGCCGTTAGTATTATCGTAGCCATTCCTATTGCAAACATGAGATGGCTCTTTATTACAATTAAGTTAGTTGAAAGTCTTGTCACACTATTTAACATACAATAATTTGATTGACATTGATATATGTATCTCATGTCAGTCTTGAATTAATTTAAATCATCTGCATTTTATTTTAACAGATTAACGGACTAATGGTGCTGTAGGTAAGACTTAAGAGCTATCATTTGAGCGAAATTTGTTAGAATTGCCATAGCCATTTGTCAGCTGTTGGTGAGTGAAACATCTGTTGTTGGTGACTGTGTGCCTGCTTTTACAAGAACGCTTTTAGACTGCTCCTGGGTAATTTCCGGGTATTTCGTCCATGATGGTATCGAGGAATCCATCACGTCAATAACATTCACTCACAGGTCAGTAACCCCTAAATGCTAGAGAAACATAAGGAGGAAGGGAGCAGAAAGGGGTTGTGTTTTTTGGGTTTAGTTTCTAAATCTTTCTAAATCTTTTTTCCACTATCTCTTTACAGCTTTCAAATCTTAACAACAGCACCTATAACCTCGCATACATATTTCAACATTCATCATTTGTATGTCTTCAACTGGCAGGTCTTTCTATATGCAAGTCTTTTTCATCAATATAAATAGTTTTTTATTGGAATCTTTGTACGATAGTAGTGGGTTTTCAATGGTGCCCTTTTCGAGATTTTCGATTTTTTTGTTCAACATCGAACTTTCATGGAGGGTCGAAAAATCACGACTATTATAAAAAGCTGATATGTGTTGTTAGGCCATGGCTTGCAGTTAAAAAAATGACTTTATTCACATATAGTATGCCTCACCGCTCACAACATTATTTAACGCCATCAAGTCAGCTTTCAATAATAATAAAATATAATCCATTTTGTAACCAAGGCATCTTACAGTATAGTGTATGGGTGCATACATTTGCTTTTTAGTTTGTTTGCATCTCTTTTGACTATTGTCCGGTCAAAACAACAAGTGCACTGTAAATTAATCCTAGAGCTGGGCGATGACACACTGTCAATCAGGGATCACCTGTGAAATGTGAGCAGAGAAGAAGAGAGTTAGAAATAGAGACCGTCCATCAGTGAACTTGGCATTGGTCTGTCAAAACGTCCTCTATGCCGTAAGGTATAGCTGCCCAACCTCTTTCCAATATAGGCCAATGTTCTGGGAGGGAAGAACGTGACCATTTATGAGGATGAACACAACACACATTTTGAGGGTACATTTTAAATAAATTTTCAGTTCAATAGCTTTTATTTTTAATTCATATCATATCACTTCATACCCTATCATATGCTGACCTCCTTAACACCTTTTCTATTTCTAGTTCCTTTATTTCCATTTCCCTGTAGGGTGCCTCCTCCGTTTACGCTTTAATCAAGCCACTTTATGAGTGTCTAAAACCCGATCCAGATGAATGAACTCAATACTCTCTCGTTAATAGGAAACCTTTATACTTCTAAATATAGTTTAGCCTACTATCATTCAACTGGAAATAGCGCCAGAGAGTACGCTTGACCGACATGCCCATATATGGGCCGGGTATGTAAACACCTAATATAATTGCGGAGTATGTGGCGCTGGCTGGGCCAGCCCATTAATGACTTGTCACGGGTGTCGTGTTTATACAAAGTCGTGCAAGCGGCTTAGCTGTGTAAAAGGTCTACAGCCTAAGTCTTTACGACGGTTGTTTGTTTACCTCTTACACTTTAATGTATTTTTCTTTATCAGATCAATGCTCCATAATGTGGTACATGTCCTCATCTTTCCGTATTTTTCACAATGGTTTTGTCTGTTTCGTATTTTACGTGTCAGCGCCATCTAGTGGTCAGGTTTGAATCTCAACATATGGAGCCACTGTTCACTGTACTCGAGCTTTTATTTTAAATGTACTAGTAGTCATATGATTTTTTTCGTTGGGATGGGTTTTAATAATATTATATTACAAGTACATTCATATAGAGCAGTATGTGGTTATTGTAATCACGTTACATAAACTGTACTAATTTGATCGAATACAACTTTTGATCAGTCTTGTTAACAGTCTTTGACACAGAAACTATTGGTTTACCTCGGTCAACCAAATATTTTGGCTTACTTTGGTTTAAAGTAAGCCCTACATAAAAGGCTCACATTTATACGCCCATCATGTGAATATGTCAATAAGGTTTAAAAGACAAATCTTTTAAAGAACTGAATGATTTAATAATAATTATACAAAGAAAAAAAATAATATCATAGACATAAATTAATGGCTGTATTAATGAATATAAATAGAAACAACAGTAAAAGATAGAAAGTGAAAGAAAAAGAGACAGATAACTGAACCCAAAGGGCCCTACCTCCCGCACGGTGAGCTTGGCGGTGCTGCAGGCGGGGCCCAGCGTGAAGCCCACCTCCCCGCTCATGTCGGGGGCCGTCTCCCTGAGGGTCAGTCTGTGGATGGGGCCCATCTTCTCCAGGAACACGGTGGCGCTGGGCTGCAGCGGCTCCCCCCTCAGGCTCCACACCGGGGCCCGCAGCACCGGATGGGAGATCTCACACTGGAAGCAGGCGTCACCAGGGGCCCCCACCTCCACGTCTTCCAGGGGCCTCACCATCACTACGGACTGGGCTGGGGGAGGGGAGGGGAGGGGGGGGGGGGTTATATTCCCAGCTTGGCTACTCAGTGGACGTTATGTCGGTTGAGGTAGAGACAGGTGCTGTGGCTCAGGGGTTTGTAAACTGTGGGGGGTTCTGCCCACTGTAGACAGCAGTCAAGTGTTTTTTTGTTAAGATTCTGACATACAGCTTTTAAATGTACTTAATATTTAAAATGTACCTTGCATATTTATACCACTAGAGAGCGGCATCATTTTAAGTCATATTTACTTCTAATGGTCATAGTTCAGACCTGATATAAACCTTATAGGAGAGCAAGAGAACAGTGGAGAAGGGGGGAGAGAGGGAAAGAGAGAGGGAGGCAAGATGAGAGCGATATAGAAAGACTGAAGAAGAGAGGGAAGGAGAGAGCTAGATAGGGAAATCAAGCAAGAAGGGAAAGAGGAGTGGGAGTTAGATACATCTGAATCCTATGAGAAGGAGAAGGGGAGAGGGATAAAAGTAGAAAAAGAGAAAGCTAGATATACCAAACCTAAAGATAGAGAGGATATCAGAGGTAGAGAGGGGGAAAAAGGGAAAGACAGAGGGAAAAATAGATACAACACCCTCAAAGATCCCATGGCATGAAAATTTCACTTTCTGAGGTTTTCTAGAAATTTTGTTAGGTGTAAAACGAGCACTAGGCATTCTGCTCCGCCTTTGAAAAAACGAAGCTCAGACGCGCCGTTTGGAATTTTCCCCGTATGTCGTCATAAGGAGAGATGCCACCTTCCTTTTCTCTGCCTTGCCAGCCCATAGAATTTGGCCCGCCAATGTGCTACGACCGTGGGAGCGCCACATGTTTGTGTGTGTGTGTGTGTGTGTGATTACACACACTGTAACGCAAGTGTACACTTCTTTGTTATTTGGATAACCCTTCTGCTGTTGGTGTTATGGCGCGTAACACGTTGGTTCTTTGACATCTCTGGTATTTCCACAACAAGACTGTAGTTGGGGTTATCTCAGCCATCGTTGAGCCCCGCTGCCCGCGGCCCGCTGCTGCGAGGCACCACCGCCGCGTAGCACCACCGCCGCGTAGCACCACCGCCGTGTAGCACCGGCAGCGGGCAGACGGCAGCGGGCAGCGGGCAGCGCACGGTTCAGTCTACTGCAGATTGATGTGGAAGTGGAAGAACCAGAGACGTCGAGAACCCGACGCAGACATTTGTGATTCATAATATCGTCTGGAGGCGCACACAGCTTTTGGCCGTGATGATATGTATTATATGATATGTATTATATGATATGATTTAGATATAGAGCTCCAGGACTGTAACGCAAGTGTTGTACACTTCTTTGTTATTTGGATAACCGTTCTGCTGTTGGTGTTATGGCACGTAACACGTTGGTTCTTTGACGTCTCTGCTATTTCCACAACAAGACTCGTGGTGGGGGTTATCTCAGCCATGGTTGAGATGGAATTTGGGGAAAGGAACTTTGGCTTTGACTCCCTGAAGTACATGAACCACGACATGGAGGAGGAAGGGATTGTTGCCCGCGATTGTCTCTCGCTTGAGCCCCGCTTCCCGCTGCCGAGGGACCACCGCCTCGGCGCTGCCCGCTGCAGGAGGCGGTGGTGCCTAAGCACTGCCCGCTGCCCGCTGCCTGCTGGCGAGATGGTGGTCTCTCGGCAGCGAGGCTCCGGCGGGAGACCATCACGGTCAACAATCGCGGGCAAGAATCCCTTTCTCCTCCATGTCGTGGTTCAGTCTACTTCAGATTGATGTGGACGTGGAAGAACCAGAGACGTCGGAGAACAAAGTAGTCATTTGAGATTCATAATATCGTCTGGAGGCACACACAGCTTTTGGCCGTGATAATATATATTATATGGTATAGATATCTATGGATAATATGATATTATTTAGATATAGAGCTCCAGGACTCCCGCCGGATCAGCCGGAGTGTTCTAGAATGTTTACAGAACACGGCCAAAGGCTGTGTGCGCCCATTGACCTATTAAAGAAAGGACAGCGGATTAAAAAATGGCGCCCATTCATTCCTATGAAAACTGCTTAATGGCGCAGGGCAACATCAAGGAGAGATTTGCTTCCGCATCATGGGAGCCAGCCACGCCCTAGTGCATGACGTGCCGGATGCAGAAATATTCTTGTTGTCTAGCATTGTTAGCATTGTAGCATCATAAGCGAGAGATCTGTCTACACATCCCTCGGCGACTTTGATAAAAAGTCAACACAGTGCCTAAAAACCATCAACGTCATTCATGTTGAGTAAAATGAAAAACCTCGGACACGAGAAGTTATCTCAGCTATCTCGGACGCCGGGCCAAAACAACATTTATTTCACTACGACTCCTTTCAGCTGCCCACCCCTCCTTCTCCTGCAAAAAATAAATAAATAATGGCTAATAAAACGCTTGAGGTGGCGTTTTGAAAAGAGAAAATGTACATTTTATTAATAAATGGTATAAAGATAATTATGAGCCTTTTATTGATATCCAGACATTTTTTGCAGGGACACATTCCTGTTCCCCACTTGTATTGGAGTGAACGGAGATATCTACTTCTGGGCCCCTTCAATTGAGGGACCCTTCCACAGCCCGCTAAACAGCTGCAATACCAGGCTTGGCCGCTGAGCACTGTTGGATTGCGGAAGTATGCACTGCTCCTGGGGGCCTCGTGTGCGCTTCGCCATTGCGATACATCCACTGCAAACAGAGCGCATGGTACCGCGGCCGTAAGCTGCTCAGGGCAACACCCCCACCCTCCACCTTGACCCGCCTCTCTCCTCCTCATTTGCATTAAAGCTACAGACACCAAAACGGCGCGTTTGGGGAAAGCTCAATGTGCGACTGGCTCGTAGTGGCTGTAAGTCTGCATCACGGCTGAATTTCGGGAACGCCTTCAAATACTGTGTTAGGGGCCCACAAATATCTATATCAAAGCATCCATAAAGTAGCATGCCATGGGACCTTTAGGAACGACAGAGGGGGAGAGAAATCTCAGAGAGATACGACGCCTATCAGAAAAATAGAGAGGGGTAAGAAGCCAATGGTGAGTAGAGGGGAGAGGTTAGAATTTTAAAAAGTGAGATGGCAAGCATTAGAAATTTGAAAGATATTACAGTTAGCCATAGAAGTGGACCTACCCTCGACGGTGAGGTGGGCGGAGCAGCTGAAATCGCCCACCTGCACACTGTAGGTGCCCTGGTCCCGCAGCTCCAGTGGCTGGATGATGAGCTTGCGGTAGCAGCCCTCGCTGCAGATCTCGAAGCGCTCCGAGGGCAGGATGACCGTTGGGCCCTTGTACCAGCGGATGCTGCAGCGCGGGTTTGACACGGTGCAGTCCAGCAGCACGCGGCTGCGCTCCACCGCCGTCTGGTCCTGCAGGGGGTTAACGATGTTCACCGGGAGCTCTGGGGACGGGAGGCAGGCGTGGTATAGGTTAGGATGGATGGATGGATGGATGGATGGTAAGATGGATGGATGGATAGTATAAGCATTGTTCCCATTTTTAGCAATAACTGCCCGCGTAACATGTTAGTAGAGATTCCCTGATTAGAAAAAAATCTTAAATGAAGGTTTCCGTAGGTGTGTGGTAGAGTTCTTTACTTCTTGTTTGCGCTTACTTTACAAGAGCCTATATAAGACTTCAAGGAAATTGTATTGGACTAAGCTTAGAGGAAATGTCCCCTCATATTAGCAATGTAGAAACCCTTCTTCCTTCATGGCAATATTTCTCGAACCTGAACATAATTATTTTTTATCTGCCCTTGATATAATCTAACTATAAAGAGCTATTTCAGGACAATTTAATAAACACCAGGAGGTCACAGGAGTCAATAATACAGTACAGTGTGAAATAAATATTTTTCTTTCCTATATTTTTGCTACTATATTATATATTTATATTTATTTACCTTCCACCTTCAGGGAGGCCACAGATTCAACATGTCCGGCCACAAACTTGATCTCTCCAGAGTCCTCTCCTCGCACGTTCACCATCAGCAGGAAATGTTTGGTTCCTGAAAGAATAACAACCAAAATATTAATAACCATTGATTAAAAAAATAAACTAAAGAAAGGAACTGAAACATAAACAAAAATCCAATATTCAGAGATTAGATAAAAATTGAAAGAAAATATACACACACTGCATCATGTTTTTATACCCTACTACAGGGGTTACTAAAACATAGTTAATTGTAATCATATATTTTATTATGGGAAAATCCTTTGCTTAGAGCAAAATAATTCCTTTGAAAGTTGGCACCCCAGTGAGCAACATTTACATTTACATTCATATTTAAATGTAGGGAATTTAGCAGACGCTTTTATCCAAAGCACCTTACAATAAGTACATTTGTCAGAAGGAGAAACAATATATCGCCGTCGGTACAATATGGATGTTCATAGAAACTAGTGGCAAGCACTAACGATTGTTAGGTTAACGCATTCCCTGTATCCAGCTGTACTAACAGTCAATCTAAAAAAAAGTTTGCGCGGGTGCAGCCATAATTTCCAGACATTTTGTGTGACGTTTTTGAATGAAGAAGTCATACTTTACATGTTTTAACCTTTTTACAAGCTTACCTTTTTGTTGGCCTAGCATTTCTGTAATTGGATTGCTTGATTACCTGGACACTTATTCACAACCCACTTTGGACACCGACTACACTCTTACGCAAGGTACTTCCTTCATCTTCACGACTTGGCTTTTAACTAAGGGTTTTTGAAGGTGTTGAAGGTATACTATGTAATGTCTGCACTAGGGGTCACTGTTTTCCTGTGGGTAAGGGAGTAAAGGGCCATATATCGCCATTGACACGCTACCAAATGTAACGAACCATTACTGCGAATAAATAAATTGAACATAGCTAGTGAAGTGGAATAACTAATTTGGTCCTTTGTGGTGTGGTGGTCTCGTGCTAGGTATGACTCGGAGAGTGGTAAATGTTCAACAACATGGTTTATTCTAACAGAGAGGCAAGGCAAACGGGCTTGCGTTCTGGGGGTGGTTCATGAAGCATCTGACCAACACAGGTAAACAAAGTGGCCATGTTTGTTGTCTTTCACGTATCCAAGAAATCATTAAAACCTTATATGGTGATATCCATTATGTGGTGAAGAAACCATTCATAACTGTGGTTAGCTTGAAACATGTTATCAGAAATAGCATATACTAAAATAATTGACATCACTAGAAACACTTTCGCTAATATGGGTATGCATCTAAAAATTTTAATAACTCAGGTTTTGCTGTTTGTAGATATTTTAATGCTGAAATATTGCATATAAGGCCTTTTAATGGTGTATCTGATTGGTGGCGAATTGTTATGAACAGCCACTGCACATGTTGTGGCACATACAGGATCATTCTGGAGCACAACGTTGTGGTGACGAGGTAAGGCTCAACTAGACTGTCTAATAAATATAAAATATGTATATAATTAATTTAAAATATTAATTAAATAATATTAATTGTGGAAGGTTGAAATTGAGTAGCCCGTTTGGGTTATGAAGGCACCATATACCCAATAGCTGCAATCCGTGTATGACAATAAGTAAGTTGTTTTCTCTGCGTACCTTCCTGACGTATCTTTATGGTGCTGGTGGGTTGGATCCTGTCCCCGTTTCTGTACCACTCCCCTGGGACGTCCTCCACCGAAAGATCGCACACAAACACAGCGTTCTGGTCCTCCTGGATGTCCTGGTCCTGTAGTCCCTGCACCACCAGCACCTCTCGCTCTGGTGGGGGGGTATTGTATTAATGAGAAACCCTAACGTTTGAACCAAGTAAACCAATATTCTTGCACTGAAATGTAATTATTCTAGACAAAATAGGTACAGACAACTCAGAGTCACATAGGTAGGTTTATTACTTATTGTTTATACACCCGATGTGTAGTTAAGTGCTCTTCTTGAATATACCCCTTCTTCTTCATCTACACTGAGGTTAAATCGTTTTTTTTTAATCAGACTTTTTTAGCGTGACAGCCTCGGTGTGCTATCGGATTATTGATACGACTTGCAGCTGTAGTAACGGGGCATTCTCCTTGTGCTGCCTATTCTGTTTGTCTTCCTGGGACTGTAATAGCATCCACATTCCTGTAGATGGCAATGTTGCAGCTAGGGTGGCAGGTTATAGCCGACACAGCAGAATTCAGAACTACCTTTGGTCTAGAGTCAGATAAAGTGCGCTAGCTCTGGGACCAGTGGTAGTGCCTACGCCAAGTAGGAAGGCAAGGCCACATGTATCTGATTTCCTTTGAGTAGCTCTTTAAAAAAAAAAACTTCATAATATTATGAATGTTTTTTGGACCTGTTTCTATACGTTTACAGCCCACTACTTTGGCCTAAGAGAGTTTGATTTACCATAGACTTCGATTTTGCAGGAAGTAGACGTGTCCGCTGCGTCACATGTGTACCGGGCAGAATCACCCACAACACCTTTCATGATCTGCAGGAAACGTTTTCTCCCCATGGCAAAGATGCGCTGGTCCTTTCCTGGCTTTACCTCTGCTCCATTCTGGAGAGCCGGTGAGATTGGTGTTAGAGTATTCAAACCTATCCCAATAAGGAGCCTCAAAGTCAAGAAACTGCCAGTCACATTGCACGCTCACACACTCAACATTTATACCAGTAGACAGCAATAACCTTTCTGTTAGTCCAAATGTCTGGCCTCAGCCGAAAGTTAGCCTAGCCAGTAAGTCTAGCCTGCATTCTTTGGAGATTCAGTAAACGCCTAGGAGTCCAATGGACCAGAGTCCCTGTAGAAACCCCTGTTGACCATTAGGGACAACATGCAACCTCTTGCCAAACAGAAACCCAGATCCCTGGATCTAGGGGGTAAGCATCAGAGCTAACACACTGAGCCACCTGAGCCCTGGTTCTTCATTTAGATGGTGTAAAGCCTCAATCTAGAGGGCACCTATCATGTGTGCTACTATGGGGATGGATAGAAGTTATCAAATACTTTGTCCATGGGCGGCTGCCTGTGTAGGATTCATTGTGACTGGGGTATATTTGTGGATTTCCTTTGAATCATGTCCAGATCTTACTGCATACATGCAAAACATGCAAAACACAACTTGTCAGATGACTTCTTGCCTTCATCCACCGAACGTCCACGTTGTGTCGCGACAGTTCACATTCAATCGACACCACTGAACCTTCTGGAAACTTCTGGTCCTCCAGATGTCTGAGGAAGGTCACCGGTGGTTCTGAATTTGGGAAATGACAATCAATCAAACTATTTTCATATTGAGCTTTCCTTAATTCTCAAGAGCAATAAAAAGTGCTAAGCAAGGGGAACAACAACAGCAACAGGAACAAGAAATACAAGTCTGGGTCACAGATACACATTTGAGAGATGAAGTTATATACAGTGAGTAATTGCACCACTTATTTGTTTGTGATATCCCTCTCTAAAAAACGATCAACGCATTATATGTAGTTGTTTACAAGCCTTTAAATCCTCATGAGGTTCACCTTACCAACATTGCATTGAAAGTGACTTAATCAAAGTCACTGTATTTCAAATGCCTGATAAAACTAGAACATCATGAAACCACTGTGGTCATTTGGAATTAACAGAGCCTTACTCAAATTAACTATATTTCAAAAGCCCCAAAAATACTCAAATATCATGAACCCATCTTGGTCATTTGAATTCAAAGGCTAATTAACAAAAGATCATAGCAAGACACACACCCAAACACACACACATTCCCTGAGATTATTCCCGGTCCCCGGGCATCCAAAGGAATGATATGCGGTTGCATGTGTATATATGCGTGCCACTACAACAGTAGCCTATATTTAAGCTACTGTATAGGGACACCAATTTTCAGTGATGACATTTTGATCCCATTGTCATCCAGGGCACTTCAGCCACTAGCTCAAAGGGGATGAGGCCCCACTGTATGCCATGGGATGGGGGGGGGGGGGGGGGGGGGGGGGGGGGGGGGGGGGGGGGGGGTGCTTATTTTACAGCATCAGGGTTGAACTAAGATCTGATAGAATTGACAGCCTCCTCAGGGTCACGCTAGGCTATTTAGTGTCGCTAACGTCAGTCTGGCCTGGTGGTCCTCTTGCTATTATAAAACTGCAGTGCTACGGAGATGGTGACTGCTTTCACTAGTTTAATTAGCTTGAGGTCAATCCTCAAATACATAACTTATGCAACATGTTTCAGCTTGCATGATAAAAAAAGAATATATAATTAGGTCTAGATATTGAATATCATGTTTTGAATATCAACAAAAGTCAACAGAAGTCATGCAGTTATTCAAATACTTTAATTTACTTCACTACTTTACTTTCTGGAATAAATACTGACAACCTAACGCTGAAGTCCGTTCTTACTTAAAACCTTCTTTGGTGTCTCACTGGACTGAGACACTCGCCCTGGGATACCAATGACATTACAGACCTCTCAGGTCATCCCACCACTGTACAGAATACCTTGGCACTGACGCAATGTAGATCATATCATATCCGTCTGGTTTGAAAGGAGAACCTTTTATGAGCACGACTACCACCACCTACCCCTGACGACGAGCCTGGCGGAGGTCCTGAGGTTCTCCACGCAGAAGGAGAAGCTGCCGGTGTCCTCAACGGCCAGGTTGGACACGGTCAGGCTGTGGACGTGACCTTTGGTGCTGATGCGCCAGTGGTTGGTGGGCTTTAGCTGGACGCCGTTCCTCAGCCATGAGCCGGGGACGTCGGCGTGGGACAGAACCACCTCGAACGAGGCCGTCTCTCTCTCGGTGGTCCGGATGTCCTTTAAACCTGTATGGATGGTGACTTTTCTCGCTGTTGGATTGGGATCGTGGGGGAGAGAAAGTGGTCATTGAATCAGAGGGGGGAATTAACAAATGAATACAGAAGTAAGTCAAAGAACCAAGCAACAATGGGAACAATGGACCCAGTGGGGGTGGTGGACAAGGCCAGACAAGGTATTTTGTCATCCGAACACAGGGCTTCACATGAAAGCCAGCCCTGAAACTGCCAACATTTTAAATGTATTCAGACGCAGATGGGCATTCCTCCTGGAAAAAAAGGCACTGTTTATTTTGGAGACCTGATGACAACAATCTCAGTTTCGAAGGCCAGTGATTAAATTTAGACGCAACAAGAGGAGATCCAAATTCCTAGGATGTGCCAACACCCCTGACGCCCGAAGCCCAGACTTTCCCCTTTCCCAGCCACAGCCGTGTTGAAAGGACCGCTTCAAACTCAGATCAGGCGGCTAAGTCCGCTCAGAACCACGCAGACCAACACACTAGAGAATGCCTTCATAACGACATGCCGGCACTAATAATGTCTCTTACTGTGTAGTGGGATTGCAGCAACCCCCGTCGTAATCGGGTCAATCTTAATGTTCATCATCTTAGTCTTTCATCATGGACATTCAAGTTCAGCTGTTTTAGCACAATAATGACAGCTAAAGTCAAGGGTTAGGGTTACAGGTGCCTTAATTGCTTAATTACATAATAAGTACTTCCTTTGGTTTGAGGCATCATAGCTTGTGTTGGCACCGTAATCCTGTGCCAACATAAAAAGCTCTGACTCTGATTGAGTTTTGAATGTTCAGCCAATCACCTGTCAGAAACTGTCACATCCCACACCCAAAGCCCTTTACTCGTATTACTCTGAGGCAGGGGATCGAGGTTTGTTTTCAAAATATTGAAAGAGTGATAGAGATAGTTAGGAGAGAGAGGCAGTGAGACAGAGGGGAGGGTTGATGGCGATGGTGGTAGGTAAACAGTCAACAGCGAATAGCAATGGCAGTTTGGATTTCAAAAACACTGATTGAGCCAGAGAGCAGACTCAAGAGATGGAACGGAGAGTTTGAGCGGTGACGAGAAAGTGTGTGTATGTTGGGTTGGGGTTGGGTTTTTTTTCCGGGTGAAGGCGGTTGATAAACAGATGTCAACGTCGGCAAAACAAACACTGTGTACACTCACGCTCCACAGTGAGCTGGGCTTGCGTGCGATCGTGGAGTGACTCGCAGCTGTAGCTGCCCCGGTCGGCGACAGCCAGCTTGTGGACTGTGAGGCTGTGCTTGCACCCCTTCCGTTTCAGGCTGTACTTGGACCCAGGGTGCAGCAGCACCCCCTGCCTCATCCACTGCACCTCCCCGGATTCCAGGCTCACTTCCACCTCCAGCGTCGCCTCGCCAAACTCCTCGGCAGTGAGAGGCGCCATGCTTTTGGTGAAGAGCACCTGTTGCTCTGGTGGACACACAAGACAAAGAATGAGCCAACAGCCGTTCAGCCGTACAGTATCATATTGGACAGCCAGAGAGAGAGAGGGGCAGAGTCGATACTGATAATGTCCCCCTCTACTTAGCATGATTATAAGATATTAGATAATAGGATAATAAGATATTAAGATAATAAGATAATAATTATAAGATATTCTAAGATACTTAGAGAGTTACTTTATTGATCCGGAAATAACACAGCAGCAAGTATAGGACAGTAGGAGAATAAAGTAGGAGAATAAAAATATACGAGAGAGATTTTTAAACAGAAAATGTATACACATATGTGGTATACTGTTGCAGTATAAGCCATTCGGCAAACCATTTTGGGCAATGTTTCAATAAAAGTACCAACAAAGACAGCTCATAGTAAATGCTAGCTAGCTCCTCCTCCCTGCCGCTTCCCAACCCTCCCCCTGCCCCACTGTGCCACTTGTCTCTGTCAGTTACTGAAAGGAATCCTAACAGGAGAAGCCGTTAAGCGCTACCCGTCAAAGGCGCCTCTTCAACAATTTAAACATGTCTGAAGGCGCTTATTATTTATCACATATACGCTGTTCATGCACAAAGGTCACAACGGCCCCCATAGAACTAACTGCTGTTTCCCTACTCACCGACTTGCGAACAGGAAAACATACTATCGTATACTTTACTTTATAGGTATATTGAGTGCAATATGCTCAGAATCCAATGAAAACTGTAGAGACTCTGGTCACACTTTGTGAGTAGTAAATGAAGAAGTGTCATAAACAAACATGAAATACACAAAAAAACGGAAAGAAACATTTGAACTAATTTGACAGTGTGAAAACGAGAGAGGAGCATCGTGTACTTCCGCAATGGTCGCTTCTGCAAAGATAAATGGCGACCATCCATAATTGAACCATAACAATACAGTGAAATGGATGCGAAGGTGCAGCACAGTGGGTGTTTGAGTCACAGCCGAGGTACTGGGTTGGATCCCCAGTAGGCATCCATTAGAAAGAGGCCTATCCCCTACCCACTCACTAATGACATGCTTCTGACTTTACTTAAGTCACTTTGGATAGAAGCGTCTGCTAAACAGTAAAAGTATATGTTGCAGTTGTAGTTGTGTTGATTGGCTGGATGGATGTGTGTGTGTGTGTGTGTGGGGGGGGGGGGGGGGGGGGGGGGGTCAGGGCTCACCTTGAACCTGGAGGTTGGCCTGGGACACCGCCAGCCCCTCCGCATCGGCGGTCACCCTGGCGCTGTCTGACACTCTGCACTTCTTGATGCAGAAGGTGTGACAGAGACCGTTGCTTGTGACGGTCAACCTATCATCCTGGTGGACCCGCTCGCCGTTGAGGCACCACGTCAGGTGGGTGTCCTCGGGCGAGACCACACACTTGAAGGTGGCGTCCTCGCCCTCGCGCACGGTGATGTTGTGGAGCTCGGCAATGAACTCCACCGTACGAGGGGCTGAGGAGAGGGAAGTTTCGTCAGAAGTAGGGTTTACTCTGGCCGCCGTTACGACTAGTTGCTGTGACCTTTTATTGCTGTGATTTTGTTTTTTTGTTATTATTTTTACAAATATTTATGTAAGTAAAAGTAAGAGGCATGAGTAAAATGTGTCTCTATGCAGGTAAGTTATTATTCGCATATTATTTGGTTAGATGATCCGAAACCCCCCGATAGTATTTAAGGCTTAGCATTTTCTGTCTATTTCATGATTTTTGCCTATTTCATGAGGCTTAAAACCTCCTCATTTTGCAGATGATATTATTTTAATAGTTATTTGCGATAGTAAGAAATGTCCATTAAAAACGTTTATTACCGGAAGTATTAGTTTAAGTATTACTAGAAGCAACCTGAAGCTTTTTGTGTTTTCCTTACTTTCTACGGTGACGACGGCGGAGGTCCTGTCATCAGTGGACTCACAGGCGTACTCCCCCACGTCCTCATCTGCCAGCTGATGGATGGCGAAGCTTCTCTCGTGCCCCTGTGCCCTTATTGTGTGTCGGCGGCTCGGGGAGATCTCCTGGCCGTTCTTAAGCCACTGGACATCTCCTTTAGGCTGGCTGAGCTCACATCGTAACGTAAGCATGCTGCCCTTTAGTCCTGTTATGTTCTCCAGAGGAAGGCTAAATGTTGCCTTCATCTCTGTGCAGCAATAACAAAGGAAGGGCTATTTAAGAGTTGTCAGTGCTGCAGCAATGCAATTCAGTAGCTGTGCTTATGGATGTCTACAGCAGGATAGTGTAATGCCTCTGGTGATTGACTCCCAACCGAAAGGTATGGGGTTTACTCTCCCATGACTACAACCTACCTGTAGGCATCTCATTAATGACCTATATCTTAATTCATTGTAAGTTGTTTTAAATAAAACACTACTAAAATATTAAATAGTATTTCAGAGATGTCAGCTATGCTAGTTTGATCATTCAAGGCAACAGGAAATCTAAAACACTACAAAGTCTCTAGTTTCTTACCTTTAACAATGACAGTGAAACTCATCTCATCGGTGTTCGCATCGCAGACGTACACTCCAGCGTTGCTGAGCTTCAGGGGGTTAATGGTGAGATTGTGGTTGGCGCCGTCAATGGAAATATGAACGTTGTCTTCGTTTAGCAGGCAGCCATCTTTCAGCCACCGCACATTAGCTCTTTCTTGGCTCACAATGGCACACAGCGAGACACACTCGTTTTCACAGGCAGAGATGTTGTTGTTTGGCTGCTTGTTCACAAACTTGACTGGTGGCTCTAAAGGAGATATTAATCAAAAGCACATTTCATAGACATCTGGCTACTGGCAAATTTCACATGCACATGCACTGCATGTGTGCATGTGTTGAAAGAAAGAAAGAATGAGATGAACATAGATAGACAAATAAAAAGAGAGTCAGAAAAATAAAATAAATACACCAGAACTTACGCTGGACTTCGACCAACGTGATCATTTTGTCGTCTATGGCGTCGCAGATGTACTTCCCAGAGTCAGAGGGTTGGAGCCCAGAGAGAACCAGTCTGCGTACAACGTCACAGCTGTCGATTTTGATACGGTCGTCAGATTTCAACAGTTTGCTGTTCCACAGCCACTGGACAGGGCAGTTGGGGCGCGAGACCTCGCACTCCAAGATAAGGTCATCTCCGGCCACAAGAATGTGCTGCTCTGGCGTCCCGGAGTTCCCAATGATCTGCACAGGGGGCTCTGGGGGCACACATACATGGGGGGGAGGGAGATAAGCTAGTGGTTAAGGGTGTCTGCCCAAAGGTTCTTGGTTTGTTCCCCAATGACTGCAGTCTACCTGTTGGCATCCTTGAGCAAGAGGCCCTAACCCTACCTGTTCCTAATGACCTGTATCTCAATTCAAAGGGTAAACATTCAGGATACACCACTGACAAAATCTTCAACTTTCATTTCCTATTTAGTCAATTTACCAGGCTTTTCTTTTTACAGCAATTTACAGTGATATCAGATACATTATGGTTAATTTGAGGGATTAGGGAATCTTGCTCTAGAATCCCTATAGATAGTTATGCGGATATGGGAGATTGAATCAAGGACAATATAAATGTAGCTCCTGCTTAATGCTCACAGGAGGATCTGAAAAGTGTCAATGTTAACACGCCATGGTGATATTACCTTTGACGGTGATACAAAACAACATCTTGTCGTCTCCGGCATCACAGCTGTACTCTCCAGAGTCCTCCAGCTCGGCACTGAGCACCACCAGCGACCGGAATGCTCCTTGCTCCTCGCAGCAGAAGCGTGTGTCGTTGTCAATCAGCACGCTGTCCTTGTACCAGCTGACGGACGCGCTGGCCCGCGACAGCTCGCAAACCAAGATAATGTCGTCGGACACCAGGAACTTCTTCTCAGCGGTTGCGTCTGTCTTTCCCAGGATTCTAACAGGAAGCTCTGGAAGCAGCATGATTGAATGACAGAAACAATCAATTTATTACTCAATTGATAATTTATTCAAGCATTGATCATTCAATAATACAAATAACCATAAACAAATCGCTGACACATGTATTGAAACACAAAAACCTAATAATCAATCTGATTTTGATACATCTGATACTATGAATGAACGAGGAAATCAAGCAATCAACAAATCTCTTATTAAAAATAGTTTAAAAAGGATGGAATGAATGCAGAAACAAAAAATTGAATAAATGAATTAATGTTATAATGACGTAATGACTGAATGCATGAATAAGTGAATGGGGCTGGATACCTTTGACCTTGACTTGGAAGTCCATGACGTCGTCCTTGGCGTCGCAGACGTACTGGCCAGCGTCCTCCAGGCTGAGGCAGTGGACGGTGAGCTGGCGCAGAACCACGTCCTCCAGAATGGTCACCTTTCTTGAGTCCTCCACATCCTCCCCGTTCCTCTTCCAGGTGACCTCGGCGTTGGCGCGGGACACCTCGCAGTCCAGCACCATCGGCTCGCCGGCGAATCTCTCCACGACGCTCGCCATCTTCCTCGGACGCATGAAGCGAACGGGGGGCTCTGCGGAGAGGAGAGGAAGATAAGAAACAAACAGATAATAGTAAAAACCACAACAATTATAGTCACCATCATTCATATTGATCGTCATTGTATTCAATCAGAAACAAACAATAAGCCTTATTTTATATTTTTTGATTATTTTCAAACATTCAAGATCTAAGATATTACAATTGTTTTATTTTTTTGTATGTGTATAATATGTTTAATATAAAATATCTGTTTAGTGAAATACATTTTAAAAACGCATGCCGACTCTAACTACAACAATGATAACTAATACTACTAGGCCTAATAATAAAAACTTTTGAATAAAATAATTCCCTGCCACTAATAATAACATAAATATTAATAGTAATAGTTAAAGTAAAAGTAATAGTAAAAGTAATAGGAATAAATAATATATTGCAGTGCATGTGCATGTGAAATTTGCCAGTTGCCATAATGGAAACATAATTACCTGCTATGTTAACGAAGAACGTGACCGAGTCATCCGCCGTGTCGCATACATACTCTGCTGAGTCCTGGACGCAGGTCTCGGGGATGATGAGTCTGCGGTAGATGCCATCCACCTCCAGGATCAGGTTTTTGTTCTCCTCCACCTCCAGACCATCTCGGTACCAGCGAACCAACGCGTTGGCCCGGGATATCTCGCAGCTCAGCACCATCCTCTCGGACGTCTGCTGGCACAGCTCCATCTGGGACTGGCTGGGAGACACGATGCGAACGGGCGGTTCTGGAGGAGAAAACAAACGAACACCCTATTATTTAAAGGAGGCACTAGTTAGTTGGTTCTCATTAGGTAAGGACAGCTTTTGGTTTAGTTTGTCTACTTTTAGCCATCAAAGATCATTTCCAACCATATGAAACTCCATTTCCATCCACCATTTGTTTCCATGACAAAAATAGACTGAAGATTCCTGTTTTGAACACCAAGCAGCTCAGCAACAGTGTAAAGCACACGTAGAAGGTTTAATGAAGACTTAAAATCCCTGTTCAAAACATTCTAAAAAAACAAATCCCCATGCATACAACCTTAGTTACCTGTGAGTGTCAAAAACGGATGCAAGCACTTATCCACCAGTCCAATAACCGATGCATCTAAAACACACTTTGTTAGCCGATGAACGGGCCCATCAGCAGAAGCATCAAATGCTAGTGATTTAGTGAAACCCCCCTTTCTGAAAGCAAACTTCGAAGCAACCAAACAACCGTTAAGCCAGGGTAAGCTCTAGCCATTGCACCACACGGTTCAGGTTAAATTACCTGTGATCTTAAGGTGAAAGAATATGGAATCGTCTGCTGTGTCACAGACATACTCCCCGGAGTCCTCAACTCTACTGCAAATGATCTTAAGTCTTCGGTAGGGGCCTTCTACCTTGAGCTTGATGTTTTCACTCTCCTGCAACTTCTGGCCGTCCTTGTACCAGTTGACCACACCGTTTGGGCGCGACAGCTCACAGCTAAGTATGATTTCCTCTGGCACATGGCGGTCTAGATGGACGTCTTCTTTGGGGTAAACTATCGTCACCGGTGGCTCTTCGGAGAAAGCGTCAATAATGTCAATACAAGGTTAAAGCTGCACTAAACATTAAAGTTGCACTAAACATAAGATTTGCTCTAAAAATGAAGGTTTAAATGATGGGCGTTTAGACTGATGCAGAGTGAAAACCCATCAACCTATGGTCAATCAACCATGTACTTATCAACTTATTGCACATTTCATGTATTTCTGAAACAAAGTCAAAAGGTTAAGTTGTGCAGGTTTAACTATCTAATACGGGCAAACACATCAAGTCATGACAAGATCTTACCCAGCAGTTATTGGACACTCAATAATGTCACGTTCCCCCAGACATTACCTCGTATGTTAACCTTGAAGATTAAAGCGCTGTCTCCAGCTCTGCACGTGTACGTCCCCGTGTCCGACAGCCGGGCGCTACGGATACTCAGTGTTCTGGCTGTGTCAGCCGATCTCATTGTAACGTTGTCACACGCTTGGAGTTCCACTCCATCCATGTACCACTGGACCGGGGCGTCCGCCCGTGACACTTCGCATGCTAGAACCAGCTGGTCCTGCTCCACAACACTTTTGAAACGCTCCTCCTCGGGGCTGTTTACGAAAGTTACCGGATGCACTGTAGAATAAGACAAGAGTGAAGGATCAATAAATAAATGGGTTGTTTTTTAAAAGGTGTTTTTTGTTGTAAATGTTTCAAACAGCACTTCACAGCCAAGATATGCTGGATTAGACAAGCTGCTGCCAAGGCCTGCTGGTTAAAACCAGGTAGCTCTAATCTAGGTGGCACATGAGTAATGAAAGGGAGAAGTATTAATGGTGGAATTATGCAGTATCGCATGTGATTGAAGCAAGGTTAGAAAGGTTTCCAAGAGACTTGTCGAAGGTCTAGCATCCTTCATAAAGCTTTACATTCAGATGATCAACGTTTTACAAAAAAAACATTCAAATGCCTGATGAAGATGAGGAAATAAAGAGAATAATGGAAATGGGTCAATCCCAGATGGATTTGATGAAGATGAAGCAGCACCACTTTTTCAGTAATTTGAGATGAACTCAGCCCTGTATCAAAATAAAGGCATAATGAAGCCATCCATGATCCATGTATCATATGAGTGGTGGCAGAGGGACTAGTCATTAGTTGCAACTTAAACTTGGTATCCACGAAAAGTCTTTGCATGTCACCTTTCACCTCCACATAGCAATCGTTGAAATCTGAACCATCATCTGTTTTAAGATTGCACACCCCGGAGAATGAACCCACGCTGGTGGCCGGTTGCGTAACCACTGTCCTCTTTCTGTCCTCTGTTTGGCTGATAGTCACACACTTTGGCAGGGGATTCACTCTGTCCTCATTGGACGAGTGGGCACGGCTTTTGAGATGTGCTGTCTCTCTCTGCTGGGAGATGGGCTCTGCTGCTGCGAGGCATCTCCCAACCTCTGGGGCCATTGACGACCAGACAGGAGCTACAGGTGTTTCATTAGGTTACAAGCAACGTACAAAAGACGATCCTCGTAAGATCTGAGCTAAACATTGACATGCAGCAGCAATGCGAGTGTATCAATGTACATGGTTTGAAAACGGGGTGGAGTGGGGTTAACCAGCACACAAAAATAGCACTTTATACTGGACAGGATGTCATGCGCTATTGTTGACTTGGCAACGATTAAGATCAATCCTAATTAGTTATTGAAACATTAACTGCCAATTGCTTTTACTGAAGAGAAGAGTTAGTGTAACATTTTGTGAATTTCAGAAGTAAAAGTTATATATAGCTTTAACAAGTGTCTGCGGTGTTTGTGGAGTTACACACGCTGTTTTCTTAATGAATTGAAGACTAGATCAATGATCACTAATCACAAATAATGAACATTTCTTTCTTTCTTGTTAGGCAAAAGGGAAATGCCCTAAGCTCGTTCCCAATGTTTTTTCAATTGCCAAGCCTAAAGCAAATTAGTGACATTAAAACTAAGAATTTGCTAATCACCTGCAACATCCACCTTGGATTCTATATGGACATCGTTCATCGCTTCACAGCTGTAAAGACCCCTGTGTCTGGCTTCTGCTGATTGGATGTTCATTGATTTCAACTCATCATTTGATTGGACGTCAAAGTTACTCAGAGGAAGTTGCTGAACGACATCTTTGTACCTATTGACCTCAGCTGCTGGGTCTGAAACATTACATTCCAAAGAAATTGGGCAGAATGCAGTCAGAAACAACGACGGTTTACTCAATTATCATTCTGACCGATTTGTGATCGCTATTGGAAAGCAATCACAGGAAGAAAAACCTCATCTGGTGGGATGTCTTAAGTGTTTTTGCTTGATTACCAGTTTCTGTGTTGTAAAGAATGGTATGGAAAGGCTAAGATGTTATGTTAATGTTAAGTAATATAGGTATGGTATCATAAGGTATCGTAAATGAAAGGGATACGACGAGTTATCTGTAAATTGGTGTTTGGCTTTCTTACTAAGATTCATACGAGTTGTTCAATTCCAAATTAATACATTTGTATACAAACCCAGATCATTCGGCACTATTTTCGGCTCTTTGATATTATGCTACCTGTGATGCACCGCTGACAGGATTCCTTCGTCTAGACTACCTAACCAGTAGCAGCTAATAATAAACAGGTCATTTGCACCAGCAACTATTTGGAACACATTAGAAGTCTTTAAAAAAAAATAATGATGTGTATCCCCCTCACATGAACCGTATTATGGTTAATATCGTATTTTAATATAAAATATTGTACTTCAACTCTGCAAGTCAAAGCAATGCTTAACCAGTGATTTCCCCTTCATGACGCACAATGATGAATTTGGAATTAAATCTGGGCTGATTCTAGGGATGACATACGCCAATTTACAGACACCTCGGCGTATTGATGATTAGTCATTTATTGTTCTCAAAGAGGAAATACATGTTCACAAGCTTATGGTCAGACAAAAGTAACATAAGGTGGGTAACCTAAGGCAAGGTAGGTTCCTTAATGTAGCTAATAGTAAGTTAAGGTAGGGTAAGATAAGGGAAGGTAAACGTAGGCGGGACTGACTATTGCTGCGTTAAAAGTAGGATGAGGTAGGTGGCATAGTATATACCTGTTGGGCAAAAGGGTCATTATTCTTGTTGTTGGAACTTATTTGTATAGTTATGAATGACAAACCATAGCAAACACAACAATCACCTTGGACCTCCACTTGGAATGTCACAACATCGAGTGAAAGACAACAGCTGTAGAGGCCAGAGTCAGAGGCCTTAGCGGAATTAATCACTAGCTTCCGGACGTGGCCATTTCTTTTCATATCGATACCCGTTTTTGAATAAAGCTCCACGCCATCTTTGCACCATGAGACCTGGGCAACTGGGTCTTGAAGCTCACACTGGAGCACTACAGGAGAGCCAACCGAAAGGGCCTTGAATTTTTCTGACATCGGGATGGGCTTGATCCTCTGAGAGCAGCCTATAAAATCATTTGAGTGAAGGGAGGGAGGAGGGGAATAATGTTTACAATTAAACAACATTAGTTCTAGAGGAAGGGGTTTTTAGATATGGAATTCATACAAAAGATGAATATATGCTCCAAGTGAGTGTCAGAATACCGTATGTATCACCACGTTTCAAAGGACGATTCAATCACTCTTGTTAAAGCATGCACACATTTTAGGTACAAATTTGTCTGGAACACTAACATATATTTACAGGTGGTTAGAGTATAAACAGGACAGAACAGGGTAGAGTCAGACATGAATCACCTTTGATTTCCACCGTGAAGGTGATTGAGTCACCTGCCGTTGAACATTGGTAGACGCCAGCATGGGTTCTATCCACAGAATGGATGAACAATTTCTTCACTAGGCCGTCTGACTGTAGGTCTATGTCACCCGGCAGCAGCTGGGTTCCATCCCTGGACCAGAAGACCTCAGCTGTTGTGTCCTGATAGAGCTCACATTGGAGAACCAGAGGTGAACCCTCTTTCACTGACTTGCTCCTCTCGTCCTCTGGAAGTTGACAGAACTTCAAAGGCAGAGCTGGACATTTTTTGGTCGTATTGAAAAAGGAACGATTTATCGTTAATTTCCTGAAATCAGGGCTTTTGAATAAGAGAGAAGAACAACGTACATACTCAAAATTGAAAATAAAAATAAGGAAGTGAAGAGTAGGGTATCAAACCAAAGCAAAGGTTATCTGCCAGTTTGGACACACCAATATCAAATAGAACAAAGAAGAAGTAGAAGACAAAGTTATGAAGAAGAAATTAGTGTTGAAGAAAAGCAACATGAAGCAACAGCAGACTGAAAAGAGCTCCAAAGACAACATAATGGTAATGACAAATTCAATATTTAATACTGGAAGTTTGGGTATGAAGATATTAATTATTTAACATATATATATAGAGAAGATCTCTTACCCCAATGCCCGCCTTACAAATACTCACAAAAATAAGAAAGTCAAGTAAAAGAATCATGACTAATGCCTTCAAGTAACCCTTCCCGTCTCCCAGTTAGCTCCTTCATTTGGTTAATATTGCCATGTCAAGGTGCTATGCATCTTTCAAACAGACATGTAGCACAGCGCAACTACAAACCATTGGTTAGATGATTATTAGGACAATTATTACCAGCTGCTTCAGCCAGTTAGTGTCTCAACACCAAACAGATTAGAAACGGTTTGTTCATTTGTCACCTTTCACGTCCACGCTGAACTGGATGGCATCATCCTTAGTCTCACATTGATACAGTCCAGAATGAGACCTCTGGGCTGACTGGATCGTCAGTTTCCTGATATTTCCATCCGACTGGATGTCAACTCCAGATGGAGGTATAAGTTTTGCTCCATCTTTAGACCAGTGTACTTGCCCAGTGGGGTCAGAGAGCTCACAGAGTAGAGCAACGGGACAGCCCACCATGACTGTTTGTGTCTGATCAGCCTCAGACATGGCTGAAAACTTCACAGGAGGAGCTAAAAGATTAAATATAAGAAATATAATTAATTTGGAGAACATATTATGAATATAGAATCATCTTAAAAAATAATAAATATATATATAAAAGTATAAACTATTTATAATAATTAATTAATTGATTAATTAATTAAATATTATAATATAATTAATTATATCATAATTGAACTTTGAATAAGGTTGCAACATGCTAAGAAAATATGAAACAATAATAAATATACATCAAAGACGACATACTGGCTAGAAACAAGTTCAACAATAGTTTTAATTTGAAGATTGAAAAAAGGCCTTTTTTGTTTTGTCAATTTATGAATGAGTTTTTTTGCCCCAAATCCTTTACATCCCTCAAGTGCTTCTTCATTTCTAAAAGCAGCATCTATGTTTGACACCACTTAAAGCAGGAAAAATATATTTTATTTTATTTTTAACCACTAGTTATTTTCCCAAGATGATTGAAAAGAAAACAAACCAAAGCAGACCCAGTTCGTCACCTTTACCATCGACATAAACCTGCGTAGCATCGTCAGTGGTTTGACAGGTGTATTCACCTGCATGGTACGGGAGCGCTGATTCAACAGAGAGAGTTCGTACAGAACCCTCCGAACCACCCATCGCCTGCCCATTCAGGTCAAGCAGCTTTAGCCCATCCTTGTACCAAGACACTCCTGCGCAAGGATCCGATACCTCACATGACTGGTTCCTCTCAGTCTCACAAACTGCTGCTGTGATTCTCACCGGAGGGGCTGGGGTGACATTTGGTAGTGATATCGAAAGAGAATGACATCAATTATTAGCCATGGTATGAATGGGGTTTATTTGTTAAAACTTCAAGTGCAATGTCCCCACTACTGAGATTAGCCACCTCAATGCTACCAATAGATATTAGCAGGCCTAAATAATCAAGGTCTTGGTACACAGATGTGTTATTAGTGTTTGGATGGAGGAACTATTTATGTTATGTGGAAATAACTACATAAGAGTTAGACTTTTCCACACATATATTAAATATGTTACGCTACTTAACGTACAATCTCACAAGCCACCCAAGCCTTGCATTGGTTTTTATAAACTTTATTCAGCTCTGATTTAAATCACACAGGTAAGGGTATAAATGTAGAAGATTCTGATATGTAATCTCCTGATTTTTACAAAGCACAAACATCCATTCTCTTGTCTGATAATGGTAACTATTAAAATCACCTTCGACATCCACTTTAAGCGCAATGTCATCATCACCATCATCATCCCACTGACTGTCACATGCCCTTGACAGATAGACCTCTTCTGATTGGAGGGCAGATACTGGCTTAGCCTTATAAGCTTCTAATGAATACACATTAGCTCTTTGCTTTGAGTGAACTAAGCATTGTAATGCATCTCCTTGTGTCTCCAGGGTGTTTCCCCCTGTTTGGATTGCTGTCAATTGCATGTTGTAATATGACTCTTCCATTGGAATTGGTACAGCTTCTCTTGTGTTATGCAATAAGTCTTTGGATTGAATGGTTGTAGAGTGCAGCAGGCCAAATTCCTTCCCTGGCATCACAGTCATTGCCTTCAGAGGGTTGTGTATGACCTGAGGTTGAAGGGGTATGACCTCAGGTGAACTACGAAACACTCCTATTTGCAGAGAGCCACTCTCTGAGATGTTGATACCAGCTCCCACCGTTTGTAAAATAATTGGCTGGGAGGAGTCAAAGAGCTTCACCGATAGGACGGTTGCCATCTGACGGACGTTATCGAGCTCCTTTGACTGTGCCTTGACAGACTGTGAGGAGTCCCAGAGGTCCACTGATTGGGCAGTGACAGACTGTAAAGAGTCAGAAAGCTCATCCAATTGGCTTATAATTGCGGTCTTGCTTGAGTTACGCAGCTCACCTGATTGGACAGTGCTGCTGAAAGAGTTGCTGACCTCCTCCGATTGGACAGTTGCAGACTTTATAGAGTCACATGGGTCATTTAATTGGAGGGTTTTAGTCTGTAAGCAGCCAGATAGCCCATCTGATAGGACAGTTGCAATCTGTTTGGAATTTTCCTTTTCTTGGATAGTTTGGGTCTGTAAGGAACCAGACAGCTCCACTGATTGGTGACCTTCAGTCTTTGAGCAGCTTGAAAGTCCCACTGATTTAACAGTTTCAGCCTGTAAGCAACTAGACTGCTCGACCGGTTGTTGACCCTCAGTCTCTAAGCAGCTTGACACTCCCACTGATTCAACAGTTTCAACCTGTAAACAACTAGACAGTCCCTGTGATTGGATAGTTTCTGCTGCTAAGCACTGAGACAGTCCCACTGATTGGATAGTTTCAGCCTGTAAGCAACTAGAAAGTCCCTTTGATTGCCTCTTTTCAGCTTGTAAGCCCCGAGACACTCCCTCAGATTGGATAGTTTCAGCCTGTAAGCATTTAGACAGCCCCAGTGATTGGAGCTTTTCTGTCTTTGAGGAGTGACAAAGTTCCTTTGATTGGATATTTTTCATCTTTGAGGACTTGCAGATTTCCTGGGATTTGAAAGCTGTACACCCTTGGGCACTGTAGGGTTCCTCTGCTTGGACGGTTGCAGTTTGCAGTGCGGCACAATACTTATTTGCTTGGACAGTCACTGTGTGCGTTGAAGTTGTCACATTTTCTAGAGGAGCTGGTGAATACTGTGTATTGCGTCTGAGATTGTCAATTTGGACTTCTGTAGTCTGTATACAGGGGTGGTTTGCACCAGATCCAACCATCACTGCATACATTGATTCAGGGCAATCCACATCATCAACAGTTGTCGCTTGTCGGCTGCTGGAAAGCACTTCTGAACATACTGGAATCTGCTCATCATAACCTCCACTTGTTGGATTAAGAGCTGGAGTTGGCCCAGAATGCTTTATATATTTACAGGGCTCTCCTATCTTTCGGGAGACCCAAGAGTTCGGCTTCTGCAAGATGGTTTCGTCTTCTGTTGAGTAAGCCACTTCAATGGACTTCCTTGGCTCTGTAGCTTGGTCCGGCGAGTGTCTGGGAGGTATAGCTAGAGGCATTATGATGTACACAGAGATAAAGTTTTTCAGTTTGGTTGTTTGCCTCAATAGTTCTTCTTAAAATAGTACTGTACATCATTGGGGGTTAGCATGGAGGAGTTATGGGATGATCCATTGCAAAGACAATTTTGAAGAGGTGCGACCATGGCAAACCATGGTCTTGTGCTAAATATTTCATAGACCCTTGATACTATAGCAATTCAGATCAGTGTTGAACCCCATTACTTCTGCCTACAAACAGCCGTTATACCATTAAGAGTAAAAACAATTAATTGTCAATGCAACAGAGGTGATTCAGACCAGCGCAGTGAATGACGGGTTCTTGTGATAGTGAGATGGGCTTCAAGAGTAGAGGGTTGCTTGTGACAAGCAAAACAAAGATGGCTGTTAAGATGAAGAATGACACGACATGACAGACAAACATATATGTTAGTATCAAGAGTATGACTGCTTCGAATCATCTTGATTTGACATTTGAAGCCAAAAATAATCTGCAGGAAATGAAATGAGAGTAGGTCATGTCTGAAAGCATGTTCAAAAATGATCAGAAATGATATAAATACATATATTTCATAGATGTCACAAAGTGACATCTAACAGTTCAATACACCACTTTGGTTAGTGGCAAGTATGTACTGGGTTAAAATGGATGATTCTAATCAAAATTTTCACCTTTGGTGTCCATAGTGCTTTCGTGAGACTCATCAGATACTGCAACACTGTCGTCACCAGAGTGACACTGATATGCTGTACAGACAAAGCCAAGAAAACAAACAATGAGCTCATAGCTTTACTGTTGTGGCGTATTGTTTCTGAAAGATTCCTCAACAAATATAACGAAGATGGAAAAACACCTTTTTTGTCCACATTAAACTGCACTTCGTCTTTTCTCTCACAGCCAGACCTCTTCTCACAGGATAAGCCATCTGAAGGGAGGAACATAGTCGGTTTGGCAGTTTCTGATTGGCTGTTGTTTTGTGGGTAGATCTGTGTTCCATCCTTGTACCAACAGGCTTTGGCAACTGGGTTCGAGATCTCGAACTGCCGAACGATGGGGCTCTGTGCTTCAATAGGTTTGGTCTTCTCAACTGCAGAACCAGGTGGACATGTCACATGCAGAGCTGCATCAGTGGGATCATTTCAGTGTTTGTTATTCTAAGGTGTTTTATATCACAAACATTAGCTTCTTATGATTATAATTGTAAAGATGCTACTTTAAAAAATCTACGAGAAGAGAATTAGTTTAAAAAAACAAAGCCAATGACACAGACAACACAGACACTAAACAATCACCTTCGTTTTGAACAATTAACTTGGCAACATCGTCTGCTGTTGCACAGTAGTAGGCTCCAGAGTTGGAAGAGTGGGTCGGTTCGATTACTAGGGTCTGCTCGAAGCCTCCAGTTTCAAAGCCAGGTTGGCTTGTTTGGTCCTGCTCTTCGTCCTGCGGCCCCAACACCGGGACTGCAGAGTCTGACCGTTGACCTTGCAGTTCCAAGGGACAGGTTACCTCAAGCAACTTGCTTTCCTCAACCTCTGGTGAGGATAACAATGGCAACGTTGGAGCTGAAGATGAGCATTCACAAATGTAATTGTGAATGGCAGTGCATCGACTCATTGGTTAAGAGAGAGGCGGGGGGGGGGGGGTTAAAGGTCAAGTGTCTATACAAATTGACTGTTTTGTTAGTTTTGTTTGTTGTTATGGTTCTCAGAGTTAAAGAGAAAAGTGAGGTTTTATATGTGTAGCTCTGAAGCTAGCAACATCCATTATTAGCTGAAAACCACAACCGATACGGCTTCAAACCATCCAACTTTTAGTGACAGACACAGACACTCTAAATGTTACAGTAAGACATCATGTCTCCTACAAGAACTAACACACTATCGTGTTCAAGATTCAACCAAACATAACAAAAATCACCTTTGACATCCACAGTGAACTGGATAGTGTCATCAGAGGTCTCACAGCTGTACCGCCCCGCATGAAATAGCTCTGCTGATTGGACAATGAGCCTCCTGAAGGAGCTGTCAGAGTTAATGTCCCAGCCATTCTGTGGGAAGAGCTGGTGGCCATCTTTGTACCAGCACACCTCAGCGGTTGGGTCGGTGACCTCGCACTCCAGTTCAAATGCCGCACCCACTTCAAACGCCTTGGTTTGCTCAACATCAAAACTAGTCGAGAACTTCACCGGTATAGCTATCAGGGTACATTTTGGACAAAACCAAGTAAACAATGTTGAAATACATTGAAAGGGGTAAAATGTAGCTAAAGATAGATTTTGGTGGCATGGCTTTAACAACGAAACAGAAAATCAAAACAGACTAAGCTGAGATCTATTAGTGGTGTCAAGAGAAACAGGAGGTTGGTTTACAGTAGTATTGTTATTACTACACAAGACAAAAAGATATGGGTCACCTCTGATCTCCACTCGAAACTCCATGGTATCGTCCTCGGAGGCGCAGCTGTAAACACCAGAATGTCCAGGTTCGGCGATGTGGACAACTAAAGACCTTGTGTGACCATCCGATTGGATTTCTAATTCAGTGTTTGAAAGAAGCTGCGTTGGACCCTTATACCAGCAGACCTGGGCCTCTGGGTCCGAGACCACACACTGCAGTACAATGGGGCAGCCGGCCTCAATGGTCTTATTCCTTAGTTGTTCTGGAATCGCTGAGAACTTCACCGGTGGAACTACAGATATGTTTGAATGTTTGTCTTAGAAACAACCTTGAATACAATTTCCTAAACATTAACAATCAACTAAGGGCTACGTTTCAAGAAGGAAGAGCCTAAAAAGCATTGCATGTAAGAAGGTAAAAACTGTTAATATCTTAGTTAAGGGAGAGCTTTTGGTTAATTTATGTTTGTTACAATCCAGCATAGTAAGTAACAAATCATCAAATCACCTGTGACTTCCACGTTGAACGTGATGGCATCACCTTTAGTCTTGCAGCTGTATAACCCAGTGTGAATAAAGTCAGCCACGTCGACTACCAACATCCGAGACAAGCCATCACTGAGCATCTCTACTCCGCTCTGAGGCAGGAGCTTGGAGCCATCCTTGTACCAGTGCACTGTGGCTGAAAGGTCTGAGAGCTCACACTGGAGCTCCATCCGGGAGCCAGTATGGATGGCCCTTTCTCTCTCCGCGTCTGGGAGTGGTGTGAACTTCACAGGCGGGGCTATGGATGCATGCAGTCATTGGTCATTTACAAGTTGTTGCTGGTCATTCATTAAGACTTTAGAAGGAAATGTTAAATGACAGTATCACAACAGGAAGTTGTTAGTATGACAGAAACACAAAAATCTTTTTTTGGAAAGGCCCACTCACCCTCTACCTCCACATTGAATCTGATGACATCATCGATGGCGTCGCAGCAATAGACTCCAGAGTGTGAGAACTCTGCGGATTGGATGACAATCCGCCTCATTGTGCCTTCTGATTGGATGTGAAGGCCCTCGGTTGTTTGTAGCTCCACCCCATTCTTGTACCAGTGCACTGGGGCCGCAGGGTCTGACAGCTCACAGTACAGCACAATAGGGTTCCCCTCTTCTATAAACTTATTACGGTCCATTTCTGATAGTGGGGAGAACTTCACCAGAGGAGCTGTCAATACCGGGACAAAAAAAAACAAACTCCTTTAATATAATATTTTTTTAATCAATTATACTATATTTATATAGTAATAAGCAATGCATATGAAGGAAAGCTATTTACAAATATTAAAAAAGAATAGTAAATAACTTCAGTTAGTGTTACACAGTGAATTAAATAGTCCTAATACTGAAAGTGACATTGAATGTACCTTGAATGTATAATGCGGCAGAATCCCTAATGCCGTACGCTATGAATGTGATTTCAGCCCCGTTGTCTGTTTCTCGTACACCCCTGATGCGTAGCGATTGGTGCGTTCGAGACCGCCTCGTTGTGTATCGTTCGTCGTCCTGCAGCTGAGTGCCGTTCAAGAACCACGTGCCGATCACTGAGGCGGAGAGCTCGATGGTGAAGCAGGCATCCTGCCCCTCTGGCACCAAGGCATCCTGCAGAGGAGCCTGTATCCTGGCCACAGGAACTGAAGGAGAGACCATGGCATTGAGTTAGCAGGAAGTGTTTTAGTGTTTTGCTGTCCAACCTGTTTGAGACATATTTTAATAAAATGCGCCAAAAAGATTTGTACTTGCCGGCACCATTTGTATAATTACGTTTAACTTAGGACTACTAGGCCATCTTTATACATTTTTCAGTCAACTGCATCCGTGATACCTTGTCATGTTTCCTATATTCTTCCCTCCAACTGTCCAGGTGTTTTTAGAAACTTGCTCATGCGGTACCCTGAAATGTTGTACATATTCCTATATCATCTGCATGCTTCAATTGGTCTCAGCGTTGTCTGTTGATTCTGGATAGAAGCTTCTGCAAAATAAGTGGTTAAAGGGGAACCAATCATCCAGCTCACCTAAGTGAACCGCTCGGGGAAATTCCACGTTGTTGCTCTTTCCGTACTTGTTGACGCTGCATATTCGGAAGCGGTAATCTGCCTCGCAGGGAACGCTGTCCCCTAGGATCTCTACGGAGGTGGCCGAGTCTGTGGTCAGACACTGGAGCCACTCCTGGGAGCCCGTCCCAACCTCCTGCCGCTCTAGGACATAGCCTGACGGGGGGTTCTTTCGTGAGTCCTGGGCGGGAACCCAAGAGAGCAGAGCGGCGTTAGCTCGCTCTGTGTTGATCTGAACGCTCACCGGACAGCTTGGAGGGGAGTGTTTGGCAGCTGAAAAGGACCCAAAACAGGGAATTTATGACATCCTTTGTTACAGGTAGTTAATTTAAATGGGAGTACATGTTTGTAGTTTATATGGTAACAGGTAATAGAATGAATTTGGGCGGCCTGTGCTACTTCTATTTGTACATACTACTGAACATAACTACTGAACCCAGCATTCTACATCTGAAATATTGGTTTAGTAGTCCTAGGTTCAAGTAGTACAACAACAAGTTGTGTCATTCCGTTCTTGGGCATTATTATTGTCTCTCTCTTGTCGGCCTCAGTCACATGAAGACTGCATCAACACTGATAGGACAGGGTTAGAAAATAATGCCCATCATTTATTACCTTTCACTCTGAGCTGAGACGAAGTTTTGGACCTGCCCACGAAGAACATGACCAGTCCAGAATCCTGAGGATTGGTGTTGACGAATACCAGGATATGAGTGCGACCGAATGATTTGAGGATGGTCTGGTGCGTCTCTCGCAATTCCACTCCCTCTTTATACCAGTGGATGTCCATCTCCTCCTCCTCCACCTCAACACAAAATGCAGCGTTTTCTCCCTCTAGGACGTCCACCTTCCTCGGCAGCTTCCGGACAATAGTGCCTGTGAAGCAGGTATATTATATGAGGTTCATGGAACAGAAGGGTCATTTGTAGTATGTATTCAGAAACATTCACAGAACGGAGAGATTAGGGTTTGAACCCAGAACCGTGAACCTTCAGCTGGGGATCATAAACTATCTCCCCCCCACCCTCACCTCTAATCCAAGAGCAGTTGTTGGCCTTTTCCCTCAATCAGTATCACTGAGATCTCACTCATAGTCCTTCAATAACGTGCACACACACACACACACACACACACACACACACACACACACACACACACACACACACACACACACACACACACACACACACACACCAGTTACCTTTCACAGCCACCTCCGCGATGCTCCGGCCCCCGTCGGGCATCTCACAGAGGTAGATCCCGTCGTCGTCCACGCCGATGTCTCGGATGGTGAGCCGCCTCTTGGTGCCCCATTCCTCCATGCCGTACTTGGCGCCGGGCTGGAGCCGGCGGTCTTCCAGGTACCAGGTGATGGGGACCGAATCCTCAGGGACCTCGCACTCCAGCACGGCCAGGTCCCGCTCCCACACCTCCAGGTCGATCAGCGGCTGCTTGAACCTCACCGGAGGCTCTGGAGGAGGTGAGGTAAGGAACAAACACACAAGCTTAGGGTAAGACTAAGTCGTTTTATTTGAAGACCGTTTACCCTTAATTAGTCACTGGCAGTATTTTAGGGAAGTATTAAATGTAAGTCAATTTTATCCATCTTTATCTTTTTGTTATGTAATTAAGAAGCAGGTTGGGGTTACAACGTCTTTGGTTTGAACCTTTTGGCAGGGAGTCAAACACTCAGTCGCTGAGTCACACTGTATAGTCTGATTAGGCAAGGCAAGGCAAGGTAATTTCATCTGTATAGCGCATTTCTTACATCAAGCAGTTCAATGTGCTTTACAGAGAAAAGGACAACAGTATAATTTATAGTGAAGAAGTACATGCAAGCATTATAATGAAAGACCTTCAAAGAAATCACACATGTACTATACAAAATATGGGAGAAAAAGATAAAAAGTAACGAAAAAATAAAAAAGACCTTCAGTAAGGTTAGACATTTCAGATATGAATTCGACATTAAAATATAAATCGATAAGAATAGAAATAAAAAGAGAAGGAAAACATTAAAAATGTTAATAGTATGCATCACTGAAGAGCTTAGTCTTTAGTTTTGATTTAAAAATAGAAGTTGTGGGAGCATTTTTAATTTCTTCTGGCAGTTTGTTCCAAAGTTTAGCTGCATTAACATTAAAGGCTGACTCACCACATTTTGTTCTGGCAGTAGTTTGAACCAAAATATTTTTGTTTTGAGACCTCAGTGATCTGGCTGGGGGGTGCTGTATGAACATGTCATGTATATAGTTTGGTCCAATGCCATTTAGTGCTTTAAAAACAAGAAGTAGAGCTTTAAAATCAATTATATAAATAACAGAAGCTAGTGTAAGGACCATGCTTACTCCTTTTAGTCCTAGTTAGCACCCTACCAGCAGCATTTTGTATAGTTTGTAGTTGCTTCACAGTTTTTTTGGGAATCCCAGTTAAAAGGGCATTACCGTAGTCTATCCTGCTTGAGATAAAAGCATGAACATGTCTTTTTAGGTCACTCTGACATAAGGTTCCTCAATTTTGCAATGTTCGTCAGGTGAAAAAATGCAGATTTAGTGACTGATTTCACCTGATTATTGAAGCTCAAATCACTGTCAATGATGATGCCAAGATTTCTTACAGCATCCTTTGCCTTAAGTCCATTTGTGCCAAGTAGAGTAGCAACCCTGGATCTTTGCCCTTTGTTCCCAAATGTAATGACCTCAGTTTTGTCTGTGATCAGCGCAACGAAAATTGTGTGACATCCAAGTGTAAACCTGGTCGGGACACTGATGGAGAGAATCAAGGGGTGCATAATCATTGGGAGACAGAGCAAGGTCAATTTGAGTGTCATCTGCATAGTTATGATAACACATGAGTTTTTCCTCAGGATTTGGCCGAGTGGGAGCATGTAGAAAATAAACAATAAAGGGCCTAGGATCGATCCCTGAGGAACACCACAAGTTAGGGTTGCTGGTTTTGAGGTGTAGTTTTCTATAGCAACAAAGTAGCTCCTGCCCCCTAAGTAAGATTGTAGCCATTTTATGACAGCACCTGAAAAACCGACCCAGTGTTTCAGTCGATGGAGTAGTATATGGAGGTCAACAGTATCAAATGCTGTACTGAGGACCAGTAGTACCAGGACAGTTGTTTTGCCTGCATCAGTGTTCAGACGAATGTCGTTTATCACCTTTACAAGGGCTGTCTCTGTGCTATGGTTAGTAAGGAAGCCAGATTGATAGTCATCATGTGACAATAGAAAAGTAGTTAATTGGTTAAAAACAGTTTTTTCAATAATTTTTCCAATAAAAGGTAGATTTGATATTGATCTGTAGTTGCTTAGTACTGAACGATCCAAGTTACCTTTTTGGAGCAGGGGCTTTACAACTGATGTTTTTAGGTACCTGGAAAAAGTACCAGTTTGTAGTGATGTATTTCTAATCTGAAGCATATCTGTTATGAGATGAAGGACAGATTTATAAAGACTACTGGGTAACGTATCTAGTTGGGAGGTAGCAGAGCAGAGATTTTTGAACGGTTTTGATCAGAGTTTCATGGTTGATGGAACTAAATTCTTACATTTGGTGTACCTCTTTCAGTAGCTGGTAATTCCAAAACACGAGTTTGTAATTGCGTTGTTATTTTCAATCTTATTTTTTCAATTTTACTATTGAAAAAGGATGCAAACTCTTCACACTTGTGATCTGAGAGAAGCTCTGGTGTTACGTCAGTTGGGGGATTAGTTAATTTCTCAACAGTAGAGAATAGCACACAAGCATTATTTATGTTCCTGCTAATAATTTCAGAGTAAAAGGTCTCCCTTGCCTTGCACATTTCATAATCATACAGCCGTAGCATGTTTTTATAAATTTGGTAGTCAATGTGTAGTTTGGACTTGCGCCATTTTCTCTCGGTTTTCCTGCATTCCCTTTTTTTTTTGTTTAACCATTGGATTTTGTCTCCGTGAAGCACTTTGCTTGTTTAGGACTTTTTTAACTTTTACTGGAGCAATGTCATTGATGATTTGTCTCATCTTTGAAGGGAAATTGTTCTTCAAGTCATCTACCGAGTCGGATGTTTGAAGGGGATTTTGGGAGAGCGCTTGCTCATAAAGGGCAATGGTGTTCTCATTTATGACTCTCTTTCCTGACAGCCAAGTCCATCACATTAGTAGACACATTGAGACCTTTGGTGATGACAAGGTCAAGAGTATAAACATGCAAGTATGTTGGCCCCTGTACATGCTGTGTTAAACTAAAAGTGTCCAAGAGCATAAGAAAATCCCTTTTTTGTTGTTCTCTAAATTATGTACATGCAAGTTAAAATCCCCTGTGATAATAATACAGTGAAACTCTAAGCAAATAGTTGACAGTAGTTCACAAAATTCTTCTAGAAATACTATTACTGACTGTCTTGGAGGCCTGTAAACGATTAATAGTAGAATGTTGGGAGAACACTTAATAAGTGAACATAGTTTTTCAAAAGATGTAAAATGCCCTAAAAGTAGCTGCTTGGACTGAAAAGATGCTTTGTATATTGCAGCACTTCCACCCCCCCCCCCCCCCCCGGGTAGTGCTCATAAAACTGAAGTTTGGGGGAGCAGATTCGATCAAGGTAGAAACAGCCTTAGCATGATCTAGCCATGTCTCAGTCAAGAGCATAAAATCAAGTGAGTGTGAACAAATCAGATCGTAAATTAGAAATGACTTATTTTACAGTGACCTGACATTCAGCAGAGCTTATCTTACATTAGTATGCCCAAGTGTGGGGATCCTTACCACTGGTGTGTACAGAATTTGTTTTGGAACTGGTTTTAGGTCGACTGGTTTACCCCGCTGTGTAGTCACCGTCCTTTATGTTTTGTTGATACACAACTTATCAGTACAGAGATGGCGAATTTGGAGGTGGGTGATGCCTGGATGGAACAGCAGGGGGGGCTACCGATATGGGCTGCATTCTTGGCCGGATAAAGTAAGGCACCAGAAACAGGAAGCTCTATAGTGTTTACCAACATGGGCAGGTCATTGGCAGTGGCAACCGGAGATCGGGATGCGCTGTAAACAGGCATTTAGGTATTCTTATATATCGACTCTATGATTGTAATTTACAACACAGCTTTCACTATCACGTATTGCATCAAAGCTATGGCTGTTTTTATTGACATTGGAAATTACACCAGCTATTGGTATAACCACATATATTACTTAATCTATTGATATTACAATGTTATAATGTATATTATCATATGAGTTAATATTTGTTTAAATATGAACAAACAAAACATGAACATAGGGTTAGGGTTACTCTCTGGCATTAGTTCTGGACAACTGTTTTTGAAATACAATAAGAAAATGTCATTTCATTAAATAGATCTACCTCTGCCAATTTACATAATCAACACAATTGTTTAAATACTTAATAAAAATGAAAAAGTTATTTTTAAAAGCCATCAAAACATTAAGCACTGTTTAAACTTGAATTTACAGGTCGCTGGAGTTCAGTATAATTGGTATATTCAAATGTTTTCTGTCATAAATATCCGCGCAGTAAACGAGATAGGAGAAATCATGAGAGAAGTTGCTTATTTGATGCTGAGGTATGAAAAGATCATTAACACACTCAAGTGTTAGTTAGGAAATAAACGGTTGTAACGGACACCATTGGATAGTAACAGACCGTTGTAAACAAAAGAATGTGGACTACATTTAGAAACAACACCACACTCTGGTATTGTTAGCTAACCGTAGTGCTTGAACTAAGCTCTAAATCATACTATAATGATTGTTTGAATGTGAAAGACTATCTTACAATTTTCATTGATCAAATCTGCATCTCAACTTTGCAACATTTAAAACTAGGTGTGGCTGATATTTTGGGTGTGGCTTTTATAGCACTCTGATGTTATAAATGCAAAAATATCCAAATTACAATACATATCCTTCATTCATAGTATCTGAAGGGTTGACAATGGTTGGTTTGACTTGACAAACTATCAAAATATTGAATTCATACGATCATGAGACAATCTTCCAGATTAGCCATCACTCAACACTCAAAGAGTTAGGACTTGGTGACAGCTGTCAAATAATTATTCAGGAAAACCTAGAAGGTAAATGGTAAATGCCTACTACTTCAAGAGTTATTGAGAGTGTTTTGATGTACATGTATATGAATACCTGCTATTATACTATCAAAGGTGGTTACAAGAATTCAAGACAAATAAGAAAAAAACACAATTTCTCAATTACGATTTGTTCCCAAACTCAACAGTGATCTCCGCCCTGAGTACACTTGCGATATACACTGCCGCAAATTCTACAATATCAGGATCAATCTTGGTCTCCCTTTAACAATCTGCGCTTTCAAACATTAACTCAACATGTGTATGATCTAATCAACTATAATATTTATAGAATCCTTGTTCTCAAAGATTCTAGGTTACTCGTGACGTCAATCAAATTTTAAAAATAATACTGATCAAGTGTTGTTGATCAAGCATACTTTATCAAAGAATGTCCCCGCCAAGTACAACTCAAGAACAACTATTCTGGGGCAGCTTATTTTTGAGTGCGGACCATCTTCCACTTTACAAACATAAATTCTTCATTATCTTCCACTGTGGTTTAATTTCGATGCAGCATTTCATTTATAATAATCCATGAATAAAATATTTGAATTGAACTGCTACTGATATTTGTATTGGATAAATGACTAAAACGCTTAATCTAAAATCAAATTTTGATTTTATGCATTTCCGCTAATCAGTTTATTGCTAATCGTTGCATCCACAAATCAATTAAAGGTGAGAAAACCATACTTATTTAGAGGTTGAAACAATAATTTTATCTGTGTACAGTGGGTTGTCGCATTACAGATACAATGCTCGCTGTTGGTGTTGTTAGTATGGATCAAACTGCATCCCGAGGAGAAATTGGATCCCATTCCCTTAAGATCTTAATCACATGGTCCCCCTCTCCGATATCTATAGCGATTGGAATCCACCTTCATCTGAGGAACTTAGACCACTTTGAAATTTCATGTGACAGATATTTAGACAGTTCTAAAGATGCATGGTTGATAGGGAGTGGGTATGGTATTCAAAGATAAATATTTAAAACTGTTGAAAATACAGTGATTATTACAGGGTTTAAATGTTTTTTAACTTTGTGCATTTTTATTATGATTTATTGAGCATAATAATGCCAATTCAATATATTGAATATATATCAAATATTAGATTTTGCTTCCAAACAAGGGGTTGTGTTGACGAGGACAACAATACTTTCCAGTTGAACTAACTTACCTTTCACAGTCAAATGTACAGCGCTGAGTGTTTGTCCCGCAGTGTTGGACGCAGCGCAAACATAAACTCCATTGTCCTTCTGCTTACAGTACAGCACCTTCAGAGTGAAATATCCCTCTCTATCCTCATAGCACAAGTAGCGTCTCCCCGAGAGAATGAGTCGACCGTCCTTCCTCCATATAATCTCCGGTTTGGGTTTTCCCGTCACAAAGCAGCGAAACTTGGCATGCTTGCCCTCAGTCACCGCAAACATCTTTACTTTGGTGGACTTGGTCATGCCGTCGTCTCTGAGTCTATTGGACATCAGCCTGCCACTCCTCTGCTTGCCCTGGTGTGCCTTCCAGTGGCTGTTGTTGTACCCGTTTCGATTCCCATCGTCCCCCTGCCCCGGGCCGGCATCCACCAGCAACACTGCACCCGCCAGCCCCTCGCCAAACTCATTCCGGGCCTTGCACGTGTACACCCCGCCGTCGGGGGCACGCGTCTTGAAGATCTTCAACTGGAACCAGCCGCCGTCCTGGCACCCCACGCTGAAGTGCGTGCTCTCGAAGATCTCGTGGAGCTTCCGTCCGTCCTTCTCCCAGACCACGTCGGGCCTTGGGTTCCCCCACAGCTTGCAGGAGAAGACAGCGTCGTCCCCGCGGCCCACGCGGGTGGAGAGGGGCTTGATGAGGAACCGAGGCTTGTTCTCCTCCCTGACCTCCAGCTCCTGGGCCTCGCCCTCCACCTTGAGCGTGGCGGCCGCATACGTCTCCCCGATGCTGTTCTTGGCCTTGCAGATGTACTGCCCGCTGTCCTCGGACGTCACAGAGGAGATGATGAGGTTGTAGACGTTGCCGTCCTCAAACACGCGGTACCGCCCCTTCGTGTCGATCTTAACGTTGTTGCTCTCCCAGATCACGGCGGGCCGGGGGTCTCCGCCGATCTGGCACTTCAGAACGGCGTCGGTGCCGCTCTGGACCACCACCGGCCTGGGGTAGGCCAGGAAGCGGGGCGCTCCGCCAAACACGTCCATGTCTGCTGCAGGGCCAGCCTCTACTCAGCAGCTCAGTCGCTCACTGCCAACACTGGGGCGGGACTGTCTCGGACTGGGACTGCGCAGTACAAGTATCTGAGGCAAAAGGATCACAAAGTGTAATCAAGACATGGTTTGTTAACTACTAATGGGGGTTAATATATAGGCTCAACCCACCAGTTTGCTGATCAGTTAAGAAGTAGGCTACAATACAAGGTTCTATTCTATATCTTAGTCCTTATGCTAGATGTCTTTCCATCTATCCTGCAACCAACTGTCCTGTCCATGATGGCACAAAATCATGGACAGGACATGACTTCATAAGAAAACAGGGAAAACACTGGCCCAGCTCGGCTGGGGTTGGGGGATAGTAGTAGGTGGAGGGATGTGACTTGGTCCTAACAGCAGCCACAACACAGATAGGCAACACAGTTGGTGCCGTATTTCAATGGGAAAGTGCTTAATATAGCGTGCGCTAAATAAAGACCTGCAAAGGAGTGTGTGTGAGTGTGTGTGTGTGTCAGGTATCACAAAGAAAGCTGTGAACCCCACATGCTCACACGAACACTGACGATACCCACAGCAGATCTTTCTGAGATTGTACAGCGACCATACCAATGCCTAACAGACCCCACTACAAACAGAGACACTTTACCAAGCAGTAGACTCGCAGAAGACAACACGAAGTAAACCAAGTACAAACCTTACAGAGACCTTACCGCAGCCATACAGAGACCCGATGAACCCTACAGAGACTATAATAAGACCCTATATTCCTTACTGCGTCATTACTGAACCCTTACAGCAACCACAGAGAGACCATATACAAAGAGCTTAAGAAAACCTTACAGTCACATAACAGCAATCGTACAATGGCCAAACTGAGACCATATCAGGACTATACAAAGGCTTAAAGGCGACCAAAGAGTGACCATACTTACCATACTTCCATACTTTATTGAGACCATACACTGAGTGACAATGCCGACACAATAAAGTGACCTTAGAGGCCTTATAAAGATCCTACAGCAGACAAACAGAGGCCTTATGGAGACCATACTGTGGCAATGCAGACTTCAGAGTCCAAAAATGTGACAGCATCCATCTCACCATGTTTGTTGGTTGCCATTGGCAACAAATTCCCCTTCAAAATGTCAGCTAATGGCACTGTAAAGCCCCAGAACAACACGGTTAAATACGGATTAGTCCAAGGCTAGACATCTCTTTATGTTGTTTGATCCATAAGACAGCAGTAAAACATATCAACCTTATACTATTGGTTTTTGGTTTCATTATATTTATCTCTCTGCTTAGCTTGGGGGTTGAGCTGGTTAACTAAGAAATAGACATGCGTCGGACAATACAGGCCAGTCACAAACTGACCTGTTCATTTAAGAACATTTAAAGATCATTGGAGACATGAAAGGCATCTGATAATAAACATTCACTCAAAATTAATAGAAGAGCCATAGAACAGATTTACAACAGTTTAAAAATAACGGTTTAAATCGAGGTTTGAGGAGAAACCTGAACAAAAAACAACATAATATACACATACACTGCTTCCTATAATCAATAAGGGTAAGAAAAATAACCCACAGTGTTATGTCACAGGTCAGTGTTTTCCATAATCTTCATGTTATTTAGTTATTTAGAATGTTGTAGAAATGCATCATATCCTGTAGCCAAAGCACACTTGAACTTGTACTGATCAGAAAAACTATCCACAATTCTGTTGTTATTTTTGAAAAAAAAAAATCTTTGTGCCCACGCACATATCGGAAACATTTCATTAGAGGAAAATCTGTGAGGTCAATGCGTTGAAAGTGGTTTAAATATCACCCAGGAGGTTTTAAAGAGGGGGGTTGGGATAGCCCCTCGTGTTTACTTGTCTCGTTTAATTGGAATGACCTCTGCCCCCTTGTGAAGTTGGGCCACGCATCCCTCACATGACCTACCTCGCGTCGGAGTCCTGGAACGACAACGTCAACATACATTCCGCACACGCAGAAATTGTCTTCAAGCTAAGAAATCAACGTTGCTTGTCTTCAACGGCCGGGCCTACCGACGCCCCACTCTGGCATGCGGTGTGAAATAAATCCAGTTCAAGTGTCCCACATGCTTTGCCAGTACATGTTTTTTTAAATCTTGAACGACTTTGTGTTTCGGAGCCGAACTTCTGTTTTTGTTCCGAACGGCTACAACTTCAGAGCGGTCCCCGCAATCAGTGTGGCGTTCTGCCGTTAGACACCCTGGGTGTCATTGTTCGTGGAAGACCGATAAGTGCTTTTGCAGCTGCCGCAGTCCCCTAAAAATACCGGCCGCCTCGATGACAGCAGCAAGGATAAGCCAGGCTCTCCCATTCACTTGCTAGCGAGGGCTAAAAAAAGCTATGGATGACTGTGCTCAGGGCAGGCTGCTTAGCTTACTTGAGACCTTGCAATAAAAACCTAAGAAGAAAGCATGGGTTCTAGTCTCTGCAAATCTTTTAAGCTCATCCCTCCTACATTTTGTAATTTAAAACAGAATCACATCTTCATGGTTGGTGAGCAAGATGTGTCGATCATGTGGACAGGATTTGACAGAGGCTTCGATTTTAAAATCACCAAAAGTCGTCTGCAAGTAAAAGGGATGTTGCAAAGTCAAAGTCCCCACGATGTGCTTTGTGCACATCATTTTCATACTTGCCGGCCTTGAGCCCTCAGAAATATGGAGAAAGGTTCCCAGACATTCTGGTTGCTTATGATAAGTAATTGATTGAATTTATTTAGCGCTTTTCAAGACACTCAAAGATGGTTTACACTGAAGGGGGGGACCTCGCTCACCACAACCAAGATTAGTTAATAACTAACATCTTACCATTAGCCTGCAGACAACAATCTCTGTCTCATCCACTGCATTTTTGATAGGATTGTAACTTCATATCCGACTACCCTCTTCAACCAGCCACATAGATATAAGAAAAACACACACACACACACACACACACATATATATATATATACAATTCAGGATCTTCAAATTCGGGAGAACTATTGGATAATGTTGTCTCTGGTGGACTAGAAGGAGAGCACAGTGAAAACCAGGACTCATGGGAAAATCAGGAGGGTTGGCAAGTATGATCTAATACAGATCATACTTGCCAAAGGAAGGTCTAATACAGTAAGAAGTGAACATTGTTTATTCTCTGAAATGGTGTTCCTTTTGCCATTGGGTCAGTTAGTTTCTTCAACAATTAAATGTACTTTGGTGTTTGCATCTTTTTTTCCCTGTTTTGCAAAGAGTTTATTTGAAAGTACATCCAACATCGCTGTTGAAATGAATCCATTCTCCACTCCTTCTGACTCATCATAGTATTTGCTTACTAGCAAGGGTGAAAATCAAGCGGTCTCTGAAGCAGACTCCTACAAACCAAATATTCTAAAAAGACAGCAATAGAAAAATATATATTACACACTAAAGGCAACTGTGTCCATAGATATGCAGATGTGTAATAAGGAAGTTGGGAAAGTTGACAATGAAAGGAAATTATAGAATAGAATAGAAACAACACAACGCAAGCTATCTACTGCATGTATTTTATACACGTACAAGGGTCTTGTGTAAGTATGGTCACCTACTGTGACCTAAATACATTAAACATTATAGCTAAGAGGGGCTGCTTCCAGTTATACTATTAAGTAATTTCATTGTATGGTATACAACAAGGAAAAAAGTCACAGTAAGAGCACTATTATCTATTAATCTACTTGTTTCAATGTCTAGTGCATTTTTAAATGGTGCTATTAACATGAGCTAATAGCATGTAGCTAGCAGTGGTTGTTTTTGTTGGTTGACACGTGGACCTTGGTTCTTCACATTGTCATTTGTGTGTGTGTGTGTGTGTGTGTGTGTGTGTGTGTGTGTGTGTGTGTGTGTGCGTGCGTGCGTGTGCGTGTGTGTGTGTGTGCGCGTGTGTGTGTATGTGTGTGTGTGTGATAGAGAGAGCAATAGAGAGAGAGAGAGAGAGAGAGAGAGAGAGAGAGAGTGAGAGAGAGAGAGAGAGAGAGAGAGAGAGAGAGAGATTGAGTGTGTGCACGCGTATGTACGTACATGTGGTAGACCATATGTATGACGTGTGCAAGGATGTCAGAGGCCGTTTCATGTGTGTCTATGCATGGATGTGCATAATGTGTATCTGTGTGTGGTCTTAAGAGTGCTGGTCGTGTGTTTGTGTGTGAGTGTGTGTCGTGAGAGCCAGGCCTCTACTTGTGTGTGTGGGTGTGTGCGGTATGGTCCTTTATGTGAGGGCAGTGCCGGTCCTTCAGCTGTTAGGATGCTCATGTCTTACAAACTCGCCAACCCTCTCCTTTCTGATTTCAGCTGTTGGAGGTAATGTGATCGCGGCCCAGACCTCTGCTGGTGGGTTTTCGAAATGCTTTGTGGTCCTCCGTGAGGTGCGAGGTAAAGTATTGGCGGCTGTTGTCGGATCATTACATTTACATCCATTTATTTAGCAGAAGGTTTTAGCAGAGGCGACTTGCAAAAGAGTCGGACAACAATATAAGCATAAGATCGAAATTGGCTGTAGAAGAGGACTTTTATCACACTTATGACAACCTCAGCAATGAGACATACACAACTTGTATGCATGCAGTGGTTTGGTTTTAATGTAGTATTGTGTACATAAATATTGAGGTGAACTAAATTAAAGGTTTGGTCAGGTGTATGTGTCTTTGTGGGATGTATATGAGTGAAGTCGTGGCAAATATTAGCCTCCTTTGCTCCTTTTAAACCATTGCTGCTCTCTCTCTCTCTCTCTCTCTCTCTCTCTCTCTCTCTCTCTCTCTCTCTCTCTCTCTCTCTCTCTCTCTCTCTCTCTATCTCTCTCTCTCTCTCTCTCTCTCTGTCCCTAAATGCCTCACCTTAACATTGGGCTTGACAGCCAATTGATTCATGTTGTAGACTTAAGTTGGGAATTTATGAGGAATATCTTCAGGGTCCAATGGCCTATGAAATCCTCTTGAGGTCATAAGGTTATTTTAAGGAATGACGACATGACACTTTCTAGTGTATAAATGTCTTTCTGTATGTAACCGATCACCTAATATTGTGAATATCCTAGATGCTGGGTGTGTTAATCTTTGTTTTATTTTATTGGGGCTGCATTTGGTAGCCTCTATACATTGCTAGCTCCTTAACCATTTAGAGAGGGATGGGAATATAGCTAGATTCCTCCTCTACTCCAGTGACTGAAAGTACTGCAAAAATGTCACCATTAAGTTTCAATGGATGAATCTATTCATGAAAAAATAAATAATCTGTAGTATTATTAGAAGTACTATCCTACTTGGAATGAAACTGTGAGTCAGAAGAGAGTGCTTCCTCCTTTCCCGAAGTCTATAAAGTACAAAATTGAGCCAAATTGAGGGGTTTGAGCAACAATACAAAGGGCACTTACGAAACTACATTTAAACTCACTATGTGCCTTCCAGTTAAACCTACAAATACTATTTTATTTCGAAGGACTAACCACATGGTTTACACTTCAATATGTTGTAAGTTGTCATAACAAATGTCAAATAAAAACAACAAAGACTAAGCAAAGCCATAATTTATGTATGACATACGGATAGTGTTGGATGTCAACGGAGGGGGGCTCCTCTGCTAAACTCCTATATATTAGTGTGATTAAAAGAACCACAGTATAAGTTAGAATTACCACATTTAAACAACCATGTTGCCTTTCTTTCCCTCTGCCTGAGGAATGTGAAGGAAACACTTCCTGAGCGCTGTGGACGTGTTCAGGCATTGAGCTGAAGGCCTGCAGCGAGAACACACACACACACACACACACACACACACACACACACACACACACACACACACACACACACACACACACACACACACACACACACACACACACACACACACACACACACACAGTCACCATAATGTAATGTTAAGTTAATCAACCATCCTTACTGGGATACATGTGGAACGCCCTCGCCCCTAAGGCCTGTTCTTGTGATTTTTACCCAAATGACAGGAGTGAAGGAAACCTCAGGGATGTCAGGCTGCTTCCAAGTAAAACAGGATATCAGCTTGTGATTAATTAGGACACTTTTATGTTGTAGAATGTTGGTGTATTTTAGTGTTCACATTTCTAGTCTAGGAACAGGCCAGTGCCTCTCACACTGATACAAGGTGTCATTTCCAACATTCCGCCATTTGCTATGTCTCAACAAGGATGAACCAACCTGGTCGTCTGGGACATAGCCAGGGCCATATACCTTATCAAGAGTGAGAGTGCTTCTGTTCACTTGCTATTCACGTTTTCTTCATTGTAATTCTCGCCACAACCCTTTGGTTCAGTGAGAAGAGGGATCAACAGCCAAGGAACACGTCTCGAAACTGCGCCTCAACCGCGTACACTATAGATTATTCAACCTAAGTCTGTATCTCGCTGTATTACATCCTGGAATAAACCATCTATTTATTCCTTGACAGGTTATCCAACCTGTCAAGTTTCTTTGATTTCGACTTCAAGAATTACTACTACGACGGAAAATACACAACGCAGAGTCTATACGAACAGTTTAGAAATAAGTTGAAATCTAACAATGTCTTACTTGTACGTTGTAGTCATGTTTTTTGTTGTTGTTGGAGTTCAGATGTAGCCCACATGTGGCAACTACTACAACAACAACTACTAGATGTTTAAAGATGTATTACGATTGTGCTGTTTCTTTAAGACAAAAGACAGGATTGACAGATGCTATGGGGTAGCTCACTTATTCCATGTTTCACAAAACATTTCTTGAGTTAAACTCTTCAACAGGTAGAGGATGTATGGAGTGTTCCACTTAATCCATGCTGCTTTAAAATATAGCAGCAATGTTACCCTCTAGTTGCGGTCGATGTAACTGCAACTACAACGACAAAACCAACGCATCTTCAAAATCACTAATATTCGAAACCAGATATGAAACATTTGACAAATTGTATTCTTCAAAAATAAATATTTCACATTGTGTTATTCAATGGAATTGCTGACTCCAAATCTTACGTAAATATATTCTATTAAGGAGGAGACACAGATAAATATAATCTAAATAGATCAACTCAAGTGGAGGTCGTTCATGGCTGGCAGTCTGTCCAGACTTATTCCTATGACCTGTCCATTATCAGTTCTTGATGACATCACCCTTGGACTTGATGACATCACCCCTGCTTCTCTCTCTACTGTACACTCTCATACCTTTATAGTCACGTCAATAAACAAACAAATATAAAAAGCTGCTTTACAATAAAATGTGACGGATCAAACTTTATTTTTTTTGCTTTTTAGATTGCACAGCAGTGTAAAAGAAACACACAGAAAAAGACCTGTAAGCCCACTGTGTCAAACGGCAAACAAAACACCAAACAGAGTAGGTCTGTGGCATGTTTGAAGAGCTGTTATCCCTCTTCACTGTGCTCTTAGCTTTGTGGGATATAACCTTTCTCTTCCTCTCGCCAAGACAGACCCGGGCAAACAAGCCCCTCGCCACAGCACAATGGAGTCAATGCCATGTCAAGTTCATTCTTGCAAAACCCTTCTGCAGGGAGAGAGGGGGACAGAGGCGCTGTATTGTGTGAGTGTGAGGAGGGGATTTTCCAGTGGAAAAGCAGAGTTGACACAGTTCATTCTGGACGTGTGTTCTTTTTTTATTATCACCTAGGTGGCAGGTCGACAGGTAGGCTGAGTAGAGTTTATATGAGTGGGGGTCAGTGGGTATGTGGTGGGAGAAGGGGGGTGGATAAGACTGCTGTTATAAACTGAACATTTTCAATACAATCATAAACATATCACAAAGGAAACAGAAATTATCAAAGACCATCAATTGGTCTTTAGATCAAATGTTGAGTCTGACATTAAATGGTTAACACTAAGATGTCATTCATGAACAAGTATGCCTTTGGTCTTAGATCAATGATGGTTACAAGAAAGACATTAAGTAGGCTACTTAATCTTCATTATTTGGATACCTTCTTCAAAGAAAGAATATGTAGAAACTCTGTCCCCCCCCCAACCCACTGGACAATGTGCAATTGCATTATGTTCATTATTTGTAGATCTAGCTCTGGCTTTTTTATATGGAAATTTTAATTTTTTATTTTAAATATGAGAAATATTGCTCACTTTCTATTATTTACTCATTTATTTATTTATTCGTTGTCAATTTTTTGTTTTGTCAACTCCTACTGTAGGCTACTGTTGGCACTGGATACCTGCATTTCTCAAAGGGGATTAATAAAGCATTACTTACTTACTTACTTACTTACTTACTTACTTACTTACTTATTACTTTAATCAGGACAAACATGCATTTCCAAAAAAATCGTATGAAAAATAGAACACGTGAAACTGAAATCCGGAAAATTCGATCTCTTTAGGACCCGGAGGTAGTCCCAACATTCTGCTCCTGTGGGTCTCTTCTTGCTGCATTTTCTGCTTTTCCCAGCAGAGCTCTCGGTCCCCATCAGCTGTTCTCTAGCAGCTCCGAGCGGCACCGCTGGACCAAGGAAGCCTACCAAACTCACTCCTCTTTGCACCAAACAATTCCATGCATTGTCTCTCCACGGTCACAGCAAATTGACGATCAAGATGAGGTAAAATAGTTAATCCTACCTAACATGTGTACGTGTTTGATCAGTGATCAGATTACTTAATCGATGTGCACCTTCCACAGGTGTCCCTTATGGCTAGGGACCCTGCTCTGGTGCTTGCTGGCTCTCGCTCGTCCCGCAGCATCCCAATGGCCAGGTAAGAGAGCGGATTACACAATTTATACGATTTCTATTGCATGAATCTTGTTCCTTTTTTTCTGAAGTCGGCGAGTTGAGTGACAATCTGGCCAGGGGGTCTTCAGATGGACACCGGCCTATAGGCGGGCGCCGACCCATTTACAGCAGGAAAAAAAAGAACATTTGTAGGATTTGTGAAATACAAATGTAAGGCTGATGGCTGATTTCTCTACAGTAACCTTTGTTATAAGCGAAATGGTTTAAAAAAACTAAAAAAAATCAACCGTCGCTGATTTATTGAGGGCTATGTTCTCTAACAAAGTTGCCAGATCTGTTTTATGGCCAATGGTGATTTCCAGTAGGGCCCATATTGACCCATTGGCAAGTGCATATTTATGCTGTGTGAAATTGCTCAACGAGTGAGATTTTGGTAGAAATGTCCTACAACTGCAGATTCAAATCTGCCAGTCGACCGTTTCGGGCTTGCATCTTTTGCAATACGATATTTTAGATTCAGTTAGGAAGGTTTTCCTGCGAGTGGAAAAAGCGTTTTTTTGGTCCCTTAACAGGGTTTTCCCAAAGTCCAAAGTCCCCAAACTTGAGATCTAGTTTCTACATTCCATGAATGCTATATTCCTTATACAGTGTGCAACTGAGTGGTTGGAATCAACTCAGCCGTTGCCTTGTCATGAGTATAGTAATACAGAATTATATTTTTTTCTCTCTATTGTAAAATGTGTTAATGGTTCGTAGGCTATCTTTGCACTAGAGTATTTGACTAGAATAGATTGATATTACACCACCTGACAATCAACACCATGAATAGGGTCTGGGCAATTGAATGAAACCTTTCTTCCGCTGTTAAAACATTTATCTGTCAAACTCCCAGAAACCCTATATTTAATTTAGTAAAAGTGGCTGTGCTTAGTTGTGCAGCTGCTAAATGATAGGGTTGAAATTAGATGCTGTCCATGAATATTTGATAGACTGTGATGGCCAGACATGGCGTTTGAAAGTCTGCATCAATGCCATCTCAACGGCATTGTGCTTAACTGGTGATTAAAAAAGTTTTGCAGTGCATTCCGGGTTTGTGGAGTGTGCCATTGTCAGCAACCTTTGTTTGGTAGGTTTGATAAAGTGCCAGTTAAATATAGCCTAAATCTAGAAATCTTTACCTTCTAGCATCTCGAACACTTATCTTAAGGTGAAAAACCCCACCCATGGGATTTGAACTGGTAGTACGTTTAAAACAAACATAGCTCATTATTTGCTGAGCTATTTCGACCCAGATTTCTGACTGTTCTTATGTTGAAAGTCAACCAATAAATATGTATCTTATATAATTTGCATCTAATCCGTTGCTTTTGGAAATGGATACATTTCAATGAAAGTCAACAGACCCCCTTTTATCCATTTTCTTGTATCTCAGAGAAGAGAAGTGTGTGGCAGTTGGAAAGGGAATCGCAGCTTTGAGACAACTTGGCACTTTCTGAGGAATGCTGTCCTGTCTGAATGTGTCCACACTGAATGGACCCAGCGCTGGGCTCTTTAGACTAATGCCTTTGGCTCTGCCTGCGACATGGTTGAATTTGCTCTGCCTCATTCCCAGTCACAGGCTGGGTCAGGAATCCCTATTGTCATGTGATCTTTGACATGCACCCGGAGTGGTTTCTGCCTAGAGGGTGATTGGGGGCGGTGGAGGGTTGGAGGGGTGGAGGAGGGGGAACAGCTGTAAGGGGACACCCCACTGGGCTATTTAATGATTGAATTAAATGGCACATTAAAAAAATCACAGTCTGCATGGAGGCTGTTCCCCCCCTGTGAGGTCGCCTCTTAATAATGGTCACTAAAGATACATTGGATTAGCATTAGCATATCCGAGCCAAACGCTTTCCCTGGATCTCATAACTTTGAAAAAAAGGGGATCCTGTAGATATGTTCTCACTGTTGCCAAAACTGTACTAATTTCAAACCCTTCAAAAGTGAAACGTTTGAGTTTTGAGCGATGCGGGTGAGTTTTCTTTGGCAAATATCTCTCTGACACATTATGGACGGATATGGTTTTTCGCATCTCCAAAGGGTGATTTACAAACATACCCATAGTCTCTGACATGGCCTGAGTAACTGTGCAGTGCGATATGATCTGTGGAGACACATAGCCTTTGACACATCATCAAGAGCTTGGGTTCCTCTGTTTGTTGTGGTTTCCAAGAGGTTTTCCATAGCGTTTTTCTCTATAGCTCCATGATAGCAGAACCTCCCAGAATGAATGAACTTGCCTTCCTATTTTTGTACGTAAAGGGCATCAGTTCTATATATTTAGAGTTTGATACAGAGCAGTTTAATGTGTTGAAGAAATTTCCTTGATCTCATACCTGTCAAAATGGGAGTTACAAAAGATGTGTTACATTGGATTTATTCATTTATTTTCCCCTCAGTGAAGCTGAACTGTGAAGTACAGCCGGTTATCTATTTAAAAAGCCTGATAAAATACAATTTACTAGGGGCTTTACTAGGCTTACCATTAAACCCTGTCATAAATGATCTTCAAAAAACACAAAAATTCACCAAAGGAAGGACCCACATTAAATGTCACTCACGCCACGTTTATTTATGGTGCATATCAATGCATCTCCTTTATTAACATAAAGTCCATTTTTTCTACCTACTTAATAGCAAAACTAGTTTTATGTCTGAATGCAAATGAACCCTTTTAAGCCCATATCAGCAGCGATAAACGGATGGCCCCTCACACAGATTCTGTTGAGTCATCGGACCTTGAGATTTTAATCCTGAGGATTTTCCAGTCGATATATGGACTTAACTGCCTCTGGAAAAACCTGGTTGAACTGTAATGAAGTAAATCAGAGAGAAGCTTCGGAGATGTGTAAAGTTGTGAGACTATTGTGTTTATTTGTTTGCTAGAGCTGTTCTTGTTGGCATTGTTTTGGAGAGGAGGCTTTACAGGTGACAGAGAATGTGTGGGTGGTTTAGTATGGAACTCGTCATCTCTCTCTCTCTCTCTCTCTCTCTCTCTCCCCCTCTCTCTCTCTCTCTCTCTCTCTCTCTCTCTCTCTCTCTCTCTCTCTCTCTCTCATTTACATTTACATTTAGGGCATTTAGCAGACTCTCTCTCTCTCTCTCTCTCTCTCTCTCTCTCTCTCTCTCCCCCCCTGATCTCTGTGTTGGTTTCTAAAAGGCTAGCAGACTGACACTGCGCCCATGGTACTCCTCTATTCTGACTCCCGGCAGTGTGACCGCAGGGTTTTGTCCATCACTCAGCTCGGTGCATGCTGTGGGGTTCATGCTTAACAATGACTCCGACGCTGACAAAGGAAACTTGGCCAGTAAAAAGGTCCTGTAGCGGGGTCGGCTGTTCCATTTGGACAAAGACAAAAACAAGAGGACAGAATGAAAACGAGCACACGCCATGATTTCAAGGAAGAACTAAAGAAGTCCTCCATGCTTTTGGTATAGAGGAAGTATAGTAGTGGTGGTAAGGGTGTTTGACACCCAACTGAAAGTGTGTGTTGTTCTGTGTTCTAACCCCACTGTGGACAGTATACCTGTAGACATCCTTGATCAAGAAATGCCTTACCCCCACCTTCTATTTATTGACTTTATTGATATTTTTAAATGAGCCCACCATCACCAACTTGTTTCTTTATAAAAATGGCAGTCAGGCCATGGATTCTTCTTTGATGCCATGGCTGTATCTCTCTCTCTCTCTGCAAACCTGTATGAGCTGTAACAGGACCACAACGCCAAACTCAAAAGAACTGCAACTGATAGATGTTCAGCAAGGCTCTCGTCCGCCTGAGAGAGGAAGTAAGCGCCCTGTCCAGTTTACTTTACACGTGACTGTGTTTTTAGAAGATGGGTGGGGGAGGGGGTCGCTGTGGGTCCATCCTGCTTTGATTCCTTAATGTAACCCATCTGGATCTGCTAGAAAAGTCGATGGCTTGTATATCCGCCTCCGAGTGCAGAGACACACAGATCTCCCGTGTCACACGCTTACCCCAGACACAATATTTAAATGGGAACATTTGTGGATTTATAACAGGATGTTGGAAGTGTTTGTTGTTGAGTGTCTTTTTCGTGTGCATGTAGAGCTGGTCCACGAAACTATTACAGCTGACAATTCATCGGTTAGGAATTGCAATTGCAGTTAGAGTTGCAGTTGGAGTTGCACGCGTGCATGTTTGACCTGCGTGTTCTACAATGTCAGCGAGGGTTACTTCAAAACAGCTGTTCTCCTATTGAGGCTCTCATTTGCATACCATTCAAAGCACCAAGCCAGCCCTTTGATCACATACTTTGAGTATTTAGTGGGGACAGAGCATCTTTTGATCTACTGTGGTGAGGGCCAGAGGAGGCTCCTCTGCTCAGGCTTCTACTAGAACCTATTGGCAAGCAGAAAAATATAGTATTATAATGATATTGTTTTTTGAGCAAAAGTCCTTGAAGAACACTTTGGGAGTATTTGCATCTCATTTATTTCCAAATCAATCGTTTTCCTCATGCAAAGAATGTGACTTGTAATATATTGTATCATGAATTGTAATAACACATCGAAAAGGTGTTGATTGAGAGTCTAGATGTATGCACAATTTAATTTATTCAGGATCTTATGAATCCATAGTTGAAATCACATATTTATTGCTTGCAAACTATGCAGGGACAATGCTAGTACATTTTGCTTTCAGGATGGGCTTTGAGATTAAGCAAAAACTGTCCACCTAAGGTTATTTAAAAGTACTATTATCTTGAACTTACTATATTGGCCAAGACTTGTATTATTCTGTGGTTCCTGAGCTCAAAGGATCCCCTTAGTTTATTTCCTGGATAGCGTTTGTTTACCAGTATTCCCTTCTGCTCAAAGCCTAGGCTTATGTTTCGTTGATCAAACCTTAAAGTCACTTCCTGTACAAAGTGAGCTTTTAGTGTTGAAGTCTTCTGAGCACTGACTCTTGAGTGCAGGTCGACGGTACCTGTTTGAACCAGCCAACAGTGGTGGAGTTCTACACATTCCTTTGACATCATAAGGTTTACTACACCTCACCCATGATTTAGTCCCCTTTATCTGAGCCTCCACTTATGACAAAGAGGTGGACATTGTACCAATCAGCTCCTTAAGCCAAGTGGCTTTGTTGGCGTTAGAATTGTGTAAACAAATCCAGTGCCGGGGCTTTTCCCCCCTGTTTGTAATAATCCACCCGTCTTCCTTTCCATGGCGAGGCGGTCTACAAAGCATCCTTTTGAATGTTTCTGACAGCTGTTATTTGTATTTTTATGTGCTCTCTCCTCCTGAGAGTTTCAGGTGCGCTTGCTCTGCCCTCTCATGTCGCCCCTGATGTCAAAATGCTGGGTTAGACGGTGGCAAAACACAGAGCGAGCCCGTAATTGCCGCTTACGTTCTAAGGGAGAAGGATTTGTAGGGCCACTTGCTCTGTACGCCCAACTATCTCCACCTCTAATGGTACAGTGAGCGCTCCTGTTGCACTCAGCGGCTCTTTCCTGTTTGTGGTGAAACCCGCACTTATTTGCTTGTCTTCCAAGAGGTAATCCAGGTTACATTTAGAGGAACTCTTGAAGCTTTACTTGGCAAATGACAGGATTCCATACATCCTTGACAACTGAGCCCATACCATGAAGGGCTTCCGGCTTGACACTTCTTCTGAAAAGAGAAGAAAGTCATTCAAATGAATTCATGTCTGTATGTGGAAGTTGTATACAGTCAAAAGTTGTGCTTTTACAATCTACAATATGAAACTATTTACCCGAGCCCAGCTTGTTTACTCAAGGTCAGATTGTTTTCCAGATGTTTTCTAAGTATTTATCCGCAATGCTTTTATGTCTGTTCCTTAAGCAACGCCCTATCTACCCATCTGTCTGCCTGTCTGTCTGTCTGAACAGGCCCCCCTCTCTTTGCCCCTCTGTCAGAAACATAGTCTTTTTTTCCTCTACCTGGTGGAACAGTGGTTTCCATGGTCACCAGGTGCAGATTTGTCACAAAGCCTTATTTGGCCCCAGCTGTGGAAATTGGATCTATCTGCCTCTACCTGGCACTTTGTCCTCAGCTTCAGCTTGAGGGAGTGTTAACACGTTCTTGCTAACCGTCTAGGGAACACAGTTAGAGGTGAAACGGGAGAGCACCACCCCACCCCAGTGTACAATCTTCTTTTATACGAACGCAATACTGTCAGCCTTCTACACAATGTGAATTAAGAGCGGTTCTGAGCATTGTTACGCTTTCAAAGCTGAGCCTTGCTAGACTGGCTACAGTGGAGCCAATTCATCCATGAATATATATTTTTTAAGATCCATCTGTCTGAGCCGAACTGTCAGACAAGATCTCTCCTAACATAAGCATAAAACTACCACCCAATGTGGGTTTTTTATGAATAAATAGGCCATTCAGCATTTCAGGAGGCCCCGTTTCAGGGAGTTGGGGGGAGGTGAGTTGGGGTGCGCCATTGTTGCTAGTTGCAGACCTCAGTTGCAGCTAAACCCCTCTCTTCCTCCTCCTCCTCCTCCTCCACTCCTTCACCCCTCCACCTCCTCTTATCTTCTGATTGACCCTTGAGATGTGCAGGGCCTGCCTTTCAAGGCATCCTCAGATTCCACTCATTCAGCCGTCCCTCAAGAGCCTCCGTTACCCTGCAGACAGTTCTCTTGTTACCCCAAAACCTCACACCGTGGGGGTGTGAAGCAGGGAGAATACACAGAGAAAGGGAGATTACAGCTAAGCCCAGAAGCCCTGCGACAAAAGGAATTGTTTTTAATACCTATACCCCCTCCTCGCATGGCTGTACTGGAACTCTTGTGAAATCGAGTGAGATATAGGGACATGGTGAAAAACAAACCCCTTTTTTCCATTGTCTCTGCTTAGACAGTTTGGAGTGGGCATTGCCACATGTGTATCGAGTTTTGTGGAAACCCCTCATAACTAAATAAAATAAGATGTACTTGATTAATCCCAGAGGGGGAATTTGGGGGACATGTGTGTCCCTGACTGGGAATGAAACCCGGGCACTGCAGGAAGAGCAGCAAATCCTAACCACGAGACCACCAGGGAATATAACCAACAAAGTGATGAAATGACCTAACTACTTGCACTACTAAAGCCACTACGAATCCTTTTCGTTCGTCCCTGCGAGTGCGAATGCACTTACACTGCATCCATTCTGCCCTTCCGCTAACTTCTCAACACAAACCTCAAATCTCAAAGTATCCCAGACCGCTCAAAAAAGCCTATTGTACAGAAGTCCTGGTCGCTTTGGGGAAATATTCAAGTCTGAGCTGTTTGTTGTACAGCCAAGCCTTTAGTTGCCCTTAGCTTTTGTGTCTGCTAATTGTTCCGTGAATCATGAGCAGGGCGCGTACAATAAACGAATCCTCCATGGTGGGCAGAGTGCCATCCCTGGAGAAAGGAATGGAAGCAGAGCGCGGGGTCGTTAAAAACATTTAGAGGGCCAGTGATAGATGGGCTGGGATCTGCAGAAGAGCCGCCACCGCCGGGCTTCACAACAGGGCGCCTAGGCAGCAGTTACAGCCCCGCCCACCCCCTTGCTTCATTTACCGTCCGATCTGACCTGTGTTGGTTGTCGCTTTACGTAGTACAGAAGGCTCGTACAGAAGGCTCTCTTTAACAACGCAGGTTTATGACTGCATTATGTGGGCTTGAAAATGTAGATTTTAACAAGATGTGTCATCCATTGTTAGCAACAGCAGTGCAACCAATACACTGATGTGTATTAAAGCCTTTAGTGGTGTTTGGTTTCCTGTCTTAAATAGGTCTCTTTCATTTCAGAATTTTAAGAGCGACAATTTTAAGAGCGACAATAGTCAAGGGATTCGAGTTATTTCACATTTGTTGGCAAAATATATATATCATCAATCATCATCGGATCATCAAGACCATGTTACATCCACCATCAAGAGGGACAGAGCATCTTAAGCTGTTCTATTCTCCAAATGCTTTTAACAACAGCTGGGATGTCAATTGTATGCCAACGTGTGAACCATTTTGCAAATAAGGTGAATGTCTATAAAGAGTAAGGTATCTACAGCTGTAAACAGTATCTGTTTATATATACATAATTATTTTTTTTTTAAATGTACGTTCTCATAAAAAAGAGGAGTTGTCTCATGGCTTCGGCTGAATACTTGAACACATTTTGGATGATACATACAGGGTTTTCTAAATAGCATGGTAATAGATTTTGAAGAAGGAATCACCTTTGGCACTCTGCAAATTTTGCCCAACCATTTAAAACCCTATAGCGGTCCCCTTGTCAAATCTAAATCTCTTCCCTTTTTCCCCCGAGGGAAAGGAGGACATATTTCACCATACAGTCTATTCACACCTCATCGTTTGATCTTATTGACGAGGTAATTGGCTTACAGGCCGTAGAGGATGAGATAACCTGACTGCCAGCTCTTTCCTTCTTCACCCACGCCCTCTGGCTAGTGTTTCAGTCTCCACAGTTCTCTCAAGGGTGTAAAGTGTTTTATTTTTTGCACTCCCATAAGCAATGCAACCTGCGCCTTTGCTTTTCCTTGCCTGCCTCTCTTGCTCTCTATCTCGCTTCTAAAACTCTGCCTAAGGGGCTGAATAACTACGGAATGTATCTGGGCCTAGCAGCATCGTTTAGAAAGAAGAGTATCCATATTTGTGAGCAATTTTGAACTTCAACCCTTTGTCTGTTTTCCCTTTTCAACAGGAGATGCAATGTTTCCCCGCTCATTCGTCAAGTGCTGTCAGGACAGTTTGGGTTCAAGATTGTTGTTGTTTTAAGTTTGGGGTTTTCCAGGAAACCATAGGGCAGCTGACAAAAGGTCCAGCTATAGCATCGATCTGAACCACGCCAGATTCCATTTGACTCCTAGTTGGTTCAGTCCACATGTCTGACTCTCAAAAAGACCTGCTTCTATAGTTCACCAGGTTCACTTGGTGTTCGGATCAAGTCGGAACACCAGCTCATGGATTAACATGCCTTTGGCTGGAACAGAGGGGAAGAGCATGACCTGTTAAACGGCCCAGTTGGAGAAACTCCAGAGCGCTGGCACCCTTGCTGGACCGAGCCTGTACTAATTGAGGTTCCCTGTATATTGTCTTGTCCATGAAAGCCCTCTTTGTCCTGATCATCCCACTACCCCCCCTCCCCCGTCTCCAATGTATCTCCACGGGCCTAACGTCATGCCCTCACAGCCACTTCCTGCCTTTATTAGAGGATTAAAATGTCAGCTGAAGGTGGTGTAGGAGCTCGGTGATGTCATTCACTCCAGGGTATTTCTTGACTTTTCAAAGGTTCCAGTGTCTAGAAGCTAGTGGAGGTGGGGTCTCCGTCAACACCCCCACCCAGCTCAGGGTGGGTGGGAGGAAGGGAGACTGTCAGACTTATTGAGAACCAGTAGAGGTCATCTGAGAAAAAGGCTGTCAGAGTTTGCGGTCGTCGTTTATCTGCTTGTATTAAATGTCCTGCGGTTCTCTCGGTAACCAAGCAACTACAAGTATTTGGGACAAGGGAGTGACATAGTGACACCCACCCTTTGCTGTTTTGGTGAAATTGCCCCACAGACACAGTAAACGGTCCACTCGAAACTGGTTGACATGCCCACCTGACCTTGATTTGAAGAAGAGTAGGAGTAGGACACTCTGATCTTTTGTTCTTTTTCCAGATTTTTCCCACCGTGGAATTCATACCAGTTTAGCACTCTCTCAGATGTTGAGGGGAGCTGGCCCACGGTTCATTCCCACACAACGCCCAGACGTGGTGACAGGGAGAGTTTTCCCCTTGTGTTTTGAGTGTATAAAAAAAAAGTTTGCCCTCTTTCATGGTCAGATTCACTGTCAAAGTGCTGATCTGCGACGACGTGCTGCAACCTAAACCCGAGGGTGAAGCCTCCTATAGGTTCAAAGAAACGTGGGGAGGTGAGGACAAAGAGCCTGGCTTGACCAACTGACGGGTCTGAAAGCCTCCAACTCTGACTGAACCTTGACATAGAAGAAGAAAAAAGAAAAAAAACGCCTGCATGCACATTCCATTCACTCTTCTTCAGAAGACTATCGTATCTTATTTACTTATGTGTTCAGGGATATCGCAGGGAACGAAAAAAAAAAACCTCAATCTGGCTGTTGGCCTGATGTTGAGAGAGGATGTGCATACAGTTCGTACGTTTGCCAAATTATGCCGGCTGATTGGTGATATGTTAGACCTGCATAGACAGGTTGAATATGTACATTTCGGATAAATCTCAGCTTCCAGTGCCTCAGCAAATCATTGGGCAATTCTCCAACTGTCATTTCATTGGGGCAAGGGAAAGGTCCAAGACACTTTTAATGCTAAGCTACTTACAGTGAATTTGTCCATGTCATTAAGGCTCAAGTAGGAGTTAATGACTCTAGTGCAGAGTGCGAAGTGAAGATTGAACCTACTATGCTTGCTATTTTACTAATAATTAGCTTTGGGTGTCAATTAGAAGTATTTCAATACTGACACCTTATACCTACTTACCTACTTACTTCACTCCCAAATTACAAATATAGAGTGTCTTTTCAAAGGTCTGCAACCTTTTTGAGTACCATATCAGTCAAAGTCAGAGTCAAAAGGCTGCCGTTAAAGTAAAGTATAGGACACCAGTAAAGGTTCTGCAGGAAGGAAAGGGCTCTCATCTAAGAGGGATACAGGTGTGGCAAACTAAAAGAGTGCTCCCAGAGCTCGGAATTTATGCCTTTTTGTTTGACACATTTTTTTGAAAACTTTTTGTTTTATACATTTCATACAAATGAAATAAACAATTACCATGTATTGAAAGAGGTTTGTTAGTGGCTGTCCAATCAAATGAATTGTCCCGTGTGATTGACATGAGAATGTGAGGAATGCTGATTGCCCGGACAGTTTGTCAGTGGACAGCCCATGCCAGAGAGGTGGGCCCCTTACTTTATTAGATATGGATGCTTCTTGGAATGTGGCCGTGATGTGTAGATTCTCAGTCGTTCACACATGCAACAGTAACGGGTGGAGGAGGGTTCTCAAAGGCTGGGGCTAGCGCAGGGCTAATCGATTAGCCTTCCTGGTTTCACTGCAGCAAAATTTGGGGATGTACAAAGTACTAAGGTAAGGCTGGGTGGGAGTTGATATGGTTCTAGTACGATTGTGGTAACATATTGCATAGCCTTTTGAACATATTGTAGAAGAGAGGTTAATGGAGAAGCACAACGAGCACCTCCACCTTTATCCCCTACTGGAGTCCATCTCTCGCTAGATTGTTTGATTGACAGTCATCGCAGACAGGTTTTCATTTTCAGCTCCTCAAAATTCTGTGGCCTCACAAGTGCCAGTGACTTCACCTGGTCTGGTGGCAAGGCTTAGGGCAGTAATTAGTCTGCTCTGCTGGAAATTGACAATGGCTGGGTCTGTTCCCAAACCTCCTATCTGCTGAGGAGATCAACACAACAGCCCCCGAAACCCCCACCCCCTCCCTTTAAGCTGAAGCCTCCCAAAAAAATACAACCTGCTTCTTTAACATACATACATTTCTTATTTTACATACTTTTCTTTAAAGGGCACTGGGGGATCATTAGCCCACTTGTAAATGTGAGTTATTAAAGCTTTCATGACTTTTTAAATGATGGCTTAGGCAGTTGATTTACTATCTGTAAAAGACATTGACAACAACCTTTAAAATAACACCAGCTCAAGAAGAGCCCAACGCAACATTACATTTTGAGAAGGGTGCAATTATTTTACTTTTACTACGACAAGCAGCGATGAGTCTTACACTTTAAGCTGATCAACTGATCTATACATTTTCAATTTATTAATGTATTGCAAATTACAAACTCAAATGGCATCCATCTTGATACACCTCAGAGCCATTAGCTTTGTCCTTCTTTCAAAAGCAACTCCAAGATGGACCTAGCAGGGCTTCTGTCATGGAGCTCGTTTGAAGGGGATGAGGCTGTTGAGGTTGGGTAGAATCTAGTACTATCTCAGTTTATCCAGTTTGTTTGCTTGCTTCCATGGCTGCAGCACGTTGGGATTAGGTGCCAATTTGTTTCATATCTGGCCTCCCAGGGTACTTGGAGAATGGTAAATAAACAACAAAAAAGAAAACACCAAAACAGAAACAAATGTTCTGAACTGGAACGAAAATCTTTTCGTCTAGTTATAGCGTCTTGAGTCAAGTTATTTAACAGGCTGTGACTTGTCTGTGGCTTTATAAACCCACTGAAAAGTTTAATGCTGAATAATGTGTCTGTGGTCGGTATGCTACTGTAGGGTCTTGCAAGCTGCCTAAGGCCTAGAAATGAGTGAGAACCACTTCAGAGATGTAGAGATAAATACAAACTGTAAGTGCGTCCAACGATATCTTTGCTTAAATCAAACTACTATCTATTTATCTCTTTATTTCTAATCTAATCTAATCTAATGTATTCTGAAGCATTGCTTTAATCTTTTGTAAGCATTATGTTTAATATACAAATTGACAATGATATATCCTAAATCCCTACAAAACGTTTGCTTGTGTGTGTGTGTGTGTGTGTGTGTGTGTGTGTGTGTGTGTATGTGTGTGTGTGTGTGTGTGTGTGTGTGTGTGTGTGTGTGTGTGTATTTCCGCTGCATTAGTGAGGTGAGGGTTGCACTGCAGATTTGCTTTAGTGTAAACCTCCCAAAATGTGCATAGCTGTGTCCCAACCATCGCTTGATGGATGGCTTTAGAATGCCCTTCCCGGACCCCTGGTGGGAGAATGCGTAGCCTGAGGCCGTGCTGAACTCTCTGGCTCCTCACTAACCACGTCTCCATAGCCCAGGGGCCCTAATCCTTGCCTCCGGCTCCCTTCTTGCGTCTCAGTCCCCAAATGGAAAGGGTGGGGTGGCTGGAGGAGGAGGAGGGTTGGTGGTGGGCCATCCCTCCCCTGCATTGCATTGTGGATTGGTTGGTGGGGTTTCAGTTGGTTGAGAGTTAATATTGACAGGGAATGGTGATCGAAAGCTTAAATAAAACAGGAAAATACAGCCAGTGGTGAATTAATGACGTGATTTCTTCCAACCCAACGACCTCTGTCATTATCCTCCGCCTCCATCCAGCCAAAGCCCAGGTATTTGGACGCATTCCGAGCAGGCATTTGGGGCATACCTTCAAGCGAAGGGGTCCTATTGGGTTACCTCAGTGTTACTTAATAGGACTGATCTGAGCTCCAGAAGTGACATGATGGCAAGCCAGGCGTTCCTTATTAAGAAGCAAAAGGCCTGGAATCTTCCGTGGCTGCGCTCTTTAGGTGATACACTGGAGCCAGCATCTCTCACTCCGCTGCAGATGGGAACAGCAAATTAAAGGCTGAACATATCTGAGTGGATAAAAGGCAGGTGTGATGGCCCCCCAAGAAGGAAAGATGATCTTTGTCAAATCTACTTTCCAGGACAACATAAAGCTGTTGTAGGTGCCAGGGTGACATCAAGGGGCAGGCAGGGGGAAAATAACAATCATCAAATTATAAAAAGCCCTGACTTACATGCTGGGACGTAGATCTTTCAAAATAAAATCCCCTTGTCTGGGAGAATGTTCAATAAAAAAGAGAGCTTGATGACTCTCTCCTTGACTTACAGGGGAAGAATGTTAAATACAATGATCTTCAGGTTCACAATTCAATGAAAATGTTGATTATAAAATTCCAGTTCAGGAGCATAAAGCAATTTGAGCTCCTGAGAAGAGCTGCTGAAGTGTTGAGAGTTCCCGGGGAATAAAGTTTCCCAGGAGGTCCACTACCCGTTATTGCAGACCTGCTGTCGTTTTGTCTTCCTTGTTTGGTCTAAGACTTTGGTAGAGGTTTTACAATGAGCAGCTTTCATATTCATATCCGGGCCTTTTATCATAATTCTGTGGGGAATTCCACATGGTGATAAACATTTTGAATCCTTTTTTCATGATCATTTAGAAATGACCCCATTGACAGAAATTGTTGTTGTGTTTCTACTGTTTTGTGTTTGTGTCTGATTAGATGAATGATTCTTTGTTCATGAGAGAAAAAAAAGACAGAGTACAAGTGGTTACTACCCACAAATCCTCCCAAATCCATTCCAGTTTGCTTCAGAAGATTAGAACAGACCTTAATTTTTGCCCGGTTTGCTTAAATGCATTGTCTTTTTTTTCTCAGAGACCCTACCAATCCCTAATTTTCTGTCTTCTAATTCTCCTTCTTTCTCGCTTCTCTCCATTGAGCCTAAATGACCGTAAACTCATCTGCTGATATCAAAGCAATGTTTTCTTTTCATGTTTCGTTCTGCTTGTCCTTCAAACACATACTCTCTCTCTCTCACACACACACCCACACACACACACACACACACACACACACACACACACACACACACACACCAGTCTACAAAGTGAACAGTCAGGGGGCGGCGTGTAATGCTTCTGCCACAATTGTTTTGTTGTTTTCAATAAAGCAAGCAATGCAAGACAAATTTCAGACTTGCTCTTACAATAAAGTATTATCGTATCGTATTGTAGTGTCCACTGAGACAGATCAGATGGTAAATTGGCATGGTCCATAACGAGACGTTGGGTGTTTCTTCAACTCACCAGAGCAGCTGATACATACCAACCAGGATAGTTTGAACCATGAATAGCCATGTCAAGTTGACATGCCACCTCTAGCCCTAGAAAGGCAAGTTTTGGCAAATCTTTGTTTTCTTCACCCTCTATAAGAACTTCCTCTGCCGGTTTTTATAAGGCCACTCTCGAGCCCGTTTCGGCTAGGTTAGCATGAGGGACTGCCATAAATGTGAACTTGAGCCGGTGGAGAAGATTCAGGAGAGAATGCATGTATTCAAATAGACTGACGGGCAGGTACACTCCACCCAAAACCTAGGAAACACAGCGTTGCATTTAGGTGACTTCTCCAAACTTCCCCAGTTGTATGTCCTGCTCCATTCTTTGTCTGGATCTGAACTGAGGCCTGTTAAAACAACCTACCAACAAGCCTTTAGCCACATTCAGTTCGGAGCCATTCTTTTGGTATCTGCGAGCAGAGTGCGCACAAACACTCTCACATCACAAGAATTCAACCGGAATTCAACACCCTAGGGGTACCCCCTCAGGGTCTTTTGTAGTGTTTTGTGATATGAAGGATAAGATTGCTTGATACAATATCCTGTTGCTGCGCAGGTCAAGAAATAGGCCAGACGCTGTGGCTCGCAGTGCTCAGGGACAGACGGACGCTCACATTTCCTGGGATGTCTGAGCTATCTGGTCACTATTGACATGAACACATCTGCACTATAACTTGCACCACAATCCCACATCAGTTGGTTCGATAAATCCAATTGCGGTTCTAGCACTATTTCTACTGCAACTAAAAGGCTTATTGTATTATTTAAATTTTTTGGATTAACCGCATACCAAAAGGATACTTTAACACAGATTTTAACTTTTCTCATGTGTTAGCTATTGAACATATCAGGTCAAAAACTGGCATCCAATATGGGCCACTTCCTGTCCATCTGTTTAAAGGACTATGGCCCATAATATTTAAATTGCCAGGAGATTTGTCAGCAATAATTTCCTTTCAGAAACCCCCATCCACCCCCAGATGTTCTGGTCATGCTTTATCAATTACTGTGTTATTCCTACGCCTACCTTCATTCCTGCACCTTTGATATGAGTCATCAATACATTCTCCTATCTATATAAATATATATAGTATGTTATATAGTTTGTATCGACTCATCGATATGGTTAAATAAATATACATTGTACCCACATACATTGAAATTAAGAAGTTCATGTTGGATTTCTTGGATACTTTTATTTTTTGGTTACTAATTATCATATTGTTTTAGATTATTATATTTATAAGCTTATGCTGATGATCTCCTTGACTTGTCACCAACTGCGCATGAACTTTACATAACTAACTTTACATACAAAAACACTCAATATTTCATCCGCTGGAATGAAAACCAAGGGCACAGAGCTAACTTGGGAAGCTAAAAGAATTAACAAATGTGGTGTGAGAGTCCCAGGAACCCTGAGTCATCGCCTGTTGTTTCCAGGAGTCTGTAGCTAGGAGCTGGTGCTCCCCCATCACCTCCTCCTCCTCCTCTCCTTCACTGACCGCGCACTGACTTGACTGACAGTCCTCTTTCACACACACTTGTTAATGTCCGGCATGATTCAACATGATTGGAATTCTTTTACTCTCGTTCTTTTGGGGGGAAAGTGGGGTGCTTTTGTTCCAATGAAATAATATAAATCTGGATGGACTGATTAAAAAAAGGAGGTGTAGAAACCTTGGGAGCTTGCCAATACTTTTCCATTGTTTTAGAAAGAATAGGTGAACCCGAATTATTCAGCAAATTGTGTCCTTATTTGATGCTTGATTGAAGATTTGTGCTGTGACGACTTTTATTTTTTGTTAAATTCGAAACAATGTGATTTGTTAATTGTCAAACCTTGGCATTTGTTGACTTAGCACAGGGGGACGCAATGGCCATGTCCTTCATTCTGTACGAACAATATTGCTTTGTTTTCGTGTGAAATAACAACTTGTTGGAAATTTGTGACATCAATCACAGCTCTTTCTTCTAATCCAAACAAAGTTTTTGTCTACAGTGAATTATGGGGTTTTATAAAGTTCCACTGAACATTAAAAGCCACATCATTTCCTCTTCTCATCCCAGTCCTTCCTTTCCAAAATTCTGTTCTGAACAAGTCTGGCAAACCAAACTACCTTGATCTCTATTTAATTTTTTGGTTGCATTCATGTTTGTAGATCATGTTCTCTGTTGAGTAGGGCAGAGGCAATGTACCCCAGGGCTCTATGCCGGGGCCTCACCATTGCTTGCGACATGCTGTGGTTGATTAATACAGCTGTACTCTGTTTACAAAACAAGACTCGGTACGTTCACTCCTTTCCATGTCATATGATAGCGAATCCAACACATCTTTGAAGACACTGAATGACTTTGAAGTGAATGAAGTTCAATGATGAGTGAATGAAGACACTCTCATTGAACAATTTTTGTTTTTTTCTTATAATTAGAAATGGTTGGTCGTCTTTACAAAGCCTAAATGTGAAAGGACTCTGGCCGGACAACCAATCCAGACCACTTGGTCAGGGAACGGTGGAATAAAGCTCCTGCAAATTACTCCCTTTCACCAGCGTGGTCACAGAAGAACACCCCCGAGCAGCGATGGTGCCAGAGCCTTTTGATGCTTAAACACATGAATTAGCTCTAATTTTTCCGGATTAAGAGGGTGAGGAGTTGGCCTGGCTGACCTCTGCTGGAATGACCCAATGATTTAAATTGTCTGAGGTTTAACTCTTCCTTTATTTGAATTGAAAGAACACAAACAAACACCCACACAGAAACACACACACACAAAGACACACACACACACACACACAGACACACAAATGCACACACACATATGCACAGACAGCCCCCCCACCCACACACACACACACACACACACACACACACACACACACACACACACACACACACACACACACACACACACACACACATACACAAACACGTATGCACAGCCCCCCACACACATACACACAGACACACACACACAGACACACTCTCTAACCAAGGCCTTTCCCAGGATAAGTTGTTTTTATTCTACAGTCCCCCAACACATAGCAACAAATAGCCATGTGTGGCCATCTCTTATTCTTCCCTATAAGGATGTGAAAAGAGGTGAAAAAAAAAGTACCTCCTACTTTAAACATCCCCACACAAGGAAGGTATAAATGTTTGTCCAAAGAGCTGCACTTGCATGCAACGCTTTGCATGTGGCCGATTGTGCTTGTTATTGTTGTTGTGGGGGCGTACCAGCATGCCACCCTTGAGTCTGGTGTTTCCCACCGTCTGTACGCAGGACATCCATTCGTTCTCACCTTCTTCTGACTCATGCTATCCCACCATCAGTGTTAGAGGTGGTGCGCATCTCCAAAACTAATTAAACCACTTGTTAAGCCTTAGCTGTATCAAAGCATCCCTCTGCAGCTAAACCTCTCAGCCAGTAGAAGGCCCCAAAATATTCCGACCCCAATCAAAACATCCTTTAGTATCTGCCTTCCCCCACATCCTGTAAAACATCTAGCAATTATTAAGCCAGAATCTTCTCATTATCTAATTACTGTTACTTTGTAGTGTTTTAGCAGGCTCCTTTATCCAAAGGGGCCTGCAGAGAGTTAATATATTTATCATTAATGAGCAATGCAGGCATTGGGGCATCTTGCTTTTGTTGCAGGTAGGCTGCAGACTTTGGGAATCAAATCCTCTGAAATCAAATGAGATCATTGAGGTGATCAGATACACGTACGTGCACCTGGAATCTGCGGAGCCGACAATTTCCAGACATGTTTCCATGACAAACCATATTACTAGCTAAATTTAAAACCAGTCTGACCTGGGTGAGGTTATAACTAGACGATTGGACATTCCTTGGAAAGGGGATTTCTTGAAGAGTTTTTTTTGGCCTGTCAAAAAAGTCATGCACCCAGACAAATGAGGTGTGAATCATTGAGGGAGATAAGTGGTCCAGCCACAAGCAAGGTGTAGCCATCCATAAAGTGAACCACCCATCCCTCAGAGGCCCTGAAAGCTGCAACACCTATTGTAAATTCATGTCTCAACATATCAGCAGAACTTCTGCCTAATCCACTCCTGTCTGGTTGGCCATGGTAATGGGAGTCAAGCAGTATAGCTCCATGATTTCCTACCTTAGGGTAATACTAACACTAACAATAAGACTAGCAGGTCTTGAACAGTGTTTGTAATTAATTAATTAGCTGTTACAACAATGAAAGCGTGAATCTGGGCACACATTCACTGTTCTGAGTTTATTGTGCGCACAGCTTTGCTATCCATGAATTATCTGTAGTAATGGAAAAAAGTGAAAGGAAATACAAACTGTTTATTGGCCACTAGTAATCAAGTCTTCGGCTATTGCGTAGCGGTTTTAATTTACAGCGCGTTTTGTAGATTCCACCAGAATTACAAACCAGGAGCATTGTTGCCTCCTTTACTTCAGGATTCAAACATAGCTGAGAGAAAGCCTCAGGCTGGACTTACAGTAAGTAAGCAGTTTCGTTCTGATGGAGCAAGAGGCGCTGGATCCAGGTCACAACAGGACTTCTCATGCCCTTTTTCCATATCTGGTTGGAAAAATAGCTCTTTAAATCAACAACCTTGCATAGGAAAAAAAATATGTACATGACAGGGTCCCCGGGGAGAGTTTCCGTATACACACAAGGACGAGGTGTCAAAAGGAACGGATGTGACAGTTTGGAGGAAAGGGTCAAGGGCTTACTCAGAGGATGTCAGTTACTTTCTCCGTCAGCCTCAGCTCTCGCTTGTCTTCCTTTCTTCCGGGGTGCTCTCTCCGAGGCATCTCGGGCTGCTTCCGCCTCGTCCGCTCGCGGTATGGAGACTAATCCCCTCAGCTCGTCACCTCTGTCTCCCAGCCCCCCATCGCTGGTTGACTCCCCCTCCTGTCCTACATGTGATAAGATGAGGATAAAGAGGGGACGTCAACCGATGCCCATGTTGTCATCAGTCTCTCCCTGTGGATTTCCTTTTTTACCTAGTTAAGACTTAGTCACTCAGTAATGTACACAATACTCATAGCAACTAACAGTGGAGGTATGGTTTGATTTTATTTACATCCGTGTCATTATGGTGAAGGTAGGGGTCAGGCCTCTTCTGAAAGATGCCAAAAGGTAGACTGCATTGTGACATTAGGGTTTGAACACACAACCTTTCAGCCAGGAGTTGAACAGCCTAACCAATATGACTGAAATCCTTAACAAAGGAGTGCAATGTAGTTTTATTACTAATGGTCTTTAAAACTTGACTCTTGTTGTTGGCCCTTGCTAACTCTGTTTCCTTCCTCATGCATCTTCAGGAAACAATGGCATAATCTGTGTGTGTGTGTGTGTGTGTGTGTGTGTGTGTGTGTGTGTGTTTTTGTGTGTGTGTGTGTTTTCCATCCATCAGTCAAAAGTGTGTGAGCCTAGTGTGTATATTAGGGCCCCTCCCGGCTCTGTTTGACATGCTGACTTTCTGCAGGTCTCTTCATTTGTCTCCTTGACGATTCAACAAAAGATTTCAAAAACTTTTGATGCATTCCTCCATGTTTTCTTTTGCCGAGGGCGCTCCAAAGTTCAGTTCCTTTATCAGTAGTCAAATTCAAATTATTGTACTGGTTATTTTATTGTCGTGGTGGGTTGTGATTGGGACACGGTGTGGTTGAGTCCTGGTTGTGGTGGTTTCACTTGGGCGTTTACGTGGTTGCTATGGTCTGGTTATTCTATGGTTGTGGTGTGGCTGTGATTGGGTCACGGTTTCGTTGAGGCGTGGTTGTGGTGGTCACACTGTGGTGTTTAGATTCAGCTTCAGATTTCAGATTCAGGTCAGGGTTAGGTTAGTTAGTTAGTTTACGCGGTGTTGTGGTCATGACGCGGCGGCCTCGGCGTTGACGTGATGTGGTCGTGGTTGGGACGGTCCACATTCCTCTGGGGTGCCAGCAGAGCGTTTAACCCTGACCCGGGACCCGCCAGCATACGTTTTGTGAGGGAAACATCTGAGGGGAACTGCCTGGACTTGTTTTCCTGAAGGGATGAGGGGACACACACACGGACATGCACACACAAACACATGCACGCGTGACCACTCGCGGACAAACACACGCGCACGCATGCAAACACACGCACGTACACAAGCACAAACAAGCATGCACGCACGCACGCAAGCACGCACATACACACATGCACACACACACACACACACACACACACACACACACACACACACACACACACACACACACACACACACACACACACACCTCTCATGTTTTATTCCATCAAGCCCTGTGAATGTAAATATTGATAATACCACCCTTACTTATTGCTGTTTAAAATGTATTTGTATATTTTTTCACATCATGTTGTTTATTGAGAGTGCCCTAATGGAGTGGAATTCCATGCGCATGTGTGAGCTTATTTGGCCAGTAAAGCTGAATGTGATCACCACACACAAATACCATTGTCCATCTTTAAGCATAAATGCTAAACATGGGCATTTTGTCATTCATGCACTTAGCACCGGCAATTGTTATGATTGTAAGTGGAGGACTTGGATTCACCTTCTGGCTTTGTTAATAAGATCAACTGTGTAGGTCTTAGACAGGAATTTAGGATATTTCAGTATTTGAATTGACGTTGTACATTTATTTAAGATGGACACCGTTGCACTCTGCAGTTGACGGCTGTTTCTGTGGTTGGTAACGAAACAGAAGTGAAAGTGAAGTCCTCTCAGGTCTTTCTGTCCCAACCCTAACCCCTGGCCTTTTACCCCAGGGGATTCCATGTTCATGCTGTTTGTCCCTAAAGCAACAAATGTTTCCTTCGACGCTTTGCTTTGTTGTTTTAAAAAAAGGCCCTTGTTCAGGAACAATAAATAACTGGAACCTTCTGGAGGCGAACACGCCGTGCTAAAGGTGAACTGAGGGTTACCCAAATCCTCACCCCTCACACCTGGTGGACCGATCCTCACACACACACACACACACACACACACACACACACACACACACACACACACTCTCACACACACACACACACACACACACACACACACACACACACACACACACTCACACAAGTACACACACACACAACCATGCACACGCACGTACACAAAAACATATGCACATTGTGGCAACCCTTGTCGTCGGCGGTTGCGATCACGAATGAAAACGCTCAAACAGGGCTCGGTGCAACGGGTTTATTGCCTGCAGCTCAAAAAGAGGAAATCATAAAGAAACTGAAATTCTTCCTCAATGGGGCAAAAAAGGTGGAGCCGTCTCCAGGTCCGGTCCGTCGGTGAGGTCGGCATGGTTCTTGCTCCCGGCTTCTCCCGCTCAGTCCTGGGGAAGGAAGTGTTCCGGCGTTAAATGCGGTATGGTGCGTTCTTTCCTTACTGAGTCTCTCCAGCTCGGTTTCTTCCCCCGTCTGGCGCGTGCCCGGGCCTTAAAAACCCTCTGTCGTCTCCTTCCGCCAGGTCATTCCAATGTCCATGATTGCCCGGGTTTGTGGGATGCGCGATCTAGCGCAGCCGCGCTGAACGGCACGTGTCTCCCTCGGACTACCTGTCCGCGGAGAGGGCGCTGTTCAGGGTGCTGGCGCAGTTCGTCCAGGCGCGACGGCGTGGGGTTGCCACAACATACACAACCACACACACACACACACACACGCACACACACACACACACACACACACGCACACACACACACACACACACACACACACACACCTGCATGCACACGCACACACACCCACACACACACACACACACACACACAAACACACACATGCACATGCATCCACACAAATACACAACAAGCTGTCGATTTGAACCGACACAGCATAAACCACTGGTGCCTCGCTTATGGTATTTCTCGAGCTGGCAGTCGGGACTGGTAATTATTGCTACTGTCGTAAACCAGAAGGTTTTGACAGCCTTTTTCACACATTTACTTGGTGTTTACCTTCCTCTCCCCTTATCTGTCAATATGAAACAAAAAATGACAAAGAAAGCAGTCATTAAAACTTTAAAACCAGGATATCCTGCCTGTATCAAGTGGTCGAGGTATTCACTGCCTTTTCCCCACATCTCAATCTCGAATACAACACAAAAAACGACGGTAAAACCCAGATTTCCCGCTCAGATTGAGCGGTTCACCGCACGCCCCGGCGCAGCCATGTGTTCACAGTTAAACGGAACACATCCTTTGCCCTCCGGCTCCCAGTTCTCCTTTCCTAACGAGGTTCATATATCCTCTCTGGGAAGTAAATATGTAGCTAACCATGAATGTGTAGAAGCCCCCCAACCCCCCTGTCCCGGTCATCGGTGTCCGGGTTCCAGCGGTGGGAGAGTCCCCTGCTTGGGTCTAGGGGGCAGGTAAATTATTTGTGAGACCCGGGATAGCTCCCATTGTCAGTTTCTGTTAGTTAGTTTTTAGTTTCTGTTGCTGTTACAATGCAGGACATGTGAAAGAAAGAGCAGAGGCCTAGATGTGGCCTTTATTGGTGTGTTTGAAGGTTAGCATGCTTGTGTGTGTCTGTTCTTCTGTTTGTCAGCTTGCCTGTCTCTGACACTCTCTTTTGTCCGTATGTCTGCTCACCTTGAGTGTCTTTTTGTTCGTCTATCTGCTTGCCTGTTTTTGTGTCTCTCCCTGTGTTACTCTGTCCGTCTGCCTATGTTTCTCTGTCTGTCTGCCTATGTTTATCTGTCTGTCTGCCTGTGTTTCTCTGTCTGTCTCCGTGTGTTTCTCTCTGTCTGTGTATGTATGTCTCTGTCTGCCTGTCTGCCTGTCTGCCTGCCTGCCTGCCTGCCACCATGCCTCCTTATATTTATATATGTCTAACTCTTGTAATGATCTCCTTATAGTCATCTTATTTGCTCATCTGAAATTGAATAAGGTCATCCATCCACACACGCACACACACATACACACATTTTAACACACACACTCTCTCCATCTGACACACACACAAAGACATGGGGGCATGCATGCTCACAAGCACACCCACACGCATATGCACACTCACACACAAACCCTTCTTCTCTACCCAAAAATAAATAAACAAAGATGTTTCCTGGCGCTAGCTAGTGTCCCCCTCTAATGGCCGAAACAGTGTATTACAACGATGGAGAACTTGTGGATGCCTAATAATTATGTACACAGATCCCTGCACTTTCACCCATAGTCAATGACTTGTTAACAACCGCGGCAGAGTAGGCCTCTACAGGTCTTAGCACATCGTTATCAATATGCATTGGCAATCAACAGAAACACACGAAGAGGAACGAGCATCTTGGCGAGGAGAAGAATGCTTCTAATCCGTGTACATTTTTCCGCAAGTAATCTCAAGCACAATACAAGGGAAAAAAAGATGGAAATAAAGGACTTAATGGGGGTCAGCGCTCAGGAAGCCTCATGAGAGAGAGTTGTGTTTGTGGTTTGCATTTGTGCCATGGGATCAACGGCCCTGGTGTGTGGAAAGTTTTGCTCTAGGCTATGCCACCAGTTAATAATACTACAACAGCATTTTCTACTATGAGCTCCAAACATTTATGAAATGTTTGTATAAACTTGTTCAATGAAGGCATTCTGAAATGTGAAACATGAAATGTCAGGAACAAAAATGTACTGGGTTCGATCCCCATCTACCTATGTAGGCATCCTTGAGCAAGATTCCCTGATCCCTAGCAGCTCCTTAATGATAACTAAACCTAATTGACTTTGCTTTGGATAAAGGTGTCTGCTCAATGACTCAATTAGTGATTAGTGAACTGTTGATGTCAGGAAGTGGTGGTTGGTGGCGGCGGCGCACGTATCACTGTTTGTCCCCCAACATAGGGCATATCCTGGGCAGGCAGGCGCTGCTGTCTAGGCTGTTGTACAGCTTTTTGAATACACAGGGTATGTTTGCTTTGTCACAGATGGTCTTTCTGTATGTATAAAAGTGTTTGCTTTTCACTGACAGGTTTGCCTAGAATGCAGGAAATGGGGGCAGGGGGGATTGCTATCTGAAACGCACTTAACTGTGTTGTTTTTTTCTAATTCTATGTCTAGACATCATTTGTCTTCGATTACCAACTACTGTCCCTGTAACTGTCAAAATATTTTACAGATCGGACGTTTGGAATATTCACATTTTGATCTGATATTAGATCAAATGATTTTACCCAAATTTAAGACCAAACCTTTTTTTTTTCTTTTGCCTTGATAAGATCTTGGCAGTCCAACCGATGCTTTGTCCTGCTCTTCAGTGTAAATGCTGTTGCTGTTGCTGCTTTTGGTGTACCATAGACTTTAGCCATGCATAATAATCAGTTAGGTCAGTAGCAACTGAAGTCTCTCAAACAGGGGGAGGTTGCCATGGTGTTATTGTGTTTGTTTCTTTGTTGATATACTTCCAGTGGTGTAAAATAGAGTCTACAGAAGTGGGCGTCCTTCACCTACACTGCAGGTCCCCTTACCGATGGGCCTTGCATCATCACACACTTAATACACATGTTAACACACACATACACCAACAAGCATAGATACACACACACACACACACCCGTGCACACACACATAGTTACACACACACAGGGGCACATGCAAATGGATGGGATCCACAGACAGGAAAGCAAGGCTGTATCCCTGGAGGTAATCTGGAACAGTGGAAACATCTCACCTGTGTCATTATCATTATTTAACGACTCCTAACAGGTTTTATAGAGCACCGCAGTGATGTCATCTTTCAATAAAACTTGTCCGTCTGTTGGCAAGCGCGAATATCGGTAGAATTAAGTAGTTATAGTAATCAGAGCAATGATGTAGTGTTTGTATATTTTTGTATTCGTAGTGAATATATAGTTGAACCAAAGATGAATTGTATAGAATGGAGTATTCTAAAATAGATTATTCTTATGTTCATACGTTGTATGAAATAAACATCCCACCTCGGCTGACGAGAGTCACAGCGGTGGTCTGGAGCCCATCGGGCATCTCAGACCACCTTCTGCCCAGCGGGAGCTTCCAGATACTTTGACTTGACCTAATTTACTATGATTGAGTCAGCTAATTATGGGTAACAATACTCAAAACACCCCACTATAAAGTAGAAGTACGGCTGTTGGAACCTAACAATGTTAAGTCTATGAAGAATATTTTCCATTTCCATCATTTTTATTGAAATTATACTAACGCCTGAGTGTGTGGTGGTTTGAATTTATTTCACAAAGGGGCAAGTGCATGTGTGCCTAAGTATATGTATATCCTATGCATGTAATGTGCATGTCTGTATAACCATCCGTAACACCTGCGTTGTGCTCAATGACCCTGCATCACCTGTTGCATCTATGTAACATGTTATACTTATATAAATATGTGTATCACTGCGACTTTCGTATAGACACATACAGCATGCGTTGATACGTATGCGTGCGTCTGGTTTGGGGCACAACAGGCTGCATACTCTGCTCCCAGGAATGTGTCTCATGTCGGGGGGGCGGATGGTCTCTGCTTGCCTGAGCAGGCTAGCACCCAGACCTGCAGGCCTCTGTCGTTCTGTCTGTCCGTATGTCTATCCTACTCATCCTGTGTGTCTGTGCCTTTGGCCGTGTATTTACATGTTTTACTATATGCTTTGATTCCAACTTTGACTCCAGACACCAAAATGTATTAAAGTCTGGTCAATTACAATTACAATTGTGAAAAAGTTTTTTTGACCTTGTTGCGGTCAAAACCTGAAAGTCAAGGTATCAATAGAATCAACATCCTTTAAACAAAGTCAGCTGACAAAAGGGCAGCAAAAGTATGTTTCAATTTATTTTGTGTTTTATTTTTCATGACTTTTGATGACGGTTTGGTTGTGTGTTGGAAACATTACATTTGACTTGTTGTGGTCAAATGATTACCACTACTGTAACTCATGTTTGTATGGTAAAGTTTTAGTGTCCTCTGCTGGTGCACTAAAGTACTACAACAAGTTGCGTTTTGAGTGCCAGTATTGTTTTGGGTCCGGTGAACAATCTGTAATATCAGCAAACAAAACCCATGTGACTGACAAAGCTGGTCTCATTTTGCTATGTCTTAAAAAAATAAATCAGCCAAAACATCTCCCAGTTCACACTTGCTCATATCTGAGAGAAGAGATAGAGCCATAGAGAGAATGAAAGAGCAGGAGAGAGAGATAAGGGCTTTTGAAGAATCAGGCTCCATTCTTTGCCGCATTTATCAGTGTAATCTTCAGACTGTGTCAAAGGCCTTTGTTTGCATAAGTTTTCTTCAAGCTCTTTATCAACAGTCTGTATGTGTGTGTGTGTGTGTGTGTGTGTGTGTGTGTGTGTGTGTGTATGTGTGTGTGTCTCTTTCTCTCTGGCTGTCTCCCCCTCTCTCTCTCTCTCTCTCTCTCTCTCTCTCTCTCTCTCTCTCTCTCTCTCTCTTCCTCAGTGATGGTCTATCCCTCTGTGGCCAGTATGTGCGTGTACTTGTGTGTGTGCATGCATAAGAGTTCAATGCTGTGCAGCACTAAAGACTGGTGTGCGTTTGGACACCTGTTTGGGTCTCTGGGAGTTTGCTTACAATGCATTTCAGCTGTGTCATCAATGCTGTCCTGTGTGTGTGTGTGTGTGTGTGTGTTTGTGTGTGTGCGTGCGTGCGTGCGTGCGTGCGTGCGTGCGTGCGTGCGTGCGGCCGTGCGTGCATATCTGTGTGCGGCTGCATATGTGTATTATAAAGTTGTGCATTTTCTCCAACTTGATACAGGTGTGTGTGTGTGTGTTTGGGTGTGGGTGTGTGTGTATGCACCTGTGTCTGTAAGAAGTATTATTGCATGTTGTAACTGTGTCTGTGTGTGTGCGTGTGTTTATTGGGGTGTCAATGCATGGGGGACATCCCAACCCTCCAGTCCCTGAGTCACTAGCTTAAGGATTGTTTATCTTAACCAGACCGCGACCACATTATGTCTCAGACACAGAGGTCAGCGACCTAACTAGCTGGAATAACAACGGGACATCAGCCCCTCCCCTCCCCCCACCTTCCCATCTCTACCACCACCACCACCACCACCACAGCCACCGCCACCACCACCACCTCCTCTAGCTGTTTGAAGGGTCCCTAGGGAAGCCCCCTCCCCCTCTCTTTCACTCCTACATGGCTTTGTTTTGTCAACCTGCCCTTGAAGGTCCATCTATTTCCGTGCACTCTATTTCCGTCTGCCACTCTCACAGGTCGAGAGGTTTCACCATCTAGTGTTGGGTCTAAAGGTTGTGTTTTAATGACCCCCAATAGCACGATGTAACTTTCTACCACAGAAAGTTGGTTGGAACTCACCCACCCACTAGTCAATCCATCCTGGGAATTCTCTGTTGGAAAATCTCAAAGGACAGTCACTGATACGGCCACTAGAGACTGCTACTGGGAGAACTTCCATAGTAAAGGTTTTATACAGAATAAATTGTTGATACACAAATTGATGACCAAGAGGTGTACAACTATGTGGGAACACACACACACACACACACACACACACACACACACACACACACACACACACACACACACACACACACACACACACACACACACACACACACAAACATTTTCTCCACTCTTTGGAAACCGTGGCAACTCAATGCATTACCGACCCAGGTAGAACCTAGGTCTGTTCGGTTTTCCCACCCAACTTACCAATATGTCTGCTAGTTGAATAAGGTTGATGTGACTTGTATACGTCATAACTGATTGTGTTCTATAGGCTATATTTAACATTCATGAAAGGGAGACCCCCTTGTACAATACATGAGACATTAGTGTAAGGACAGTAATCTGAGGCTTTAGGCTCCATTTAATGCCTGTGTTGTAGTTAGACAGCATCCTTCATTGTATACCATAACCACTGTTCTCAGTCTTTCCCCTTTGGCTTCTGTTACCTGGCTTTTGTTGGAGAGGGTGGGGAAAGGGTAGCCATGGAATCCTAGCCTGTTCGTTTCTTAACAAAAAACTCATATCTTACCTTTTATTCATGACATAGAAGTCATGTCTTTCTATTACTGCTAGCATTTACTTTTTGGAACACGTTTAACCAATGCTTCCACTGAACATCTCTTTATTCATTTTAGAGGTATACTACCTGTAGTTGTCTACTGGTAGACCTGCTAAGTGGGTTTGAACCCATTGCCCCATGGCAGAGATTTAAACGCCCTACCCTAACCACCAGCAGTATATTCCTACGGGTATACACATTTTTGTAACATCAACATTATTTTCCATCAACGGTTCCTGTAGACTGTAGAGTATGTATCATGGAGTTCTGCTCCTGTACTAAACTATACAACTCCCGTATAACTGCTGTTTATCACTGTGTCGAGCGCACAGGGACCTCTGGTGGTGTCAGAAGGATGGGGACGGAGGAGGGTCTTTGTATTAAAGATATGTCCCTTCTCAGTAGAAACACACGACTGCAAAGAGTGGCCTCCACAGGAGAAGGGTGTGCATGTGGGTTGGTGTGATCGCGTGCATGCATGCGTGCGTGTCTGTCTGGGGGGATGGGTGGTTTGGTGTGTGTGTGTGTGTGTGTGTGAGCATGTGTGTGTGTCCGAGAGGTCGTGTTGGGCGGGTGGTGGTGGTGGGTGGGTGGGGGTCGGTAGGGTCTTAAGTGCAGAAGATAACGAGGGCTTAAATGCAGAGGAACAAGTGGACAGAATGTGGCTGGCATCTCTTCAATAAAACAGAATTAGCATGAACAAAGGACTGATTCTGTGTGCTGGCATTTGAAGAGTGTAATGGATAGAAATACATTTGTCAGAGAAGTGCCTACACCGAATAATACCCTTCCATCTGTGCCCACACATATAAGATCTTTGCTTTTGCCAAAGCTCTCAACCTGTAGAATTGATCTAAGTGTGTGTGAACTGTTAAACTCATTATGTTTACCTTTCTGGGCTTTTAATGAAGTGTGTTTGTACCACAATGGATATCAAGAACCACCAATAGAAGGAGCGGTTGGCTATGTTGCAGTACAATCACTTGTATTTCCATACCTTTAACCCTGTGTGCATACCTTCCAGGGGTCTTGACTGTAATTGCCAGTTTAAAACAGGAAGCCAGTCTCTCTGTTTGTGTCTGTTTTTCCTGAGGTTCACAGGTCGATGAAATGCCACATTGAGGCCCCCAGTGTGAGGTATTTTCTTAGCATTGTGATCATAGCAGATTTGCTATGTCAAAATGGCCAAGACTTTGTCACTCAAGTCACAGACATGAAAGACCAGCAATCCTGGTCCAATTTGTGTCAATCCCCCTGTCAGGTTTTCCTACAAATAGTCAAGCCTCTTCCTAGTGCTCTCCCTTGACATGGTAAAAAGAGTGACGTGGGGAAATTCCTGGCCACCCAAAGCTTTTCTGACAGATTGCCTACCTCTGTAAACGTTACCCCCCTCATTGACTTCCATTTCATCCAGATACCCTCAGGGACTTTTTCCTTTCTTCAAAAGAATTCAATCTTGTTAGTTATGTTGTCGAATTCCCCGATGATGTGGTTCTTGTGCCAGCCGTAGTGGTTGTTGTTTATTGTCGACTCGATATCTAGGCTTTTGAAATATCACAAGTACTTAAAGACTAGATAGAAATGAACACGTGAGGGAGGAGGGCTGGTTTATGGGTGCAGGTGGACTCTCCACCGGAGATGGAGAAGGGAGGGACGGCTGGAGCAGGATGTTTTGGGCTGCCTCGATCCCCCTGGTACATCTCATCTGCACTGGCAGCAAGAACCAGCTATTACTGGCTGGTATGGCATTGGCTTGCTAACAAAATTATTTACTATTAAGTACTATTAACTTGTGGTGATAGTACAATAGCATTATAGCCTCATTTTAATCATAGCTGTGCTCCATCCATTTCACTCTTAATCTTATGTATTACAAATAAAAGCACAGGGCCTGACACACCAAAGCGTCCCGTTCTTGATTCTAGATGTTCCCATCCTCCTCCCCTTTGACATACAAACAAACAACCCCATCTTTCTGAATGGGGTCACTGGGACCCCCAGCGACCCCTAACTATGCAAAGGAGCACCCCCTGGTCATACCCCCCCCCCCCCGTTGAACCAAAGGAACATCTCTGTTTAAACACCCCTCCTCCACCACCAGCACACAAATGAACTGAGAGAAGCTGTCCATCAACAGGTGCCGTCACAGATAGGCCACGCCAGCCTTTCTCTTTAAGCCCACTGATATTAGAGGACGACTCGCAACGGACCCCTCTTCCTTTTATCACTAAGCCCTGCCATCAGCAGATGTCGAGGGTCTCTGTCAACTGGTTTGCGTAGAAAAGCCCGCCGGGACAAAACACTGAGCCCTGGATTATAGTCTGCTCTGACCACAGAAGGAGGAGAGCCGACAGAAAACAGGCTACAAAATGAAGTGTGCGGAGGAAGTCTAAAGATTTGATGAAAGAGCCGTGCGGTCTGTCTGACACACTGGGGGAGGAGAGACACCACCCCAGGGAAGGCGTTTTGTCTACACTGGAGTGAAGGCAAAACATTGTTAAACACTGTCTTGTGTAGTTCTCCACATTCCCAACCCCGACACATACATCATAGCATTCTGTGCTTGATCGGACATTACGCAGATCATGACTTCTTATCTTTGAATTCATTCCCTCCAGTTCATGTCTCGGTGTGTGTGTAGTAAAGCTTCATGCATATCCCTGTTTCCTCCTTCCTTTAGGGGTCTTGTATATAATCATGTTTGAACTCACTGAATAAGTCAAGGAGAACAAACTGCCCACAGCCCCCTCCTGCTCTCTCTGTAAAACAGTCAAGGGGAAGAAGAAGCCCTTCTTTTCAGCACAGTGACAAAGGGAGAATCAGGGAGGAGGAGGAGGAGGAGGAGTTGAGTAAAAAAAAATGTATTACTGGGGAGATCCCGAAAAGAGGGCACCTCCCCCCCATTGCCTCCTTTACACTCCCGTGAATGAAGAAGAACCTCTTCACTTTTACTCCCTGTCTGGCCTGGGTGCATGTGTGTCTGTGAGCCTGTGAATGTGTGTGTGTGTGTGTGAAGGAGAGAACCGGACTCTACAGCTCAGCTGGGATAAAGTGTTTGTGTGTGTGTGTGCCGGTGCATGGTGTGGTGAGGCAGTGGCCTTGTGGCTGTGTTTAGAGTTCACTCCCGGAGTCTGATTAAGCCGGTAGGATCTGTTCCAGCACGTCTGAGATGAGGCTAGAGCTTCAGGTGGTGGTGTTGCTGCTGGTGGCCCTGTGGACAGCCAGCGGCCACGCATGGTTCTGGAATGAGCCCGAGACCACACTTCCGGCCACAACAGTGGATTCCCCTGAGGGTTCTACTGCGACCGGGACCGAAGAACCAGAACAGTCAATGGAGACCACTTCAGATGTCGGAGCAGAGGTGGCCGACGTCTCAAATGGGATCCAAAAACTTGTATCGACTTGGGAGCCGACGACAGAAGCGCTTCAGCTGACGACTGTGAAGCCTACATCCCTACCACACGAAGAGGATTCCCAGCCAGAGAATAAGGATTCCCAGCCAGAGAATAAGGATTCCCAACCAGAGAATTGGAAAACTCAACCAGAGAATGTGGAAGCTGAAAATGTCACCACTGGGGTTCCAACAAATGCAGAGAAACTGGGTAATGGTTCCTCATCACCAGAAGGTATGGGTTTTGAAGCATCTGATCCTTTGACCTTTTCAGGGAAGTCCTCTGCATTTGAGACTGAAGTAGAATCTGATTTACACAGAATACAACAGAGAGAGGGAATGCCTGCTTACCATAAAGAGTCTGTAGTTGAGAGTTATGGTAGTGCACTTGCTGGGAGAAAGGCTGTAAAATCAGACCCTCGAAAAAGTAGACAGAATGTTTTCAGCAGTAAAACACGTAAGCGACAGGCACTTTATGATGTAGTACGAAACCATCAATATTACAATCTTTCTCTTGAAGAATTCAACAATGTTGTAGTAGTAAGCAAAAGCAAAAGCAAAACTCGATCAAGTTGGAATGTCAGCCAAATCAACTCAACAGAAAACACTGTCTTAAATGATTTAATAACCCAAATTATGAATCAAAACTCAACAGCAAGCAACACAAAAAATGTAAATCACATGGAGCAAACTTTTCAGTTAACTCCTAGTCCATCTCCATCCTCTCAACAACATGGTCCTAGCCAAGCGAGTCAGATAATGTTGTCAAATCAAACACCAATCACCCCTGAAACTAATCCCTCAAACCTTCCACCCACAGAAGCTAAAGAGAGATCAATAACAACCCCAATGTCCAGAACCACCCCTTCACCACGGCCCACCCAGGCATCAGTCACAAGCTGGGCATTGGTGACCAATCAATCATACTCAGTTGATCCTTTAGACACTATCCACACACCAAAGACTGGCCACCAGCATAGCCTAACCGGTCAGAAACCTGTTGCTACCCCAACAGCTCTATCCAGCCTGGCTCCTCTTGAATGCAATAAACCTGCAACTGACACACCGGTGCGGGCGGTGGTGGTACCACAGAACTGCTTGTTCCCAGAAACCAGCCTTCCTTTCTGCTCCTTCAATGGCGGGGACAGCTTTGTGGTGCCCAATCACTTCAACCATAGCTCCATAGAGGAGGTCCAAGCCCACTTTAGCCAGTGGGCTTGGCTGCTACGCTCCCGTTGCCACCATAGCTTGGAATGGTTATTTTGCCTACTGCTGGTGCCAAAGTGTGGCCCCGGGGCCCAGCTGCCTTGCAGGAGTTCGTGTGAAGTGTTGCGGGACAGTTGCTGGACCATCCTGGATGAGGGACGCCTCCCGGTGGAGTGCCAAACCCTGCCCGACGACCAGGACCAAGAGTCCCAGTGTTTGTCCCTTAGTAACCAGAAAGGTAACCCATGGTTGGAGTGGATCCTTTGTGTTTAAAATAGGGATCCATTCTGAACCAGGTTGTTTAACCAGTTTGTCGCTCAACCCCCAAACCTAAAAATACCCCCAAACAACACTCCACCTTCCCAGTTTGTCTGGCTTTGTTACCCGGTTCCTTCATCCCCACCAAAGCATTAGAAGGTTGAACTACTTAGCCGGGTTTTCCTGCATGGCAAAATGGATTGAAAGCTTTGCATTTGTATTTCATGCTTATAGAGCAAATTACATAAGCTTAACAAGCATGGCATAAGCGCTACCTGCGGTGTTACTGGTTAACCTCAGAGCATGTCAATGTTACCCTTGTACTTCCCTTGTTGCACGTGATCGATTTCACAAACACACACACACACACACACACACACACAAACAAACACACACACACACACACACATACACACACGCACACACACACACATGAAATCGAGACTCTAGATTTCATGCTGCTTTACTATAACTAAACTGCATGGAATGTTTTTTTTTATGCATAGAAGCGTCTACTGCTGTCCATAGTTGAGAGAGTTTGTTTGTTTACAGCAGGTTTATAAAGGGCGGCGTGATGGTAATGTTTCAGATGAAGCATTTCTTCCCTGGCATTCATGGATGTGAATTGAATAATTGATCATGTTAAATAGCCCTGGAATTCAAAACAAATTCTTTAAACTCCCACTGGAACCAAAACATATGTGCCTCTTCAAAAGGAAATGATTTAATCAGAAATAGCACATATGGACATTAGTAGTTATTTTACAGATGTGTTTAGTTTCCTACACACCACTATCACCTCTCCTTATGTTCATATCGCTATGACAATGCTTTGCCTTGAAGGCATATTTGTAAATGTTTTTCTTGTTGATTGTTATGAATTGATTAATTCATAACAATTAACGATTAACCATGTTTTCATTTGTGGTTTACCATGTAAACGGTGGAAACATAAGTCAGATTTATGACTTGATTTGAAGCTAAAGCCATAGTGTAGAAATGTTTTATTTGATTGTATTACTTTTGCCAAGCCCCTTGGCTTGTGATGTTTGTTATAGTTTTGTTCCCAAGACCTCCCCTGCGATATGATGCAAGAGAAAAACAGATCCATTTCCCTCAATCAAGGCAAATATACATCAATCAAGACAAAGTTTATCATAAGATGCAAGCAAACTATAACCGGCCATATGCTGCTATGTTTTCCATTCCTGGATGCTCAGTCTCTGTCTTTCTCTCTGTTTCCTGTGTTATCAATGGAATTACAAACATTGTCTTTTTAGAGAGCTCTGGTGGCTGTCCGACAGCTCCCTGGTATTGACAGTTTAGAGTGAACTAGATAATCCATATCTGGATAGGATACCCTGGCAACATAGCTCTTAGAGAGTATTCGGGGCCTTTGATTGTTCTTCCAGTGAGGAAACCTACAAGGCCGGCTAGAACCACTACAGCTTGGCTCCCAGTCAAAAGGTTCTGGGTTAAAAAAAAAGACGTGTGCATGTTATCCCCATGGTTACCACCCACGCCAACTTTGTGATACTTTTTTAGTACCTTCGTAGTGTATGAGTGTTTTATATCGTTATAGCATATGAAATGCGCCAAATGTAGTGTTATGCTACATGTGTCCAAGATGACAATATATCAATTAAATGTGTATGTCAGTCTTCATCAATACAACCAAAAAGTCTTATAAATATGTTGTGTCAACCTTTTAATTAATTCTGTTTTTCTGTTTCCAATATGATTATCACTTGGCATAATATATCATCTCTTCAGGAAGCTTTTTAGCCCCTACCTAGCATCCCGTGTTCTGTGTGAGCAGTAGCTAGGCGTGAAGGGAAGTATTCTGGGAATGTTGATGAAGATTCATCACCAGACACCATACGAACCCTGGGGCTAATGAAAGTACTGAGCTCCTGTTCCTATCTTCAACCCCTGGGGGGAGAAACTACTTAAGAATGAACCAAGAGGCGGCATCACGGCATGTCTGGTTTGGTGCTCGGGCCCCGGTCTCAGTGACACCGAGGTGAAGGATTCATTGGTTATCTGTCTTGTAAACCGCTGGTGGCTAGACGGAAACGGTACCGCGGTCTCGAACATATCATTTGACTAACCTATCCACTTTAGAACATCTGGTATTCCTCATTGGAGGCAAAATGAGGTGTAGCTAATTTTTGAGATACAAATGAGGCATGCCCGCTAAAGTGTTTTGTGCCTCGCCAAATATTCAAATGAGGTATGAGTATTTAGATGGACAATGTGTTTGAGTCCAAGCCGACGGCTTCTGATTTCAAACCCCAATGTCCCCACTCTACCAGGTGGCCTGCTTGAAGCCTATCCTCTTTCTGCTTCTTAACGACATGAAATAAAATTGCTTTGGACTGATCAGACTGACCGTCAAAGTGTTCCCTTACAAGCAAGCCTGAATTCATAAAACGTATCAATCTGTTGCGTGGTTACCATACTCTGTTTGGGTCTCTCACACAACTCTAATTTATTAAACCCACCGGACTTAACCAAGAACTACTGATTGACTTCGGCTGATTGACTTGAAGTTGTATTTTAAAGTTAGCTATTAACGTGCAAAAAAAAAAAAAGGGGCCTGGGTTTCCATTTGAGTGACCCGTTTAACTTAATGAACGAAGAGAGGGGGAGGGAGAGAGGATATGTGATCACAATGTCCAATGAACTGCAGCCAGCCGTGTCCACAACGTTGAATTCTTAACTGTGGTAATGGGTTTGGAGGTCGGGGGGGCTTTTAACATTCAGGCCAATGACGTCACAGCTCAGTGGGCAGGCTAAAGTGTCACACAACTCTGGTCTAAGGTTTAGCCATTCTGCCCCCTGTTTATTAGTCACTGGAAAGGTTATCTGAAGAGATTTGGTGGCTAATACTAGAGTTCTTTCTAAGTGAATACACACGTGCGTGCACACATATACGCCCACGTACATACACACACACACACACACACACACACACACACACACACACACACACACACTTCCTCCAGTCACAGATCCATGGCCTTGGATGGCTCAGCAGACACTTGTTCCTCTCAACTATCTGAAGTCACGTTTCCTTCATGTTGGAGTAGGACAAAGGTCTTTTTCTATCTATGACAGATACCCCCCCCCTTATGGTTTAGCACCAATCACTCCTCTTCATTTTTGACCCACCGATCATCAGGCTTCAGTTAGAACCTTTACTCAAAAGCTTTTGAGGGTCCAAATGTGTCCATCATTTAACAATTTGTAATAGCAAGGCTATTGCACTTTATGGCTACATCCCATAATATACATGTGCATTTGCGGGGTTAGTTCTGTCCGTGGGAAGATGGGGAAGATATAAAGTGCTTAGTGAGAGGTCTATGAGATGCTTTAGCTCTTACAATAGGGAAGAGACGGGGTGGGGGGGCACCCTGCTGGCATGACAGAGGATTGTTAGCAGACAATAGCCCTTTTAATTATGTATTTTTATATATACATAGCCATGGTTGCCAATCCTGTCTGTGAAATATGAAGTGTTGTGGGATACATCTGGGTATCTGTTATTATGGGGATGAATAGAAACACAGTGGGCTATTCAGCATGCACCATTACCCGCTGTCGGAATGAGATTAATTCAATGGGAGATCTCTGCCTTTGTTTATGAAATGAAAAAAAACTAAAATGACGACCAGGCTGTCTGGAAAAAAGACAATAGAGCAATTTAGTAAAGCGAAAAATCATGGCTGTCTTGTGTCGGTCTCGTTATAGTCTTAAGCAGTGTACACAGTGAGTTTGTATCAGTGTACTTACTCCCTCACCACTGTTTAGGCCCAACCTGCTCTCCCAAAGAGTGAGTGTTGCTATAACATCTCATGACATCAAAACCCCATGCTGGCACCGCCACGCCTGCGGGAGAGTTCTGCCAGAGGAACAATCTGTTGGCAGAACGGCAATCCCAATTATGGACACAAAGTACTCTCAAGTTCTTCTGGGCCAGAAACCCATTGCAATCCTCCACCCCCTGTTGTTTTGTAATGCAGCGGAACGAGAAGGAATAAGTCCTAACAAAGCTTATTTTGAGTCGCCATATTGCTGCTTTGTTTGATTAATACCATGTTCTCACCCATAGGCTTCTTTTCTTCGTGATTAGGTCTATGTGTAAGGATATGTATTATTTGGTATGAAGAAGAGCCTTCTTCTTCACGCCCTTCTTGGTACTCCTTGGGGGGGAAGGTTAACGCCGTGTTGTGGAACCTACTAAGTGTTGGAGATATTGAGTGAAGATGAGTAAAGCACTATCATGTTACTTTGTCCTTGAGATTAAATCTCAGCAGCTGGGATAACAACTGTTTCGTTTTTCAGAGGCACTTCCAAAGCCTCAGGTGGGCTGAAATATATTTTGTCTTTGAACACTGAGTTACGTTTACTTGATTTATGTTGTTTCTTTAGAGACACTTTCATATTTCTAAGTGTTAGATATTTCAATACACTTTTATTGTTATCCAGAGCCTACGATTGTTATAAAACAAACACTCTGCCTCCATGCACAGAAAGTATTCATTTAAAGTCTTACTAAAATATGCAGACTGTGTTAACCGTCTGCATATTTTGTGCTGAAATATTACCTGAGTACAAAAGTTCAGTGAGGTCAGTGTTCAGTGCAGCTGAATGGGCTGTACGCTATACAACATGGTCAACCCTAATCGGCTTTCACCAAATCAACTGACCCCATTCTAGATGATTCCTCCTAACCTTGTAAGCAGGATAAAAATATGGAAATATGTTATTTCTAATTTTAACGGGGAATGCCAAGAGCCAGCTAAGTCATCTTGTGACTGAATGTAATGGTCTCTACTCGAAAAGAATCCCTTTGTTTTAATTGCTGACAGGCTTTGGGCACTGCACATGTTTCAAGTGTTATTCAACTATGGGATAGTTATTCAACTTTGGTGTGCAGTAATGAACAGCGACACCAAAGAAAACACAAAAAAACAGGTCAAGACCAATACTTTAAATGTCAGAGAAGGGACCATTGTGCTTGTCGTTTACCATGTTATTTTGATATGTGACCAACTAGTCATTAAAAACCACCAGGTTCTTCACCCCAACTCCAGATGTTCCCCATTTTCTTAAGGCCGGTCCTACCATGCAGACGTTCCTAATGCCAGCATTGGAGGCCCTACAAATTTTCTATTCTGATTACTGATTTCTATACCGCTCAAAACAAGTTGGTTATTTGGCAGCAGTAAGCCTCAAGGTCAGATATGTTATTCTGCTTATACTCTGTGGACAGCTAAGTCACTCCTCTACCACTTAACATATCAATGAGTTGAATGAATATGGCAGTATATCTTCCCTGGTTGGCTAATAGCTTTCCAGACAAGAGAAGCCGGCACCATAAACCTAGCCAGCATCTATTCACCGACGCATCTTCAGTCCTCTCTCTCTAATTGGCAGAGAAGACCATTTTATGAAAGTCTTTGGTTAACAAAGCCTGTTGAAGGAGCTGAATTTAGATGGGTCTTAAAGATGCTAATGTTGGAACTCTTTTGGAACAGTCGATAACAACTTGTCGTTATTTTGTGGTTGTGCTTTTGTTGACTTTTGACAACAAGACATTTCTCAGGAATCCACAAAATTGTTTGTCTTGAAGCTGGTCAAATAGAATCGTTGTGCTCTTTGATGAATCAAAGTTACAATGTGATACATTGACCCAGAGCATATGGAATGGGTACTGCTGTCCAAGAGATCTGTCTCCACCCACCCCTCCTCCCAAGACTCGTAGCTCCTGCTGGTTGCCAGGTTGGGAACATTGGACAAACACGAGTGAAAGCTCTTTGGGTCGTGTAAGTCGTGTTGGCCTAAACCTTTCTCTGATATTTAATTTATTTTATTCTGGTTTGCTTTGATATTGCCACTTAAATTAAGTCAAACAACAGGCATTACATGCTAAACGTAGCCTAATACAACACATCTGGAGAGCATGTAGACTATGTTCAGTAATTAGGGATGTGGGTTTTAATTCTTAGAACACAAACAATTGTTCAGGCACACATTTACTAACACAGCAGTAACACTTACTTAGGACTTAAGTAAGTGAAGACTTAATGATTGTGTTGCTGAAGATACAGTTGAAATAGCGTCTATAAAGAATGTCTCAGCTTCAGTTTGTTTGGCAGATGGGGGGTGGGGGGGTGGGGGGGGGGGGCGGGGAATGCACTGGCATTTCAGATTAACCAGATGTCGATGTCTCTCGTTCACTTGGTTCACCGGGGTTCAAATACGTTCTCATACAATGTTACGACAAAGATCCTGTTAAACCAAACCACCTTCGATGCAGACATTTTCTTTGCAGATCAGTTGAACCTGGCATGTCAACTATGACATTTGAGGCATGGGACTTCACTGCCCGTAATGGAAGGTATTTCCGACTCGCATGACGGTGGCTGCATTTTTGTCAAAGTTTGTCTTCTTTTCCCTTTTTTTCAAGTCTCTTCAGGTCAGGATTGAAGAGTGAGGGGAGTGTGGGGAGGGTGTGGAGGATGGCAGTGGGTAGGTGGGTGGGTGGTGGTCGGGTGTGAGTGGGTGCAAGAGACAGGGGCCAGTGTAGACTTGCCAATTACAAGCTGTCAGAAGACCCTCCAGGCTGTCTGATTCTTACCTTATCGGAGTCAACATCTGGTGGGAAGGCTACAAGACACAATTTATGACCACATCCCACAGAGTGAAGAGAGGTATCTTCTGGAGTAGTGTTTACTTTTTAATATGGTGTCAAATTTATTCATTTGCGAAATACAGATTATATACTCAGTATGTATCTCTCCGAAAACATTTTCTTTTAAAATATAGCTAACAATGCAACCTTCCAAGCAGGGGCGTAGGAATGAGTTTAACATTGGGGGGGACACATATCGGAAACCTGACAGATCCGGTATAATTTTTAGGCGGGACAAATGCGCCTGTCTCCGATATTGGAGGGGACACGTCCCCTCCGTCCCCCCCGGTTCCTACGCCCTTGCTTCCAAGTAAGCTGATAATAACTTGATTTGAGTTGGCCCTCTGTTCCAAGGGACGAAAATGTACAGAAATCTTGAGGAAATATTTGACACTGTTTACTTTAAAGTGCTTCACAACGAGGGTCCCCAGGCATGCAGGTCCAAGACAGTAACTTTTAGTGTTTGTCTCTAAACAAAGCCACCTGTAGCACATGGAGATCTGACCAATCACATCCGTCTGCGATAGCTTTGAACCAAGCAGTAGAGCTGCTTCATCAGTCATCATACTGCAGCATTACTTCAAAGGCCCTCTACGTGTTTTACCTGAACAGTTTGGTCCAAAACACTATTTGTCATCACACTTTGGCACTTTGTCTTCTCTGTGTATTTCCAAAACATTTCTGAATACTTGACGCTGGTCCTTGCTAGGGGTCGTCTGGGGTAACTGAATCCTCAAGGAGGGCATTCAGTGGGACCCATCTGCTAGCCCTTGTGTCCCTTGACGGATCCCTGTCAGCAGATGTCCTGGAAGGCAATGACTCGGTCTGTAGGGAATGCAGCATGAGAATTTAATATGCTTGGCTTACTACAGGTTGTTCCTTGTTGTGCGGTTCATAAATGGCTCACGTACGGTTTATAAATGGACACGAGCGTGCTATTAGTAACATGTTTAGGTTGATTGATTGCGTCACAGTGGTTTTTATTGAGTATTTAGTGTACACCAATGTTAAGCAGTTAAGCTGAAGTTAAGTCAATTTCCATGTTAATTCAAGTCAATCGGCTAATTTTTGCAGACTAGAGTACACTAGACTTGTATACATGTCAACATGTCAACACTTGGTTCTTTGAGCTCAAGGAACTGCATTTTTCAGTCTAAATACGATGATCACAGTGTTTAAATTGGTCCTGGGCTGGAATCCCCCACATCTCCCTTGTCAGTTATGGCTTTGTTGCTGTGGTTAACTGGTGGGTGGGTAAGATGAGGTGAGAGTTGCAAACGTTTTTTTCCTTTCCATGAAACTGATACCTCCTGCTATAGCGATCTGCTTTTGTTGTCCCAGGAAAGGCAACGTTCATGATGTTTTTTCCTCAACGTTTGGAGACGGCTTTGTACGTTTGACAGCCAAGTCAGCGTTTTTTTTTTGTGTTTACTTCAGCCGACATATTGTTGGGGCCGTTTGTATTTAGTCCTCTTTGTTTCTCTGATGGCTAGTCTTCTGGAAGTGATGAAGTAACTTAATATGTGTTTATCAAATCATGACATATCTGTTTGGTTCTGTTCTGTATGCTCTGTGAATTCACAGTTGCAGAAATATATGTGGATTATGTTTTGTGTTTTTAGTGATGCCTATCATTGTGATACACGGGGACATTGTGACTACAATCACTCCAGTCACCCAAGCGCTCACACACCCACAGACTAATAAAGACGGGGGACTAACATCATTCGCTGAGATGCAGCCCTCCCTGTAATAAACCCCCCTTTGCTCTTCATTAATGAAACGTTTCATACCTGAACCGCGTTCTCACCGCCTGCTTCTCCTCTTCCTCCAGACGAAAGCGGGGTCACCCTGCTGCAGCTCATCGGGGACCCCCCTCCTGACACCATCACCCAGATACCGGGGCCCGACAACAACCCCAGCTACGTCTTCGGCCCCGACGCCAACACGGGCCAGCTGGCGCGCGCCCACTTCCCCAGCCCCTTCTACCGAGACTTCTCCCTCACCTTCCACCTGAAGCCCACCTCAGACCGCGGGGGGGTGGTGTTCTCTGTCACGGACGCCTCACAGCAGGTCATGTACGTTGGGGTGAAGCTGTCAGAGGTGCAGGGGGGCCGGCAGAGTGTGGTGCTGTACTACACGGAACCCGGCTCAGAGGAGTCGTATGAGGCAGCCCGCTTCATCGTGGCGTCCATGCGGGACACGTGGACGCGCTTCTCCCTGGCCGTGCACAACGAGAAGGTCACCTTCTACCACAACTGTGACATGGAGTCCGAGGTGGTGCGCTTCGAGAGGTCCCCCGACGGCATGGACCTGGAGGCCGGGGCCGGCGTGTTCGTGGGCCAGGCTGGAGGAGCCGATCCTGATAAGTTCTTGGTACGGCTTTGAGTGTGTTTGATTGAGGCGCTTACGACGTGATAGTAGCACTCAATGGATGAAGCAAGGTTAGTGGAGGGGTTAGGGTGTTGATGCTGAAAAGGTTCTGGGTTCAAAACCCGACTTCTGTCTATGTCCTTCTTAAGGACATGTATCTTAACGATCGTTAGCTAATTGCTTTGGATTTATCCAAATTAATTATAAGTGAATTAATAAATGGTTGACCAATTTGCGTTGGTGAGACAAATGTTCGGTCAAATGATTACGCTGGAGAGAGTTAAAAATAGACATATTTCATATGGGACATAATATTATCTAATTATCTTTATATATGTATATTTATATACCAAAAATGGAAAAGGATATACTTTTTTGGGGTGTATATGGTTGAAACTGTTTGCCTGTCTTCATAGGGACTAATAACCAATGCATGATTTCATCGCATAAATTGCCAGCACCCGAATCATAACTATGTAAAAAAAAAAGGGTATTTGCCACACTATCCTCCTGTTTTGAGTAGATTGAAAATAATTGCTAGCTTTCACAGTTTAGGGTGCAATTATTCCCTGTTGGTTTGACTGCTGTACAGACCAGTAGCTGACCCCGACGACCTTTGACCTGGTCTGTGAGTTGTAAACGCAGGGAGACAGGTGCTCCATGACCTCGGGGGTGGGTAGACCTTTGGCAGAATATCCCCCGGCGTAACGTTAGATCACAAGACTAGCTGGACTGGATTCTAAAACGAACCAGACAACCAATTTGATTGTGTAGAACAGAAGCAGCAGTATTATGAAACCAAGACGATGAGATGCCTACAAGCCACAGAGTGAAATCGGTATTTGCTCCACCACCAATGCCAAAGTTCCTTTGCTTGCGCATGTAACGCATTCGCATTCTGTTCCTTGTTATGCTATGTTGCTTAAGCCTCATACCATTCCATGGTGCCATAGTCTCAACCATGATCTCAAACCGTTTCTGATGAAATGCACCAAAGCCCTTGTGGAATTAGCGATCACACTAAAACCTCTCTGCCCGTGCCCATCAGCACTGTACATGTGCCCCTCACATGTGAATGCCCAAAAATATGGCAATTTTTTTAATATATACTGTTCGTTAAGATGTATTTAATAAATCCCTAACCTCTCACTCACATTAAGCACTAAATGATAATATTAATGCTAAGTTACATTTACAATTAGACGATTGAAACTAAATGTATTTGCTGCTGGTATTTATTTGTTCAAATATTCTATTACCCATGATTATTACTCATCTCTGGATTTTAGATTTGCTTGAATTCCCCCCCCGTCTACGTTCGTCTTTCTTTGGCAGGGTCTACCAGACTACAGGAACAAACATCTCGTTCTTTATATTTGGTTTGCTCTTAACTCTTGTTTATAAACTCGTTGCATTGTTTTGTTGACCTGGTGTGCCCTATAGAGTCGTTGTTTCGAGGTTTTTGTCATGGAAAGTTCCGGAGTTTAATCCCTCTGTACGTAATAACATAGAGCTTTCAAACAGACTCGCTTCCCAGGACTCCTGGGCTTCAAGTCCAGCTGTAATTTTGTCGACTTCCCATGCTTGGACTCCGTCACAGGCTTTGTCAATTTAATCTTCACCCAATAACTTCAGGACTGGCCGAAGGCTGTTCTTTTTTGTGACTAAATATTTATGTTTTGTATATAAACAAGCCAAGTCATTCCGGTAAAGACTTTTATTTTGGCGTACAGAGAAAGAAGAGTAAATTCAAGCTGTTTTTCTGGTCATCATTTAAACAGCATATTTACATTACTAGCACTTCAACCCTACTACAACAACTACCCCCATTTTCCATTTGAGATTAATAAAGTACATCTTAACACACTATTTTTTCTGTTCAATTAAAAAGATGATGAATTTGTTCCAAGTCAGATGATTGAAAACTCATGTCATTTAGGCCTCCCTGTTGATGATGAAAGTCCTCTCCAAGCGTTGCGCAGTGAGACCTGTCTCATGATGTTAACATGGATGATCTCCGACAAGAGGGTCAAACTAATCACCCTGGGAAGCATTGGCATCCCGCCACACTGTCCACAATCTGATTGGGCGGCAGATTGCATTATGGCCTGTAATTGGGTGTGTGGGTTTCCCGTAAAGAGACTACCATGAAACCTGTCTAGTGAATAACAGTGGCGTCTCCTAGGCTCTCCAACTGCGTTCTGTCTGTAAACTCTGGACATGAATTAAGCCATCTCCACGTTGGTTTTGATTAACATAGCAGCAGGCATCTTCCACTGGAATTTGCTCATGAGATACCGTATCTATACTGTCAGTAATATGTCTGTGTTAATAATGAACACTTTGTGTGTGTTTTTGCCTATGTGTGAGCGTAGGTATCGAATAGTTTGTGCAAGCATACTATTCAGCAAATTTGATATCCACTGTAATATCTTTCAAAATGATTTGGTTCTTGTTTTTAATTTGTGTGTGTGTGTGTGTGTGTGTGTGTGTGTGTGTGTGTGTGTGTGTGTGTGTGTGTGTGTGTCTGTGCATGTGTGCGTGTGCGTTTAGGGGGTGATTGGTGAGCTCAGAGTGGTAGGGGATCCCCGTGTTGCAGAGAGACACTGCGAGGAAGACGGGGATGACACAGATGTGGTGAGTGGTTTGAAGGCTGAATTGACAGATTACAGGATTATCATTTGATACTGGTGGCACATATTCTGCAAAATGATTTATTTAATATGTGTAAATATGATTCAAATGTGTTCATTCAGAAACTTAAAAAAATCAAAGTTGTACAGTTTAATCTCCAATATATATATACATGGATAAACACAAAAACCAGAAAGAAAATAAACACAGTCCACTAAAATTCAAACACAAAAACACAATCACAAGATACACAAACACAGGTGCAGCAAACAACAACAGTTGACTCACAAAGCTTAGCCCGAGCAGCTGTTTCGGCCGCTGAATCCGCCAAAGACCAAAAGGCCTTTGTGACTAATTGATCAAAGTCAGTCTAACAATGTTGAACTTTTCTCCAAATCTTGATCTACACAAGCAGTTTTAATTAAAAACAGAAGAAACATAAAGGGTACCTGCCCATGCCCCTTTAATCTTAATTGATGTCGTTATCTAAAACTGATTGCCGACTGTGTTAATTGCACCTCACATAGAATGATGTCACTGTCATATCACCATGTTACCCTCTGCATTTGTCATTAGGATAAATCTTTCAGAATTTAGTTCCCTTTGTGCACATTTTTTAATGCAGCGAAAGGAAATATCAGAGATGCACAAACCAAAAATATAAGTAAAAATAACGTATTAGCATTAGAATAATCAGCCTTCCGGCTGATTATTCTATATTGACCGTATATGTGTTTAGCATAGCACTATCATAGCATCATATTAACCGTTTTTAAATGCCAGCTGTTGTTTCTTCCATGTTCTCAGGCTTCAGGATTTGGAAGTGGCTATGGAGAGGATGAACAAAGTTCCCCAACGGTAGGAACACGTTATATTTACATTTACATTCCATTCACATTTGCAGACAAGAAGAAAATACAGAAAAGTGTTTTTATTCATGCCTGTAAACATTTGACCAGATTGGTGGGGAAATGCTTCTTTCAAATTCATATGAATTGTCCCTTGGAGACATAACTTGGGGCTCATTTTGTTGCGGACGCATAAGCATTGTTTGCTCAAAATTTGGGGGAATATTTTGGAAACACACACATCCGTTTATAAAGCAGCTCTTCATATTCCATCAACAAGACAGTTCAATTAATTTGAGGACATAGGGACACTAAGGAACGGCTATGAGTCCATACATCAGGGCTCAGTTACCCTGCGTCCGATCTCCCCGGCCTCCGATGGGGATTATAAACCGCTGAGTGTGGATGTCTGGAATAGTGAAAAACTGAATCTGGTTCATATGCAAGTAGGCAGAAATGATCCCTGAGAGTGGCCAAGAATATCCCCTTGACATCCTCCATAGGAAACAGCCCCCGCCGTGTGAGGAATGCAGATAACCTCGCTGTGCGCAAACGTTGAAACACAGAGACTTTGTACTTTCATATTGTGTGTGTGTGTGCATTTGTCTGTGTTTCATATATGGCAGCCATACATGCCATATTTAAAACTGTTTAAAGCCAACGACCAGTAGTGCTTCACCCTCAGCAGCTCGAGACAACTTTAACTTGCATCAACTCTAAACAGAGAATATCTATATTAAAATACTAATTAATGTTAAAATTAAGTTTTCAATCGGTGGATGTGAGTGATGTGCACAGGGATTTTTGCTGACTGAAAATACAGTGTTCTGATTGGTCAATGAGCGCATACATCACCAAATGTGATAAACAGTTTATACAATATCAGAGTCATCTTTTGAAGAGCCGGAGTGCAACCCAGCAGAATTTCTGCCAGTCCCAGACTTGTTGTTGTTTGAGAAATGCTGATATATGGCATGACCACACCACATAAACTTGAGGCACATGACTGTAGCCATTTATAGACACAATTATAACATATCACATGACGAAAGGAAGTTCAGTGGATGGGGCAAGTTATCAGCTGTTAGGGGGAATTTCATCTGTAGTATGTGAGACATTTAGACCAACCAAGAGAATGACCAATTAGAAAGACGTATTCAATGATGCTGCCAGATGCCTAGCATGTTTCTCCTAATACTGATGAAAGGCCATTAGCCATCCTTAGAATATTGCTCCCCTTTCTTTGTAGTTTCTATCTCTTGATCTTCCTCTTTTAACTCCCCCATCTGTTTAACTTCCCCCTTGATTTTCTTTTTGACTATTCCTATTTTCTCTCGCCTTTTTTCTTGGATTCTCTGAACAGATTTTTAGTGAGGCCTGTTTCCTTTTCTGTCCAACAGGAGAACACTAAGCCTGTGTTCTGTCGAATAGGAGGCTGAATACTGTATTTGATAGGGTGTTTGACTGCCAGGCAAAGGGTTCTGGGTTTGAAGACCATTGTCCATAGTAAACTGTAGGCATCCTTTAGCAAGCTGCACAAACCCCTACCTGCTTAATGACATGTATGCTTAAAAATAAATCCCTCAACAAGGCACCTTGTAGAAGGGCATCTGTTAAATGACTAGAAAGTCTGTATAGTGGGTTAAAACAGAGGTTCAGTGGGGTTTGGCATACAGTCTATCCAAGCCAGGCCTTTGGCCAGCGTTTAAAATCTGTTTTCCATAATTGTATTCACCTCGCTGTTTCTCCAATCACCATCAAATCGCCATCAAATATATACGAAGCACACCTGGGAAATGATTCACGAGTAATAAAGTGGGGGTTGGGCTTCGTGGCGTTAACAACCAGTAGCAGTTCCTTACCTCAAGGTTAACCCCGAATAGACAAGACAAGATTGAAGGCATGGAATGAAAAGGGTACAGGAAAGTTAGACGCATATTAAACCCACAGGCGGGGGGGAGGATTCAGCACCGTCATGTCATTTAACAGGACTTTCCATCTTCCCACCACAGACATTTAGGAGGCTCACTGTAAACAGGAAACAGCTGGAATCCAACAACCAGCTACCTTCTGTTTTCCACTCAAGGTGTTTTGTAGCCGGGGGGGATTAGACCCACGGGTTCAGCAGGTCTATAGTGGCTGCGCTCTGAAGGCAAGTCTGGGCAGAGTCCCATAGGAGAGGGTTTCGTCAGTGGGTTGGCCGCCTGCTGTAGCAACAAGGGAAGTAGGTGGTGACGGATGGGACCATCCTGTCAGATTGTCATATCTTTCCACTGGCAATCCAGGACTCTACCTGGGAGGGGATGGGATACTAGAGCAGGAGTCGTTCAACCAACTAAAGGGGATTAGGGGAGTCGCAGGTAATACACAAATTAAAGGTTTTTTGAAGCTCAAAAAGTGCCTGTACATGTCAACCTGCCATTTGATCAATAGTTGACTAATATATTTTAGATATAGATATTTATTTTATATATATTTGATCATATTAGAATTATTTTTTTTATATTAGAAATATGTTTTAATCTCAGAGCGAGATAAGATCACATAAGCATTATTTACCTCAGGCTCAAATCAGCTGTCGGAGCATTTGATGCTGCAGATCAACAACACTCCCAGATATTATGTCACCTGCAAGTGATCGGGCCATACTTATCTGGAAAATAATCTCTTAATTTTTGTTTTTGTGTAATTCCTGGGGTGAATGTTGACTGGCATTATGTGGTGTGGCTGACAGTTCCCATCCTCCAGACATTTTCTTCGTAACAGTTGTTCGTAACAGTAAATGTTGTCACAGTGGTCGACAAGCCTTCAAGCTGAATCCAGAGCCGGCCAATTCCCAGAATTTCACTCACATTTCCCTACTAATATATGAAGAAATAAAACACATCATTCCTACCTAGAAACTACCACCCTTGCCATCCAAGGGTGGAGTAGCAAACACAACTTCTGTTATATAAGAGGTTGTGGGTTATACATTTGGTATTCAAGATGGTGCCATCCCTCTCCTTCTCTGATCTATTGATGAATGCATCTAGACATTCTCTCATTCTGTGCTCCACACTATAGTTACCACACCTCCCCCCCAACAACACGCACACACGTACACCCCAGCACAGTCCGCCTGGGAGGGTCCCTCCAAATTCTTTGCATAGTCCGGGTCAAACAACACAATAGCTAGGACCCCCCTCCCCCCATAGAGGGACCTAGTTAATTATTAACTCTCTCTCTCCCCTCCCCTCTCACATTTCACTCTACCCCCCAAGTCCGAGAATCCTCAGGTAACAATGAGAGTTGGGTCACTGGAGAATGAGGTCAGCAAGGGGGTTATGCATGGCCCCTCCCCCTTCTCCCTGTCACCAGAGTGACCCCTCCTCCTCCTCTTTTTCCTCCTTCATTCAATCATTCATTGATTCATTAATTCTTGAGTTAATTCATGAGTTCACTCAGTTTTTTTTCTCTCTCTCAGTCTCATTCTCTTGCTGTCTCTCCAGCTATTTTTTGTTATGGCTTGTTATGGCTGAATTTCATTTGATTTGTTTGTCTTTCTTTTAGACCAGGGACAGCCACACAAAAACACACCAAGCACACGCATAGAACCCCCTGTCCTTTCCTGACACCTGTCATGTGACCCCCATTAGAACTTTGGTTCGCTTTTTTCGGGAGTTGCTTTTTTCGATAAGTCCAATTCTAGGGCAGACACAAATATATATGTTTATTTGTTTTTCCATGTCATTCATTCCTAATGATCCTGTCAAAGTCATGCATACAGAGGGAAATCACACGATCGGGGTGGGAGGAGATAAAAGGCCTGCCAGCGATAAGCCCAACAGCTGAGAACCAACATAACTAATCCACACATTAAAGTGTTGCTTCCCTCAATGCATGCTTGGTTTGTTTTATTGCATGTTGATTCAGACAAAATGGCAAATCGACTTTATTGGGCGCAAGGGCAGATTTCAACCGCAGAGAAATGCATATTCATTAGTCTCAAAAGTTGGGTTGTGGAAGAACAAAAAGTAACAACAGTGTCGGTTAGTCAAAGCAGACATAGGGATTATTTGCAACCAACAGAACGTGAGACAGCAGACTGTTAAAATGTCATCAGGCTACGTTGCACATGCATACATTTGTTTAACTCCGGCCGTCACACTAGCTGCAAGTGCCTAATAAAATGCCGGAATGTGGACACTTTGCTGTGTTTAGAGACCCTGTTGTTTATGTTAAATATGAAAATCCAATTTCTTGGAGCAAAACTAATAGTTTTGCTCGATCTTCTTGTTTGTATATTTGGTTCTTTCCTCCAGGCCACCCCACCGTCCTCCGTTCCCATCCAGCAGCCCCCCGTCTCTAGGCCACAGGAGGTGTTAGTAGAAAGACAGACTGGTGAGTGAATCAAAGTCACAATGACAAACATACAAAGGTGTTTGTGTAGCTGATCAACCAAACAGAACAAACTGATGACAATTCTATAAAGCTATACTCTATATTGTGCCTGTGTAAAATAATTAATACACACACAGTAACACAGGCTCCTTAAAAAAAAAAAGAACTACTGACGTCAAACACAACCTCACTGAATGCCAAGTTGCGTTATAGAACATTCTACATTGAATGCAGCATGAAATCCAAACAATCTGTCTGTGTGCGAGCGTGTAAACTCAATTCAATTATCTTGCTCATGATGATTTCTCCTAACCTTTAAACATGTAGTTTGGTGACCCTTGTAATAATCTGTGCATTTGTCTGTGTTTTGAAAAGTCATAAGTGAAGTGCTTTCATGTAGGCAAGTGACTAGTAGTTCCTGATGGATGTAGAGGCTTTAAGTGTGTATATAAATCACAACTACTTGTTGAAGGATTTGGTGTGTGTGTGTGTGTGTGTGTGTGTGTGTGTGTGTGTGTGTGTGTGTGTGTGTGTGTGTGTGTGTGTGTGTGTGTGTGTGTGTGTGTGTGTGTGTGTGTGTGTGTGTGTGTGTGTGTGTGTGTGTGTGTGTGTGCGTGTGGCACCATCTAGTGGACAACTATTTCGGATGATTTCCATAGTTTGTTCCAAAAGTTGAATGTTCCTCTGTTGTAATTTTATTTTACCCCAACATCACTATTGTATGGTATTGATAATACTTAATGCATACAGTATGTGTAACAAAAAGCACAACTTTGATCAAAACCAAACTACTACTACTGCATTGACTAAAAAAGTTAAAAACAAGCATTTTATCTGCTGTCAATCTCATATCCCTATCTTCCGCCAATAGACCTTTTACTTCCTCAAAAGGTTTATTTTCTTCAAAGGTGTATGCAAAACCATCATTGCAAAATACAACACAGATTATGATGTCCTGACTGTCTTAAGTAAGAATGTGTACAATCCGGAAACCCATCTAAATAACCTCAGAAAATAGAATACTAACTTCACAATGCTTGACATATGTAAATTTATATATAAAACTATAAATTCATCGTGTGCTGCTGTGTGTAGCCAGTGACTCCCACCTTGTGCAGGCTGCCTCCAGCGCTGGGCTCCCTGGAACCGCAGGTGGGTGACGAATAGACCATGTCCAGATAAAGACAACCAAGACTGAATCCCTATGCTCTGCTTGTCTATCCTCCCCCTACGGGTTTCATGCTCCCCGGGCGAGTCCCAATATGCACTCTTATTCTGCCCTCTGCCTCATTTGGATTCAACAGCAGGAGGGGATGAGAGAGCATGTTTAGGGTTAATCCTTCTCTCTTAAGAAGAGTCTGTGGTGAATATCGATTTAGCACATTTGATCAAATATAAATAACATTGCAAACACAATATTGTTTACATTTACCAGAAAATAGTACTTCAGACCGCTGTATTAAAATACAAAATAGATGTGTTTGTAACACGTTACAGTTGGGAAGGGAAGGGGGTTCTTGAACCAAAGCACTTCCAGGTGCAAATTTACTTTTGCACGTCGGGTAAACGGGATTGGATCTTGAGATAATTGACATCTGCGTAGGATGTGAATTAAAGGGCTTGTGTTCCTCTTAAGCTCTGCTTTAACACCAGCTTGTGTTTCTGTAGAGTTTTTTTCTGTGGAGAAACGGGCAAACACGCGTGGAAGCTTTGTTTGTGCAGCCCGGTGCATGCTGGTGTGCGTGCCGGGATGTAATAATAGCTTTGACCTCCAAATCTTCTCCTGACGATAAATTTCCACCGCCACACTCTGGGCCTTCTCTCCATCTCTCTCTCCGGCAAATAACAACCAAAACAATAAGGGCCATTTCCTTATTTCTCAGAGGGGTGGGGGTCGGGGAACCGGCCCCTGTGTTGTTCTGCGGTATTCATGTCGGATGGAATCTCTTAATAACGCCATCCTCCTCCTCCTCCTCCTCCTCCTCCTCCTCCTCCTCCTCCACCTCCTCCTCCTCCTCCTCCTCCTCCTCCTCCTCCTCCTCCTCCTCCTCCTTCTTCTTCTTCTTCTTCTTCTTCTTCTTCTTCTTCTTCTTCTTCTTCTTCTTCTTCTACTTCTTCTTTTGTGTGTCTGCTTGCCAGGCTCCGCAGGCAGCAGGGGGGGGAAAGGTGACCGAGGGGAAAGGGGAGAGAAGGGCGACAGGGGTCCCATCGGGCCCCAGGGGGAGCAGGGATCCGGCTCGACCAGCTCGCGAGGAGCAGTGCGGGGAGAGAAGGTCTGGACCCCCTTTCCTCAGACTTGATGTTAAATGCGATGCTGGCCCTAGAGTACAAAGGGTTGAGTGCCCACACAGAGGGGCGATTTAGAGCTGTTGTCATTGGTGGAGATATTTACACAAGATAGGATGTTTAATTAGTATTATTTTTTGGTAATGGAAAGTTTAGTTTTAGCTGTAATGATACTAATTTAACACAGTAAGTCAACACAGAGATGTATGAGAGATTAACCATATGTATGGAAGTTCTGGCTGGGAAAGAATAATGTTTAGATCGATCGTAGGGTCAAGAGAAGGTGCAACCTCCGAGTCTTGCAATAGCAAATTTGAACATTTGGGGGATTTCCCCACCAGAGGGCAGTGTACTCAAATAGTGTCAAAAGCACGCTGCTTAGAATTACTGTATCAATCTGTTGTGCTACAGGAATATAATGCAAAGATTTATAAGTACTACTTTCTTGAGGCAATCCTTCATTTTCATATAAGACACGTATTAATTCTTAATCTTATTCTATCTATTGTTGCAACTATGGAGCATTTAATAGCGTGTAACAGAACAGCCCAGGTCTAGTTCTAATGTTCATCATCCATATAACATCTGCCAGAGATGTATTACAAACTAATTTCTTCAGCTGCTCAAAGCGGCACCGCCATAAAGCAAATGGCCTGTTCCATTGTTTCTTGTTCATTTCAGCCACAGCTAATACCAACTTATTCAGTTCAACAAAGAGGTTTATTGATCTTATTGACACGCTTCTTTTCCAGGGAGAACCAGGAGAAAAAGGACTCAAGGTAAGGAAAATATGTCTCTGTATTTTAATTATTCATGAATTCATATTGCTGTGGTTTTTTTCTTGAAGTATGTTTTTTATTAGCTTAATAAGCAGTGTGTGTTTATGCAGTACATGATCCTAGGGCAGAATAGCCAACACACATTCAAACTTCAAATCCTCATCTAATTAGTTTTTGTCACGTTTGTTTGAACCCCCAATTCACAGGTGATTCACAAATACATGTTAATGACATACATTTCCCCCCGTCTTTTAAATAATAATTGAGAAAGTCTGCCTAAATACCTCATCATTTGCCAAAATGGATGCCACTTAATCATGTTTCTATTTTTGGGGGAATACTCAAAGGACAATACATTGAGGGTTAATGTGCTTAATACTACTTTCAGTCCTATTTTCTTAAAACACCATTAACAGTAATGGGAATAAGTTCCATGTTACGATTCATTTTATTTCAAGCATTCAAAGATATGCTCTGCCTCTCTTCTCTCCCTCTCCTCCAGGGCAGTGCAGGGTTTGGCTACCCTGGGAAGAAGGGCGACAGCGGGCCACCCGGGCCGCCCGGCCCTACTGGCGCCGCGGGCCCCACGGCCGAGCTGCTGGAGCGCACCCCCGGCTCCGTGGTGGAGCGGGTGGCTGGCCCACCGGGGCCCGCTGGTCCACCAGGGACCCCAGGGGCCCAGGGACCTGCAGGAACCGACGGAGAACCGGTGAGCAAAACTCCAGATAAAGGAAATAAACCACGTCGCCGGTCATTATCGAAATTAAGCCCCTTCATGGCGAGGCAAGACGCCTCCGCTTCACGTCGGTGTCCGGTTCGCCATGTCGGGCCTTATTTTCCCGATAATGACCGGCATTCTACACATTAGCCCTTACTTGTACATGGCCTGGATGAAAACTAGATTCTGATTGGTGTGATGAGAAATTCAAGAATAAGTCAGACCCACCTATTGATCAAATCTTTTGTGTTTCTAGAAACACAACAAATAATGCAAGCTAAAAGTTTTTTGACAGATATGCCAACAATATGAAGCAACACCCTTTTTTCTATTGTTTGCAAGTTGCCATCATAAAACGGGATACAATTCCTCAAGTAAACATACTAGCATTATAATATAGTCATATATAGCATATATTTATATTTTTCTATATTTTTAAACAATTCATTTTATTTTTTTCCAATAGGGTGACCCTGGTGAAGACGGCAAGGCAGTAAGTGTTATATTTTGTCTGCTGTATATTATGGGGCTTTATTTGTAAGACATATTTTAAACATGTTATTTTATGTTAGGGCCCTGTTGGACCTTCAGGATTTCCAGGAACCCCTGGTGATGCTGGAGTTAAAGGAGAAAAGGTATGGTATGACATACCAACCACAACTTAAGACTTTAGACTTTAGAATAGTTTAAATATGAATATCATCAATGAATCATGTGTTTAACATTGATTCATGATTCAAATGAGCCTTCAATAGAGGGGAACATTAAGAAAAACATATTGTAAAGTTGTGTAATTAATTGTTAAAGGGGCAATCATAGATGCATGACCACTAGAGGGCCAAATCCTCCTTCCCTCTTCAACAAAGTTTGAGAAGTCCTTGCATAACGAATGACAAAGGGTGAAGAAAAATAATATACAATTCAGTTGCTTGCAGTATCTGACCTGGAGATCCTGGCCCATCGATACGATCAACAGCCTCTCGTAGACTCTTCAATACAGGATATTTAAAAGTGTATGTTTTTCAAGAATGTGTGTGAACATGATGTGTGCTATTCTACAAAGGGAGACCGCGGAGAAGCTGTACCTGGTCCAAGGGGACCCCCCGGACCCCCCGGACCACCAGCAACAGGATCCAGATCAGTAGGTCCAGTACTTGACCCTCTTTAGACCATAACAATGTGTATGGACCCCGGAAACAGGCGTATGTACAGTACTAGCTCACTTAACCCTCACCAAGTGGGGAAGGTTAATGCAGTGGCTGGTGTGTTCAACTCCCAGTTGAGAGGTTCTGTGTTTCATCCCTAGTGTCTGGAGACTACATGTGCAAAAATGTGAGCCAAATGCCCTAACCCCGACCAGCTCATTATAATATGTGTCTGACTGCAATGTAGGTCCCTTTGGATAAAAGCATCTGCTTTCCCCTCCCAGAATAGAATTGTGCTGAAGTCAGTCTCCATACCCTGTGTTTGCTTGTGTTTTCTGATATACACTTTTTCTGTTTATCTCTCAGACCTTTGTGGACATGGAAGGCTCAGGTTTTACAGACCTGGACTCTATTCGCGTGAGTGAAAGGGGTTCTTTTAAGGGCAAATCTAAAGGCCTACAAATGCATGAACCCAACTTGATTTCTTGATCCTTTTTTTCCTTCATATCAGGGAATGCCTGGATTACCTGGCCCCCCAGGGCTCCCTGGACCTCCAGGGCCCTCTACCGCTGTTGGCGTGGGAACAGCCGCAAGCTCCGGGGCCTTTGGACCCCCAGGAAAGGACGGAGCACCCGGTCAATCCGTATGTGACCTCTACTTAAACCACTAAAACTACTACTACTTTTATTGGCAAGATCCAATCACCAAGATTCAAAGTCATTGTTTTGAGCAAATCTTTTGACCTTGGACCCACAGGGTCTACCTGGAATTCCGGGTACCGATGGCGTGGCAGGACCTCCCGGTCCGACGGGAGCTAAGGTACAGTTATGCGCAGTGCCTCTTATCCTAACTATGTGGTTGATGTGCCAAACTGAACTTGTTTTGTGTAATCAGTGGGAAGAACAAACGTATAATTATGAAATGACTTGGTGAGATCTAAAATAAAATTCCAATATTAGCTGAAATCTGTTGAACTTTGATCTGGTTCACATTTCTTTTTTTTATCGTCCCTCTAATGCTACAGGGTGAAGCCGGCGAGCTGGGTCTTCCAGGAGCAATCGGAGAGAAGGTAATGTTTCACCTCCATGTTTTGTTCCCATTGAAATCAACAACTTCCCATACGGCTTCAGTCTCACTGCAAACTTCACTCTCAAAAGTAATGGCCTATTTTATGAAGCTCCGCTATCATCAAAAGATCCATTTCATTCCTATATCCCTCCAAATCTTTTTTCCCTTTAAAGTAGTGTGAAGATGTGAACCTTATCTCATCTTGCATTAGTGAGGGACTAATGAAGGACCTGCGCTGATCTGAAGCCTATATACCTTCTCCCTTTATTCCTCCAGCCAGACTCTTTCTTCTCCTTTCTCTGCAATCTTCTTCCTCTCTCTTTGTCTTCTGTTTCCCTCTCTAAGCTTGCCCACCTGCGGGTAACTCTCCTTCATCATGCATCCATCCGGCTGGATTAGTGCTCTTTAGCTCAATGTTAAACCACGTGCTGTTGCTCCCGACAACCCTAATATAGAATATGAATCATTTGCATGTGTGTGTGTGTGTGTGTGTGTGTTTATTTGTTAATTCGTTCACGCTTGTGAAGTGAGTCAGTTAACAATCAATGGAGGCCATTCTTCTCTTCAATCCTTCTACCTGGGTTTTTTATGTGGAATCAGGGTTGTTTCACATTAAATGTCAATGTGCAAATAAGACATATAAAGGGAAGTATGGCACTTTAACAAGGATTAAAAATGTGAAAGAAAAACATTCTGTTGTGATTCTTTTGCCACGAGAAAACCTTGCCATACACCACGTTGCTTGGCTCAATCCCTCCCTCTGAAGATGGCCGTGTCTGTGGTTCACTTAAACTGACCCTTCCTCCTCCACCACAGGGTGCTGTAGGACAGCCGGGGTTGCCGGGCAAACCAGGGGAAAGTGGATTTGCCGGCCTGCCTGGGCCAATGGGACCGGTCGGACAGCCCGGGCCCCCAGGGCCCCCCGGTGGTGTTGGTACTGGTCGAGTTGGATTTGTGAGTTCTTATCTTGTTATATTTATGTTGTGCTCTTGCATTGGCTTGTCAAACCATGCAGTCGCCCAATCATAGTCAGAACCTGTGATGGAAGTGAAGGATAAAGTTATGTTTCTATTGGAAGAATAATATAATAGGAAGGAATAATAATATGACATGATTCAATAATCATATGATATGATTCAAAAATATAACTAATCATTTAAATTCTACAAATAATATTTTATATCCCTATTCATTATAACATGAGAGATATTTGTTTGGGACAATCTAGTTAAACAGTAAGAGGTTTTACAATATGTATACATATATGTGTTTATTGTTTTTTTCTGACATATCGTTTCACCCATTCATAGGATGACATGGAGGGTTCCGGTGCAATCATGTCCAATGGACTTCCTGGTGTTAGCGGACCTGAAGGAAGACAGGTTAGTGTTCTTCATGTCAATAAAAGAGTTCTGAACGATTACCACTTTGTAAGGAACATCCATTGTACTTCACTGCCAGAGTCTGTCGGCCTTTGCACCAAATTAATGTGCGCAAAAAGACATGAAGTGTGTCCCCTTGTAGCTCATACATATGTCATATATTCTATTTATACGCCCGCCTTGGATTACATTTGACAGATATTTCATGCAGGGTATAATGCACTAAGCCAATAGCTAATTCACAACAGGGATTCGGAAGCAGACTTGCCTAAAGCCCAACTTATATGTGGCCATTCAGCAGTTCCACACAAATATGCTGTGATTTCCACAGAAAAACAGGGGTGTCAACAATTCATCAGGTTGAAAAATATTGTTCTCTGTTGCAAATTGTGGCAGTCATGTAGCGAGAATGCAGAGTCTCCATTGTTATGATAGAAATAGACCTCATGATATGTGGTTGTTGCCAGGATATAAATTACCGGACATAAATTAAACTTTGCGTCTTTTTTTTTTTGCGTCTGCCCTTGACATTTTTGAGCTTGCCTATAACCAAGGTGTCTTGTTCACAGGGGCAGCCTGGTGTACCTGGTTTTCCTGTAAGTATTAAAGGGATCACGTTAAACTTTCGATAGTTCTTCTCTTTATATTTAAAGTGATTTATTGAGTTATTCACCAATGGTTTCAAGTGGATTTCAACCTTGGGGATAATGCTATGGATCGCTTCAAGAACTTATCTTAGATAACCGCAGCAATTGTTCCAATACTCCCGAATAGTGAACTGAAATTGCTACTTAATTGCCTACTACTGTATTGTGTTTGAAGTGACTTTAACGTACTAGTAACATCATGCTGAGGCAACATACGTGTACCAGTAACATCATGTTGAAGTGACTTAAATGTACCAGTAACATCATGTTGAAGTAACTTAAATATAACAGGAACATCATGTTGAAGTGACTTAAATGTACCCGTAACATCATGTTGAACTGACTTAAATGTACCAGTAACATCATGTTGAAGTGACTTAAATGTACTCGTAACATCATGTTGAACTGACTTAAATGTACCAGTAACATCATGTTGAAGTGACTTAAATGAACCCGTAACATCATGTTGAAGTGACTTAAATGTAACAGGAACATCATGTCTAAGTGACCTAAATGCTTGATGTGTGCAGGGTCGGGCTGGTCTCCCGGGCATACATGGGCAGAAGGGCAGTGAAGGAGCTCAGGGACGAGATGGGAAGTCAGGACTGGACGGTTTCCCCGGCCCTCAGGTGAAAAATCACTATAATCTGTTAGTCTTACTAAGAATTATTATCTGACATAGTACTTAACTCAATAATGCTAATTTTGTGTTGTTTGTTGGTATAATATATAGGGACCAAAGGGTGCCATCGGCGAAAAAGGAGAAATGGTCAGTTTCTTTTCATCTTTTGTTGTATCTTTGTCTATTACTGTTTCTTTCTTTCTTTCTTTCTTTCTTCTTGTTGCATCATAAGAATATGTAGAGTGTCTATGAGGTGCGTTGTGTTGACTGTGGCGTCCTCTCAGGGTCAACCGGGCAGAGATGGCACTGGACTCCCCGGACCTCCTGGCCCACCTGGAACACCCGGACAGATCATCTACCAATCATCTGGAAACGTTAGTTCCCGACACACCATCCAATAAAGCACCCCTCTTTTCCAGCTAAATAAGAGTTAGCCACTATGAGCTGTGTTAGTGGTTTAAGCTGAGTTAGCCATTATCAGCTGTGTGAGTGCGGTTAGCTGTATTTGCTTTGTTAACTATATCAGGGTTTCAGGTTAGGTATTAGCGGTGTTAGCTATATTTGCTTACTTAGCAACTTAGCAACTTTGTGCTCACTCTCCTATTCAATGGACAAAACCGCTTTTTTTGGACTGGCAGTTTGTATGATGACAAGTGACATTTTTGCTCTAAAAATGTATCGGTAGGGATTTATTTCTTTATGTTTTATTATTTTGAGAGAAGAAAAACAACTGCCTTCGTAAGCATTGGGACTGAAGATTGACAGCCACAGTCAGCAGTTAATGACAGACTTTAGAGGGGAAAGCCAGAGTTGATTTAGAGTTGCCCCCTTGAGAATCACATTCTACAACACATCGATGATATCATATTCATATTTATGTCTATATATATTCATATATATATTGGAAGGGTTTAGAAGAAATTTAAACAGTACAATAAAGTGAAAAGACACTTTTAACCTCTGTTATCATGTGAGTAACACGCATGTTTAAATCGGTATTCCTTGATGTTTTTCCTTTCACAGCAGGACGGCACGACCGGCATCGTTGGGCCTCAGGTGAGGGCTAACTCTATCACACATGAAACACAGATCGTACGATACCCCACGATAGTGCTAAGTTATTCTTCTGCTTCGAGTAACCGCCCGAGGTGTCTGTGTCAACTGTGAAATCACTGCCATGGGTTACGTGTGCTGCTTAAAACTGCTTAAGTCTGTCAGGGTGAAAGACTGGTCGTTCCTGCTCCCATGAGGGACAAGTTGAAGGGGTTGGCATATATTGACCATTGCATGTTAGTTTGTTAAACATCATCTTCACTCAGATCACCAGATGGCACTAAATGTGTGACTTTTAGCAAGAGACATGTGGAGACCCACTGAGGACCTACGGCTAAAATCAGACAAAGTATAATCCAACCTTCAGATGTGGGGGGAGAGATCTCTATCTACCTTCTCCACGGGGGGCAGGCGGCCATGTCCACACTGTGTTAATGGAAGACACCACCTCAGGGGGATCATTGGAGCATGTTAATACAGTCTTATGCTAATCACTCTCCTCATTTATTCATGAGGAGAGTGAGTATTTTTTTAACAAAAGGGACGATTCAAAGCACAACCCAATGGATTTTTTATTCACTTATGGTCATATTCAGCCTCTCTAGATATACGAAAAAGTAATATTTTATAGTTTTGTAAGACTGAATTTGCTAATTTTTAATAATATTATCCGTTTAGTGGACTGTTTAATATGTATAGGAATTATAGAATCACAGATTTGATAGGTAATACTAGGCACTCAGCTTGACAAATATTTATTTTCTATTTCCATTTAGATGTTATGTGAGCATGATTCAACATTGCCAATAACTTAATTTGACGTGATACAAGAACACATATTTAGAAGCAACCTTTGCTACCAGTTGATTGATTTAAGGCTCTCTGACACTGTTGGATGAAGTTATTTTTACGAGCCCCTTTCAAGTATATGGTAGTAGAACATCTGTTTCCATTCTAATGTGTTATTAATGTCAATGACATACCTTCAGTCAACACGGAATGGAAATTGTCATAGACGGCAGGCCTTTTTTTTGTTGGAAAGTACCTTAGAAACGCCCATTTGGGTCTGAGTAAACTCTGTTACCTGCACAGGTTCCACCTATATATCTCACTTAGCTGTAATGCATTAAGTCATAAATATGTACAGAGGTACCAGATGTATTATCAAGGATATTTATGAAAAATCAGAATGCTACAAAACAAACATGTGTAGAAATGTATCAACATGAAAATGCACTTATTATGCAATCGTTGGAACCTTGATTTATTACTTTATTGCTTTGTCCTCTTTTCTCTTTTCTTAACAGGGTCCCCATGGTTCACCTGGCCAGGCTGGATTCCCTGTAAGTCAGACATCTTTGTACAACATGTTATCGTAGCCACGTTGACGTTATATTGTAATAATATATTGATATTCTATCACATAATAGTCCATGTTCAGTTTTCCTCCAACCTGAACATGGACGATTATGTGATAGTCCACGTTCAGTTGTCCTCCAACCTGGGTTGACAAAATGCGGAAAACCAGACAAACTCTATTTCAAGTACCCAAAAACACCAAAACCCAACATGAGTTAAGGGTGGACAAACCAAATCTCTACCACATCTCTCCATCACCATTTGAGTTTAGATCACAGCTCAACCATTACTCACCTGCTCTGTAAATATACTGGATATGGTAAGCGGGTACATATAGGTCACCCCACCACCTTCACAGCTTCAGGTAGCTGTATGGAGGAGCTGGGGACGGTGGCGGGCCCAGCTGGATTAAAAACGCCCCGCTCAGCAGTTCTGAAAACAGAAACAAGAAACAAATGGCATTTGGCGACCGTGCGGCTTGACTAACCATGCTCGCTCTGAAGTGGAACATACATTATGTACAGTTTCCTCCCTTCCCCCCTTGTGTTACTGTGGTTGTTGTGTTTATGTTTCACATGTTTTAATTGAGTTTCTCCCTTACAAAGGGCCCGATTGGACCCAAAGGAGACAGTGGAGACCCAGGTCTGCCAGGCTACGGTGTGAAGGTAATCAAACGTGTCTTAATAAAGCTTGAATGTGTGTGTTAAACAAGTAGGCGATACACCAACTTGTCTGCTGTCTCAATTAAGGCACTAAAGCCAATATAAAGTCTATTTTATCTGTCCACATTGTTTACATTTATTTTACATTTACAGCTTTTTTGGGCATTTGCATTGCTGCTACTACTCGTGTGTGTGTGCGTGTGTGTATATATATGTATTCTTTTTTGGGGGGATTCTCTCCCCATTCCATTCCTTTGTGCTTTAATACCATACTTTCCTGGCTTGTATTCATACTATATCTTACATTTACAAAAACGGGAATAGTAATCAATATGAAACAAATCGAATTCTACAGCTGTGCCCGGGCATTGATGTTAAAGGCTGTTGCTCTTGATGTGTCCTTCTGCTCAGGGGGAGAAGGGCGAGGCAGGGCTGGTGGTTGGACCCGACGGAAGCCCCCTGACCCTGGGAGGGCTGGCGGGCCCCAAGGTGGGTTTATGCTACTTACTAGCATTAGCATTTCGTGTTGGCCTTCATCTTGTTGCATGACTTTGATAATAAGTATTATTATAGCTTAAATTTGACTTTGTAATTCATACTTCAATCAACTGTTGAACTAGAAATGTTTAAATCGTTTTATTCACACATATTTCCACCACCTCGCAGGGTGCCACCGGAGCTAATGGACCTGTTGGGCCTCCCGTAAGTATATTTATAACATCATACCCTTTCAAACATAATTGTTCAATCATTTTAGCCTTGTATAAAATAAACTACGTGTCCTTTTGTTCATAAAGTCGTAACTCTGAAGACCAGTCAAATCAATGAGTGTGCCCCGTGATTAATTCCTGAAGGAAACAACCCATGAATACATAATGGCAGAGTCTGACCCATTGTTTTGGTTTTTCACAGGGTCCTTACGGGTCTCCTGGATATAAAGGGGAAATGGGGATGCCTGGAAGACCTGTAAGTATTATCCATCTCTTATGGGAAATATTTGCATTCTTTTTGTATATTTGTTTGAGTCCTTTCCCGTGTCCCATGTTAAATGTAATTAACAGCTTCACTTTTTAAATCAGAAAGTTTGTCTCAACTGGGCCTCTTTTCTTTCTCTCTGGAGGGCCGACCGGGTGTGAACGGATACAAGGGAGAGAAGGGAGATGCAGGGGGCGGCACCGGATACAGCTACCCGGTACGCATGGGACACCAGCACACACGCACAATGTTTCCGGACATGTCATCATAAAGCTCATAGGCGTCTTATAAATGCCTCTTCTCGAATAGTGTTTACATTTGCATCTTGCGCTTACATTTCATTTTCACTGCTGATATTATGTATACTATTATGTGGATACCCCCTTTCGATAATGTAACAAATTTCTGAGCACATAATATAATAACATTTTTCCTATAATGTTACATCATATAACATTTTGTTTCCCCTATTACATAATGAAGCAAGCATAATAATTTTCTCCTTACATTATGAAGCAAGCAAAATCATTTTCTACTTATAAGGCATTTTTCACACATTTTTGCTGCATTTGCATATCAGGAGATTCGACCCTGAGGGTGATTCACACTTGATGCTTTATATGCGGACATCGATGTCGTTTGGACATTAGTAGAATCAACGCGGGGTTCAGCGGGTCGGGGTTGCAAGGGGCGGGATATGGCGTAGGGTATAAGTTCGCAAGAGGCGGGATAAGTGGCCGCTGTCACTGTAGTTTGTTTTGATTTGACCATAGACAAAAAGGAGGCAGAACGGGCAGAACTCATCGGGTACATCTTAAATGTTGCTAAAATGAAGCATCATATATTCCGTTGCATCCAAAAAATCCAAAGCATTGATCTGTGAAAGATTGGAGCATGAGTTGGAGATAAATAGAAGAAATGACAAAGACGAAAGGCGTCGCGAACGACTGCGTTACCGGAGAAAGAGAGCATATTTTTTTCCTTCATTTCACATATAACTAACACTTGGACAAATGTATTTGAGTTCTGTGTTTAACTGAGAAAATAGGGAGTGGTAGGACGGGACCCTATAAGGTTCAGCTGACTGTTGACAGCTGAGCTGTGAACTCATTTATTATAATTTATTGTATGATGTGTACTTTTAGGGTTATGATAAGCCCTATCTTTTAGCATTCACCACAAATGACTATTAAAAGCAGTGCCAACATTAAAATATTTTTTAACCATTCAGCGAACAAAAGGCAACAGGCTGATTATCATTTAGGGGGCCGCTCAATGACATGCAGAAGCGTTACTTCGGTTAACCCTTTGCTCTCCAAGTACAACACTCAACATTTAACCTATTGTTAATATATAAAAAAGAAAACACAAAACAGAAAGAACAGTATGAAATATAAATCTACTGTTAAGTATACAGTATAACAATACAATATAATATACTAATTTGCAAAAAAGAATATACAATAACAATATAAGAGAGGGAAGAAATGGTGCAATATCAGTGCAGTCAATACGGTCAGAGATTTAAGATTTCAATATAAGATTTCAATATAACCAACCTATATGACCTGTAACCATATGAAAAAAAAAATGACCTGTCGTTGCTTGTTGCCGTGAGAAATTGTCTCTTCACTTCTTTTATCGCAATTGCTATAGTCTATAGACAGAACAACTTACCTGGGAGAGTTTATCGACGGCGACTCTGTTAAAACAGACGGAGGGGCGAGGGGGGTGTATCAATATCGCAAGACATTGCGGGATGCGGGATCGATCTTGCCGTTGTCTTTCAACTCGCACGTGTGTGCGTGCGTGTGTATACGGCGTATATGTGTGTGCGTGCATGCGGTGTATGTGTGCGTTTGCTCATGCTGTGTGTGTGTGTGAGCTGCAGGCTGCTTGGCGTGCATGTGTGTGCGTGCGTGAGTGCAGTGTGTGTGTATGCGATGTCCTGCGCTGCCTTATATATTCTTTTTTTTGTAGCTATTGCCTATTCTTATTTAACATTTGTATCTTGATACTGTTTAATGTCCTGTAGTCATGTGGCTGTGACTCCCAGAACCCAGTCTGGCATTCATTCAGTTTGTCACATCCTGCACATATGTCTCCTATACTGAGTGGTCTTTGTGTTCAACAGGGGCCCGCAGGACCACCAGGACCACCAGGGCCCCCTGGCCCTCCCACGCCTATGGACCGCTTCAATGTAAGTCCAGAGAATACTTTCAAAGACCAATGCAAGGCAAACTGGGCAGTCCCCAACTGTCAGGCCGCTCTGACAGATGAGCAGCGTAGGGTCATCCTGGCCATGAAATGATCCAGACAGAGCACAGGTCAACTACATAACAAAGCTTCAAAAATAATGGAACTGATCAAATATACAATTGTGTTTTATTACTATATACTTACCCTGAAGTACTTTATTAGTAATTTAGGTATACATCTAACATCATGTTAAGTAGTTTGGTAGTAGATATTCTTTCCTTATTTGAACGCTCCTTCTATTTTAAAAGAATAAAATCTACACTGGATGATTGAGTTTGACATGTTGCAGATTGGTCTTAATCCTCTTTTATTATTGTTTTCAACCAGCGCTACGACACTTCAGTGGACTACCCAGGTATGGACTCACACACACTCACACACACACACACACATACACACACACACACACACACACACACACACACACACACACACACACACACACACACACACACACACACACACAACTCCCCACCCCCCCTCCAACACACAAACAAACACACCGATGTGTCTTATTTTTAAATAGCCTAAGAACCAACATAATACATGATCATCAAGTTACTTAATAGTACATTTCCTTTGTTGAGTAAGAAGGATTCAAATTAAGAAGTTATGTCAACTTTTGAATCAAAAAAGAGAGATTAGAATTATCTGTCAGAAAGCCATGAAGTTTTTTATCAGAGTTTGGGTTTTAGGCGGCTGTCTTTACTTTAAGAGGATAGAGTGTCTATTGTTCAGAGTGGAGAATATCAGTTTTGGTGCTTCTTACCGAGGATAGGTAAAATACAGGTTTAGTGAGGGATATGCAGATACCAGGATCGGAAACTTATAGACCATTTCTTTATATTTCCACAGCGACTAAAGGAGAGAAGGGGATGCAAGGGGACCGCGGATTACCAGGTAAAGCCCAGTCTTACCCAAGTCCACCCAATCCTAGTCTCACACAACATTCCCACATTTGAATCATGTTAATATCTATTTCTGTTTCTTTTACAGGCACATCGTCTAACTTGGACCTATATGCATTCAAGGTGAGAGTTTTAACGAATCCAAACAATTTCTGTATAGATATTCCTTTTATGTATGCATTCATTTAATAGTAATTATCATCGCCACTGTTTTCACATATATAATCCTTAATTGTGAATTAATAAATTATGTGACATGTTTATTGTGTCAATAATGATGTGTAAAATCGTTGTGTTCCTTTATAAAGCGGATAGATCAAAACAACGTATCGATAAACCTAATCGATTGTTACGTGTAATTGTAAAATTGGCGTTCATTGCCGTGTTAAACCCTGGGTTGTGTCCGCAGAACGTGTTAAACCCTGGGTTGTGTCCGCAGAACGTGTTAAACCCTGGGTTGTGTCCGCAGAACGTGTTAAACCCTGGGTTGTGTCCGCAGAACGTGTTAAACCCTGGGTTGTGTCCACAGAACGAGCTGAAGGGAGAGCGCGGAGCCTCTGGGGTGAAGGGGGAGAAGGGAGAGCCGGCTGCAGGGTTTTACGACCCCCGGTTTGGTGGGGTCCAAGGAGCGGCAGGTAGCCCGGGCCCACAGGTGAGACCCAGGTTGACTCTGTTCAAGTAATTAAAACGTTATCGAATGCAAACATTACGAGATGAACCGAAGGTGCGAACGGTGCCGGGGAGTCATTGGATGTGTAGTCGCAGCCTCTTCCCTTTACTGGCACCATGTCACCATGTGACCACATCCTGAGCCTAATGCCCACACCGACATGAACATGTCATGATCACACCCTACTGTTCTCGAATCATCAACTCTCAACTGTTGAGTGGACCGAGGCAGAAATCAATCACGTGGCTGTCAAGAAGTCTTCCTCCAGGACAACTTTATTTACGTGATGCTTAGCATTTAACACCATGAATCCCCACCAGATGCAGAAAAGGAGGAACGGACATTGTGGTTTAGGTCAGGGCCGGACTTGGACAGTAATTCAGGCCTGAGGATATGTTGGGTCTAGATCAACGACCGAACATCTGTTCTTCGATCTGGACTTGAAGACCAGAACATAAATATTGCAACCGATTTTTCAGTGTGGTTTCTCTCAATTCGTATAATCAATGATAAACTACTCATGCTACAAAAAGGGCAGCATTGATAGCATCAGTAATCAGGACCATTGTAGCGTAATCAGCTGTCTATTATATCAGAAATAAAAACAGGTACATAAAAAATAATAATTATATATATATATATATATATATATAATTTTTTAAATATATATATATGTATATGTATATTTGTATGCATAGATTTACATTTGGATACATGCTAATATACTTGTTTGACAGATCGGGGGTCAGATCGTTAATTTATATTTCAAGCAGCGATTGACAGTGCTCTGCTCCACTGGCGTTAGGAATTGTCAGATTGACAATGTTCTAGCCCAATGACATTGTGGAGACACCAGGGGGCAAATCATATTTCAGGGGATGGAAGGACCACCCCCTGAAATATGGATGGAAAACCAACAAAGTTTATAAAAGTAAAATAATAACACACCTGATGAGGGCTTATCAGTGCCATAGTAACAACATAGCCCAGTTGACTCAGATAAGAGACTGTCCAATCTTAGAAGGTAAGCAGGTAATGCAATAATTCACCAGTGTCTGGCTGCCAACTCAATCTCAGTCAAATCCTTCTTTTTTTTATTGGTGGGGGTAAGTCACATGAATAATTAATTAACCCGATAGCTTCTCGCTTTCAATCTTGTGTGCTCCCACTCTCTCTCTCTGGCTCACTCTCTCTGGCTCGCTCTCTCTGGCCCACTCTCTCCCTGGCTCACTCTCTCCCTCTCTCTGGCTCCCTCGCTCTCTCTCTGGCTCACTCTCTCCCTTGCTTGCTCTCTTGATTGCTCACTCTCTCTCTGGCTCACCCTCTCTCTGACTCACTCTCTCTCTGGCTCACTCTCTCTCTGGCTCACTCTCTCTCTGGCTCACCCTCTCTCTGGCTCACTCTCTCCTTTGCTTGCTCTCTTAATGGCTCTCTCTCTCTCTCTGTCTCAATCTCTTTCTCTGGCCCACTCTCTCTCTGGCTCACTCTCAATCTGACTCACTCTCTCTCTGGCTCACTCTCTCTCTGGCTCACTCTCTCTGGCTCACTCTCTCTGACTCTCGATCTCTCTCTGGCTCTCTCTCTCTCGCTGGCTCACTCTCTCTATCCCTGGCTTTCTCTCTTTCTGGCTCACTCTCTCTCTCCCTGGCTTGCTCTCTCTCTTGCTCACTCTCTCTCTGGCTCACTCTTTCCCTGGCTTGCTGTCTCTTTGGCTCACTCTCACTCTCTCTCTGGCTCAATCTTTCTCTTGCTCACTCTCTGGCTCACTCTCTCCCTGGCTCGCGAGAATATTTTTATCAATTGAAAACAACTTTATATAGCTTATGATCCAAACTCTTGACAGGGTAGCTTCTACACACTGATTTGCTAATACGTTCTACAACAAATCTGATATGTCTGGAAATTAATGTCTCACTCCTGTTCTTTTCTTTAATTGTCTGGATCTAATCTATATTCACCCTGGTCAGTGTCATGGCTTAAGTATATACAATGACAAAATATTGATGACATCATATCTATCATGGCTAGAATGACAATATGGAGAGATCATTTTGAAAGGTGGGGTGGAGGTGATTTTTTTATTTTCAATAATTCAACTTCAAAGAAGATTCAAACTCACGTAGATAGAACACACTAGTTGGTAATATATAGCTATACTGTCTATAGCTACAGTAGTCCCAGGCCCTGGGACTACTGACAGACTAGTTTGGGTCTGCGGGTTTGTTGGTGAGGCCTATCGCTGTAGTACAATTTTGTGGAGCAGAGGGTTTCTCAATAAGAGCAGGGATGGCAGGGGAGTCTTTTTAAAAGACTCCATAAACTAGTGCAATTGGGGAAGCTCGTAATGTGAAGCATTTTTCTGATAAAATAAAAAAAAAAACATTTAGGGAGCTCAGTGTTAATCTTTAGGAGGGAAACGATAAAAACACCACTTTAGCAAAGCACTTGTTGTGATTGCATTGTAACTGTTAAAAACGGGTCATTGTTCACTAATGCTTCAGAGCTATAGAGCGATATGTATGAATTACTGAGAGACACGTTGTTTCTCATTCATCAAGGTCTTACAGCCTTTATTTTCCATTACATACAGGTTTTCCTCAACGTTTTTCTTTCCCACCCCTTTGCTTCCAGGGTCCGAAGGGAGACTCCATCATGGGCCCCCCTGGACCCCAGGGACCCCCAGGACCCACGGGTATTGGGTATGACGGCCGTCCAGGAGCCCCTGGCCCCCCAGGACCTCCCGGACCCACTGGATCCCCCTCTTTACCGGGGCCCTACAGGCCCAACCACTGTGAGCATAGACCCCTCACTCACCTTCATCTGACACTACACTCTTTCAAACTGCTATTTAGCCGCTTAGCATCTACTTACTTAATAACTTACTGAATTACTTGTATGCTTAAGTTGCCTTTGAATGAATTTAACTTTTCTTCACTCACACTTTGGTTAAAAAAAATCACAAAATGTCACATCCCCCCTACCCCTTCAAATGTCCCTACCACCTATTCCCCCTCAGGTGACTTGTAAGTCACTTTGGATACAAGCATACTTTAAGTGACTCCATGTAAATGTAATCTGCGTTATTGCCTTTCTGCAGGCCCTGGTACGCCCTAGCCGCGCAGTCATTCTGTAAAATAAAAAAAAAACAAACAGACAAACTCCGGGATGTTTTTAATAGACAAGGGCAAGACGCTCGTCGGTTAGACACCATCCACACCGTGTACCTTCCTAATAAATTCAGGGAGGTAATGGGAGTGAATCAAGCGTGAAGTCGGAGGATCGCAGCGCACAACAACGCATCTCAGATAATTGTTTTTGTGTTATTCAACACGAATAACAATAATGGAATTGCTGACACGTTTCGTTTTTTCGGGTCGGAACTTTTTGCCAAGATTTGCCATAGCAACATCCACCACAGGTCTTTTTTTGCCTTTTTTTGCCGCCTCCAGATGCGGTCGTTGGGTGACCCGCCGTACGGTGTTATGATTCGTGACTACGAATAGGAGAGAGGGGTCTCTCTCTACTGTAGTTCAGGTCCCAGCAGGCTAGCGTAGTGGACAGCGCCCAGAGCTAGCTCCATAAGGGTGCCCTTGACCTGTGGTACCGAGGCTCAGGGAAATCCGCGCGGCTTCTGTCAGAGCGGGATTCAGAGCGGGGCGCGGCAAGGTCTTTAGCGCCAGGCGTTTGGGTGTCAAGGAGGATCAAGCGGAGTGTATTTATAGCGTCCTTCACGGCGGTGGCCTCGGTCTCTCCAGGGGCTTCACAAGGTTTCGATGGGCCCCGCGCTCACACGAGGACCGGGCGCTAAAAGCTGGATACTCACAGCTAACCTTTTACTGTGCAGTTGAAGGGGCGGCCTTGGGACTGCTTTACTCTATCTCACTGTAGTTGTTTCCTTTACCATGTGCAGCCTTCCATGTCCCTGGACCCCCAGGCCCCCCTGGGCCCCCAGGAGCCTCAGGCCACTCCTCTGGGGTAGGTGTGACCAACGACCGTGAAACTGGACACCAATGTGTACTTCTTAGTGTACTTAATGTACTTGGTGTCAGGGATGCAGCTATATATCAGCCACCAAAGTGGGTAAAATGAATAGTGGTAGATAAGAAAATGTTTCTTTTTTAATGTAGTATTTGATGTATGTATTTTTTTAACACCTGGATTACACGTTCATATACAAATCCGACCAATATTCACTGCAAAATATAAGTCATGCTAATCCATACTGTTTGACCACACTGTTCACTGTTGTATGGGTTGTAGATGTTTCAATGCTTTAACCCTACATCGTGCCAGTTTCGGATTATATAAGCAGAATATGAACGGTGAATGTGACCCGCTGATCTCCCGCCGCCCCCCCCCCCCCCCCCCCCCCCAGGTGATGGTGCTGAAGTCCTACGACACCATGCTGGCCCAGGCCCGTCGCCAGGAGGAGGGCAGCCTCATCTACTGCCTGGACAAGGCCGACCTCTACCTCCGCGTTCGCCACGGCCTGCGCCAAGTCATGGTAACGCTTATGTCTGGTGTACAAGCCAGTGTTCTTATTGCCCACCTCTCCTACTATTTGTGTATCAATGATAGGGGCTGCTATGTTTGTTTTTTTTATCTCTTGGTGACAGTTTACCCGAATTGCCAACCTAGGGAACGATCTTTTTTTCAAATAGACAGAAAGAGATATAGCTAGTGAAAAGAAATATGAAAACGACGAATGTGCTTCATGATCTTTGTGTGTGTGTGTATGTATATTTCAAGAGTGTAAAAAGATAGAAAGTCAGAATTTGTATCGATCCTCAGTAAAATACAATCATGATACTGTTATGCCTATTCCATCTAGTGATACACATCCTCTGTGGTATATACATTATACAATGTTTAATCTTTCAAAATGTATCAATTTCTTCCACAGCTCGGAGACTACAATCCGTTCTACAGAGACTCGGTATGTTGACCCCATGAAACCAATCACTGATCAATCGTCACCAACCCTCATACTCACCTGGTTCACCACTAGTCACTAAAAAACACTCTCTTCTTCTTCTTCTTCTTCTTCTTCTTCTTCTTCTTCTTCTTCTTCTTCTTCTTCTTCTTCTTCTTCTTCTTCTTCTTCTTCTTCTTCTTCTTCCTCTTCTTCTTCTTCTTCTTCTTCTTCTTCTTCATCTCCTTCTTCTTCTTCTTCTTCTTCATCTCCTTCTTCTTCTTCTTCTTCTTCTTCTTCTTCTTCTTCTTCGCGGCTCACCAGGAAAACGAGGTGGCTGAGGTCCAGCCCCCACCGGTGGTCATCTACACCCCGTCCCAGGACCAGTCGGTCAATGGGGCCGGCCACTACTCCCAGGGGGGGGCCGACACGCGCCCCGTGGACCAGCCGCCGCCACCGCCCCACCACCACCAGCACCACCAGCACCACCAGCAGGAGACCCCCAGGAGGGACCACGCCCCCCAGCCCGACCCCCGCTATCCTCCACACTACGACCCCCGCTTCCCCGACCAGAGGTACCCCGGTCAGACGGTCGAGCGGGCCAATCCCCCCCCGCCGCCGCCCCAGCAGCCTGAGGTCCGCCACCCGGTCACCGCCAGGAGACCCCACGTCCCCCCGGCGGACCCCAAGCCCGCCGCTCACGTGCACACCTCCGGACCCGGGGTGAGTGTGTGTTACCTTCTGGTTCTGGATCGCCGGTTGTGAATTCAGTACCTTCATTCGTACTCTAGGGGGAGCAGGTTAGCACAGGGGAGTTAGGGGGTTTGACTCACACAGGGGAAAGGTTCTGGGATCGACCTCCCAATGTCAGCTGTCTACCTGAATGGGATCCTTCAGCACGATGCCCTGGGCCCCTAAACCCTACCCGGGCATGCGCTGGATAACCTGACTGCAACGGTCGTCGAGTATTTGACTCACAGCAGGGAAATCTACCAGTAGGAATCCTTGAGAAAGACGCCCGATCGCTACCTGCTCCTGTAGCATAAATGCCAAATGATTACGATTCAACCATGATATTATAGATTTCATTTTCGTTTTTCGTGTTTTAAACAACACTTCTTTTACACCCTCCGCTCCAGCTCCACCTCATCGCCCTGAACTCGCCCCAGACCGGCAACATGCGAGGGATCCGCGGCTCCGACTTCCTGTGCTTCCAGCAGGCGCGGGCCGTGGGGCTGAAGGGGACCTTCCGGGCCTTCCTGTCCTCCAAGCTGCAGGACCTGTACAGCATCGTCCGCAAGTCGGACAGAGACAGCCTGCCCATCGTGAACCTTAAGGTCGGTCTTCTGCTGGGTCCTCATAGGGACAAAATAAAGTTATATGTTTTTGGTCGTACACAGTATGTTGACATTATTGCAATGATATATTCATATATATCATATAAATAGGAGATTTGTTGTAAAATGAAGTAATGGGATATTAACTATGATCATGCGATCCTTCGGATCTTCATGTGGGAGACCTTGAGGGTGGGATAGTCTAGGGGTTACGTGGTGGATGACCCTCAGTCAAAATAGGTTGTGCCTCAACGCCAATGCATTCATCCTACCTCACTGTCTTATATTTATACATTTCCCTTTCAAATTGTGTTACTGTGAGGTGCTTGAGTGTTTACAAAAGCGTTTTAGAAGTTTTATGTACTATTATTATAATTATAATTATAATTATTACCTGTAGGCATCCCTGAGCAAGCTGACGTAACTTCCTATCTGCTCACTAACGGCATTTTTATGAAATCACCACCATTCATTTTGGATTAAAATGTCTGCTAAATGATTAAAAATAAACAGTAATCGTTCCCAAAGTTCCCAAAGAGCACCGTTCATCCTGTAGCCCCAGGGGCCTAACGCCGGCTGCTTTCCCTCCCCAGGACCAGGAGCTGTTCAGCAGCTGGGACTCGCTGTTCGGGGAGGTCTCAGGCACCATGCGGGAGGGCGTTCCTCTCTACTCCTTCGACGGCAGAGACATCCTCAGAGACAGCGCATGGTGGGTCCCGCCTCCCTTTGTCGTCTGGAGAGAACACAGAGAACATGTTTCAATCCGCAGACACCTAATTACATCATCTCATTCAATTAAACAATCTCATTCACTCGCCAGGCCGCCAGTCTTAAGCAATCAACACATGAGGAGCGGCCAGTGGCAAGGGTGACTTACGCTGTGTTGGGTGTTCAGAGTATACGAGGCTAACACACGAGAGCTCGGTAACTCACGAGGCGTGCACTGAGGTTTGATGATGAAGAAAGCCGTTGGGGTTTGGATCCCATCCGTTTTTCAGAACACCAAACAAAGCTGTGATCTGATTGTACCCCCTTTGAGAGGTCCAGAGGGTTTCGAGTTTGGCGAAAGTTTGGATTTTTGGGTGAAAAGGGGGAATTTTGTCAACACTAGGTCAGTCACATTGGTACCGCTGGCGAAGCATACAAAGCGAATCGTGCGTTGACCGTTTTACTGGTTAACGCTGTACTGGTTTACCTGGTTACCCTTTAACCTCTCTCTCTCTCTCTCTCTCTCTCTCTCTCTCGCCCTCGCGCTCCCTTCTGCAGGCCTGATAAGATGGTGTGGCATGGCTCTAGCACCAAGGGCCACCGGCAGACGGACAACTACTGCGAGACGTGGAGGGCGAGCGACCGCGCGGTGACCGGCCTTGCGTCCTCCCTGCAGAGCGGCTCGCTCACCCAGCAGGGCCCCAGCAGCTGCTCCAACTCCTACATCGTCCTCTGCATCGAGAACAGCTACATCCCCCACTCCGCGAAATAAACACACCACCACCCCAACTCCCACCACCACACCGGTTCCTTCTAGGTTTTTTTTGTTTTTGTTTTTTTACGTTTTGATCTTTGTTTAAAAATAGAACGACAAGTTTGAGCAGGCACCTCATTAAAATTTTAATCTTTGTTCATTATTTTTACCCTGAAAATGAGCCTTGAGAAAGTGTGGCATCCCGTTTAAACGGGGGCCAGGGACTGCTTGTCCAACTTTAACGTATTTCAGCGTCTTTTTTTGTTTTTACCCTTCCATGAATGCCAAAGAGACTGGTCTAACAGAAGGGTATCGGCTCCTGTTCCTGGGGATATTGGCACATTTTCTGGTATTTTTCCATTTATTTCATTCAGTTGTTTTGTTTATTTTTCCCTAGCAGGGTTGTAACAAAAGAGAAAGAAAACATAACTACATTTTCTAATTGTATCCATTTTTTGTATTCTGTATATTATGTTTGTTATCTGTTTCATTTTTCTTTGTATTCCTAAATGTTATAAATGTTATTACTTTTTGAATTGTTGCATATCCATCCTGTTACAATGCTGGTTTTAGCTATTGATGATTCCTCTGTAAGATTTTCAAATTTCTTTATTTCATTTTGTGTTTTAATTTCATTTAAGAATTGTGGGTACTTTGGGGTAGAACAAGATTTAAATACTATTTTAAAAAATGAAAGAAGCGAATAGATATTTATTTTTAAATGAAGTTATGTAAGGACATAATATTTTATTTGGAAAATTAGCAACAAAATAAATCAAATTACCCTAATTCATACACTAATTCTACACAGGACCACTCTCAAGTATGTTATTAAATAGTGTCTATGTTTTTTTACTTAATCCAACACAGGACGAATAGCCGCAAGATTCTGTGTAACTCAAATCACATTATACATATTTTAATTGAACGCAGACGCATCTATGTTTACCTGGCTGGCATGTACTGTTTTCATTGTACATAAAAAAACAAAATGGCTGTTATGGTTCAAGTCTGTGGTGGAGCGCGACCGGTAATGGCGATGGTGAACCAACTGTGTGTGTGTGTGTGTGTGTGTGTGTGTGTGTGTGTGTGTGTGTGTGTGTGTGTGTGTGTGTGTGTGTGTGTGTGTGTGTGTGTGTGTGTGTGTGTGTGTGTGTTTGTGTGTGTGTGTGATTTGGACTGCGTGTTGGATTCCAGAGACTCGCCCTGGCTTCAGCAATACTGATGCCTTGCTCACTGAACCTGTGGATTACATTTGTCACGGCAACAACAGTGCGTTCTGTACAATTTCACCCGGGCACTGAATAAATGTATTTTTTCCATCCAAGATTCACATGTTATTGAACAGGGATAAATATGTATGTGCTAATTATCAGATGTGATCATATTGTGTCAACTCATTCATTCCTGATTCATTCATGTGACCTTCAGCAGCACCTAAGGGTGCAAAAGCTGCCGGCCTTGACTGCGGCAACCTCACAAATCACCGTCCCAGCGCCCATGAAAGCCAGCCGACCTTTACACTCATAGAGGACCTTCAGGCTACGGTAACGGCTGCATCCGTGATAAGACAACTGCACTTGGGTGTGTTTGCGTCGGCAGTGGGGGCATGACTTTTTGAATTCATGATGGGACGGCGATCTTGGCGATCTTGTGAATTCATGGACCTGGTTGGGGGGTAGGATTTTGTGAATTTGCAAATAGGTTTGTCAGGGGCATGATATGAATATTCATTAGTTTCTTTCTTTAAGATGTCCTTATTCAATTCCTCCATGATTTCACAGATTTTGTTATGAGATTAAAGATTGAGCATTTAATGTATTTTTGCTATAATTTGTTTTTTTCTTTGTTCTAGCTCTTTGGCAATGTTACGTTGAATGATAATATCTGCAAGCTCACTTGAATTTCATATTTGGTCAAAGTTGCTTGCATTCGCGAAATTGCTAATACCTAAAGGGACTGCTTATAGAGCGCCTGGGTCACGCCCCTTCCAGTGTCCCGCCCCTTCCAGTGTCCTGTCCCATCCAGTGTCCTGTCCCATCCAGTGTCACGCCCCTTCCAGTCTGCCCCCCCTTTTAGTGTCCCACCCCCTCCAGTGTCCCGCCCCTTCCAGTCTCCCACCCCCTCCAGTGTTCCACCCCTTCCAGGCTCCCGCCCCTTACAGTGAAAAAATATTAATACTAGTCAACAGCAACTCAAATAATTGTTTTATCCCGTTCAAATTGTGACATGAATTACACATTTGATGCTTATAAATTCAAAGAAATCAAGAATTGGCAAGTCACGATAGTCACATTAATGACTTGATTACTATTAATAATTAGTTATCTTTTGAGTTGACAATAATTATATTTGTCATTCATGGCACAATCTCCATTGACTTTCTTACACATCGGAAGGGGTCGAATCCCATCCTTTTCTCGCTGCTTGCCAACATTAGCCTGGACATGATATATATATATATATATATATATGTATATATATATATATGATCTGTTTTGAAACTGAATGTGATCAGGATGGTCTCCAGGATAAGATAAGCCAAGTTTATTAAAAGTTAGATTTGTAGGGACTTACAACAAAATATTATGTTAATCGAAAAGTCCCAGCACAAACACAGCGGAAATGATGCATACATATTGTAATTAGTTAAATTAAATGACAAGTTTTCCTGTGTTATCGACGAAACGAAGATGAGCGGCTTAACAAAATAAAACTTAAAACATGAGATAATAATCTTTTATGTCAGCCGCCATAGCATACATTTGGCAAGCGCAGAAGGTGAGATCGTAAGTAATTAATATGACATAATGCAGCCTGCATTAAAGAGCACAGTATCTATTCACAAGCTCCAGCACTGAAATAGTTTGGAAGGGTTCTTGTATTGAACAGCAAGCCTCAGCATTAGGCCCACTCTATCAGCAAACGGGAGGGATTAGGAAACATTCCCCTATACAGTTGGATTTTCTCATCTCACATTTTACCCGTTCATCACTCCTTCTTTTAATCATATTTATTTCCCCCCAGAAGTCAGTGTTGGTTCCTTACTTGCATGTCCAAGCAGCTTTAACCAGGTGTCAACTTTTGAGTGATTTGC
>NC_136936.1:34782624-34787624 GCF_949987615.1 Pollachius pollachius
TCTCCTACTGTATTCTTCTTGGGATTTTTTCTCTCTTTCCCCAATCGGATTTGAGCTATTGCACATGTTGTCCAGGGCAAGGCTTTCAGCAGGCTCTGCCTTGTGCCATTGGCCGTCTGGACAATTCTCTCCCTGCTCCCATTGGCCAGCCCGGAGGAGAGTGGGCGGGGGCGAGCGAGCCCATCCTCCTCCCCTCCCCTTGTGGCAGAGCGAGTAAACGTGAAGACTCTCTCTCCCTGCCTATTATCTCAGTGACTCTGGGAACCGGAGGCTGCCTCAGAGCGCGCGTGGGTTTGTGTGTGTGTGTCGGTTGGGGGAAACAGAGATACGGTAGAGAAGAGGGAAGCAAGAGAAATAGACTAAGGAGAGGGAGTTTTTTTTCTCTCCCCCTTTTGCCTCCCCGTTTCCCTGCTCCCTGTCACTCCATCCTTCACCCCTCTGACACCCACCCACCCTCCTCCTCCTCCTCCTCCTCCTCCTCCTCCTCCCCCTCCTCCTCCTGCTCCTCACCGGACCACCGTCCATCCCTCTGCTTTGGAGCCGGACCGGAACCTTCCTCCCTCCCACCGCCCAACACCACCACCTCGACCGCCACGCTCTGCCTCCCCCTGGACCCCCCCTCAGGACCCCTTTGACTCTCCCTGCTACTTTTTCGCCCCACCAGCTGCAACCCCCCCCGGTGACAGCTGACTCAGGTAAGATACACACTTTTTTAGCCTCTACTCTTTTTCTTCCCTGTCTCATCTTGAGTGGGAGCCGGGGAGGCTCAAGCTACTCCATTCATTCTCTTCTTTGTGAACTTGTCTTCCCCCCCCCCCCCCCCCCCGCCCATCTTTCATGACTGTTGCTGTTCTGTTGTGTGCACGTTCCTTTTTTTTCCCCGACGATAATAATCCTCGTTCAGCATTCGCTCTGATCGTCAAGCTCTCTCTCTCTCAATCTCTCTCTTTCTTTCGCTCCCTCTCCCTCTTAATCCCTCTCTTTCTCTCTCTCTCTCCATGTTTTTCTTCACCTCTTCTCCTACCTTTTTCAAATGCTCCTCTCCGGGGCACTTAGCTCTCATCTCCCTTGGAAACGTCACGCTTTAGAGAGCAGGAAGTCAGAGGCGATGTTATCGCGGAGGTAGCTGTACTTTTGTTGATCCTGTCTGATGTGTTGCCTCTGATATCCACCTACCCCTCCTACCACTTTCAACCCACAGTCCCCTAATCTCTCCATCTCTATCCATCCCCCGTGGCTCTCTCCTTCTCTGCTAGCCTTTAGGGGTTATATGGCTGGCATATGTAAATAAAAACATGAACAAAGTCTTAATTTCAAAGTCTGCTCCCGGCAAAGGCTGTGTGCGAAAGCAGGTTTATTGTTTTTTTTGTCATGGAAAAATGTATTGCCAATGGTCTTTGGCTGTTGTTCTTTTTTTCATATGGTGTTATGGTATTGTTGTTGTTTTTTTGCAATGGTTTATTAATAGATGCTGAAGTGGCAGGGACAAATGTCATGCTAGGCTACTCTCCTAATACCCAGAGAGAAAGAGAGGGAGACAGAGAGGGAGCCCAGGTCTTACCAGATGCTTCAAAAAGCATGACATTGCACAAAGTGTAATGACTTTACAAAGGCAGTGACTTGCTCGATTGGTTAAAGCAATCTTTCCAGCAGAGCAGCTTCAATATTAACATGGTCTATAAAGCATTCCTGGCAAGAGCAGTCGCAAAAAACGCTTTGTTCCTCATCTATACATCCTGTACTCTACCAGGAAGGGAAGGTGTGTGTGTTTGTGAGTGTGTGTGTGTATTTGTGTGTGTGTGTGCGTGTGTGTGTGTGCGTGTGTGTGTGTGTGTGTGTGTGTGTGGAAAGAGTGTGAGTGGTGTACAGAGGGTGTGTGTTTAATAAAGCCAGCTAAAGTGGTTTAAACATCAATACTTTGAGAGTACAGTTTTTCAAGACATTTTTCAAAGAATATTGATATGTTTTCCAACCCTGTCGCGACGCAGTGCTCCTTCATTTTCAAAACATTCCATAGAAGTAATGTTTACTCTGAGGAAATTAGCATTTTTAAACCCTCAATACGCTCAAACGCGAAGTCTAATCTTTGCCAGAGATTTATCTGAGGCATAATTAATGAGCCTATCTGGGCATATGTGGGCCCGGCCTTATCAAGCCTCAACTCCCTGCAACCAATTTCTCCCAGACCTCATTTCCATCCTCTTGACATATGAAATATAGAGTTCCTCGCCATCGGCAAAGAACACACACACACACACACATACACACACACACACACACACACACACACACACACACACACTTTTCTTTACTTTCTATTTTGTGTCTGACTTTGATGAAAAAAAACACAAAGAAGAAACAGCTTAACTGTCTCCTCATCGATGAGCAGTTTGGGCCTTCCATGCGGCTGGTAATCATTTCCTCGTTTAGAGGAACACATCATCTGTGGTTGTTCAGTCTTCAGGGAGCAGAGAGACCTCCCCCGGTACAAATTAATCCTCTGGGGGTTGGGTGGAGGCGCGGGGGGGGGGGGGGGGGGGGGGGGGGGCAGCTTGTGGAGAAGCAGCGCCGCGCTGCCGGTGTCGTGAGATGAGCCCTCGAGGAAGACGCAGTTTGGAACACGCCTGTGAATTAGCTCGGGGATGGTGGTGTGTTTGCGTCCCGCTGGGTTGCGTGGTGAGGGGGTTGTCACGCGGAGAGGGGAGCATCACATCTGGTTTCCATGTTTGGTAGCACCAGGAAAATGAGATTGTGTACATGGAGCTGCACTCTTGCTGGTGGGGAGAGATGGTTTGTGGAGCAAAAGTGAGGCCCATTTTATACCGATGGATGGAGGGATGAATGGATAAGAATGGAACTATGCAGACCTGACATGTTCACCCTTCTCTCAATTCTTTTGCATAATGAAACACTGTCATATTCAGCACAATAAGATATATAACCCACACTTTCAGCAAAGGCGGGGAAGTAGGGCCTCCCTGCGAGTGCCTCATATTCACACGCTGTGTCTTGTACCTTGGATCATGGTTACCCCGATCTTAATCTCTGTCACATGATTGGATTTCCATTCAGAACGTGGACAGGTTTTCGTCGACACAGAGCACACATTTAACACTGAGCGCGATGCTCGCGTGGAGCCGGCGCGGCATCACACCTCACACAGAGACCGGCCTGTTACTTTCTTTTGTGTGGTTCCATGCTATTTTTGCAATTTGCACAGCTGTTACCAACGCTCTCCAACCCCCCTCCGCAGCTATATTTAATGCACTTACTGCACAAGCGGGTGTTTCAATGAAAGCTCTCGCTTAAGCATGCGTACACAAGGCACTGTGTACAATGAGATATTTATGAGGAGGCAGATTTGTGTGCTTTCAGGGCGCTGACTTGCGCGTCTTTTCCGTCATTGTTTATAACCGCCAGAGTTCTGGACGGCAGCTCGTACGTAATTCCGCTCTCTGCTGCAGTCTACCTCGACAGCATTCTATTCTGGGAAAGCCACCGGTTGTAAACGTAGACACAATGCTTAGTGCACCTGTCCTTATACTCTATAGGTACGGCTATTGCCATTCATCAAGGGCTGATTTTGTGGCCTTTGGGTAGATGGGTAATTTGGGCCCGTTTTTCACTAGAATACCGTGTTGGTGTGATCGACCTAAACCCCTTGTACACATTAAGAAACAGCCGTGTCTTTTACCCCGGTTTTCAAATCGAATTCCGCACATTTGACACGATTCCGCCCCTGATCTCCTTTGCATTTGCATCCGCTATGCAGTGCTGTAGAGGCTGGACTGAGTGTAAAGCGATGCATGGAGTGGCTGGCTCTGCTTCAGTGTGTGAAGCCCAGCGTTCTCCTGGCAGCTGGCTCCATTGTGCCCGCGGCCCAGGCCTGCCCCTTCCGGCTGGCATGCTGGCCTGGCTCCGAGGCTTCTGTCGGGGGAGAGGTGGAGGCGAGACCAGAGGGGGGGATGGCTTGGATGTAGGCAATGGCTGCTTATGGGGAATAAAAGGGTCACTGATACCGATAGGCTGCAGTGCGCGTCTGTCATTGAGAAGGATGGCTTTGTTAGATGTCAATCAAAGATTAATTTTTCAATGGTGTGACAATCCCGTACAAATAACGTGCATGATTCTGTGAAAACGATCGCAGGACACAGCTTTGAGGAGGTGATCCGGCTGTCTTTGAGGTGACGTCATTCGTGTTCTGAGCTAGAGATCAAATCAGGCACAGAAACCTGGACACTTCCTCTTGACTGAGAGGTGAAGAACTTTGTGATGTCACTGGAGGAAAAAATCTAACAAGGATCAAACTTTTCAATTATCAGCTGTGTCAAGACACGGTGACTTTTTCGATCACGTAATTCATCAACAGCTTTCCAAAGGTACTAGAACTTTGGTGAAACACACACTGTATATGTGGATAATTAGATAATTGGAAACACACACTGTATGTGTGAGTTTCACCACTGTGGTCATGACAGTGTGAAACACACACTGTATGTGTGTTTCATGTGTGCATAGTTAGTCTGGGCCTGTGCTTGAATTCTTGCACGCACGCACACCCACGTAAATGCACACACGTACCCACATGTACAGTATACACGCATACACATACACACATACACATACACATACACATACATGTACACGCACACAGTCACAGTCACTGAGAGCACACCTCCTACCCGGGCATGGGTCCTGGCGGTCCGTGTGTCAGTCCCGTTGTCAATGAGGTCTCTCCATCTCTCTGCTGGTTCTCGCCCCGTGCTGAGACGCTCCTCGCCGCTGAGCTCCGATGTAAACATAAATCCCGACTAGCCCCGTGTCATAACTCATGAGTGAACGCTAGTGAACTGGATGTGGGTGGGGGCGGTATCGCTGGAGGCTGAAATTGAACACGATGCCAGTTTTTTTTAAATTTATTTATTTCATTTGAGGCGATGGGGGGAGAATTATGGCGTGTGAAATGGGAGGGCCTCCGCGTCCCACTGCAAGAGCCACCG
>NC_136936.1:34790124-34795124 GCF_949987615.1 Pollachius pollachius
TTATATCAATAAAAAACTCGATAAGCCCCTGACGATAGTCCTTGTTACCGCTGGTGTCTGACTTATACCTTGATAGGGAACGGCTTTCACACAATACACTATAGTTAGATGTGCTGGTCGGTGCCAACTAGAGCCAAAGCCTGTTCCATCTTCCTGCTAAAAATAAAAAACGATAAAAATAAAAAACAACCAAATGAAAATCATCTAGTGTAATCAATACCATACGTCATCTACAACCTCCATTACCTGACCTCGGCTTCATTTACCAGGCCACATGCCTAAGCCCTACCTTCTTATTAAGTACATGTATCTAAAATGTTGGGATGCGTTGGATGAATTGCCTCAGAGGACTAAATTGTAAATTATGAAATCACATTAAAACCGGATCATAACCAAACAGTAGACACAGTAACCATTTGCGATGTAAATCCACTAAACAGCAGTGATTCAAACGCTACATCTAGTAGGTTAAACCATCAGCGGGTGACCATACCATTTTAGTATTAACACGAGTACATTGTATCTTGCATATTCGCTGTGTGAGAATGCAGAAAATGTGAGCGGCCTGCTGTCCCCGTCCCTCCCTCCGGGTTCTGGGCTTGGCGCTATAGTGTTGGCTGGTTGCTGCCAGGAGGCCTGCTGCCTCCACAGCGCTACACCTGACCAACAGACGGTCTCTGACCGGGGGATGGGTTCACAGAGCGGGACAACTAGGGTGGACGTTGTCCGGTATTATCCATGTTGGTGTGTCTGAGCGGAATGGTTGAATAAACGTTGGCACGAGTTGCACATCGCCATTTTAATACTAGATTAATGCTGTCCAAGCAGTAGTCATTAGATTCACTCATAAATAAGTAATTAGCATATTAAATAGTGGTTGGTAGTGTAAATAGTGGCAAATGCTCAGTGAATGACTTAATTAATGTTGTTTTTATGTAGTCGTGTTGTGCCATTGAATCGTTTTTTAAGTAAGACAAGTTTTTCAGGGAACAACCCCCTTGTACAATATCAAAAGTTAAAGAAGGAAAACATGAACACATTCTGAATTGAAGAGCAGGAAACTGTTTCCATACCGTATCAAACATGTTGAGAGTGATCACAAACACGACTCGACCAAAAAGGCAAAAAGCTAACCGCCAGAGCCCCATTTAAGCAGCGCAATCGAGCGGATTGATCCGGAGTCCCTTCTTGGCTATCGCTCAGTTCAAACGTCTTCCACAGTCTATCAAACGAACCAGCGATAAACCTTCAGTGACCTTTAAAGCAATGGGCTTAGAGCAAAACTGCGCCTCCCACCCGTCCCAGCCCACCCTCTTCTACCCTGTCCTCACTCATCCCACCCCTCCTTTTTCCCTCCTCCTGACACACTTTCTCTTCATGAAGTTTGTTTTCTCCCCCTTTTATTTATTTTTTTAACCCCGCTCCCAAAACCATCTGCAAGGAGGAGGAAGGAGGCTGCTTAGTCAGCTCAAACTCTGCATCGCGTGCCGTGTTCTTAAGCAGATGTAGAAAAGGAAGGGCAGGGCAGGCGGCATGACGGAAAATATATAAATTAATAAATACAAACATCCGCTCCAACTTCCCCCCCGCCCCCCCCCCACCACACCCCCGCCCCTCCCCTGGGTACGCTATCGGCTGTGCGTGCTCAGCGTCTTAGCGGCCGGTCGATGGAGAAATCAGCAGCGGGAAGGAAGGGAAAACGTCCAGGCAGGTCTGAGCAGGAGAGCTTAAAATCCCATTATGCCCTTCCCTGTGCTCTGCAGCCGGGCCTCACGTGCATAACCTCGTTCATTAATCACTGGATCCGCGAGGTGCCCGCTCCAGCTCCCGTTCCCGCCAGCGGCTGCACTTGTCCAGGTTCAGCGCTAAGCTAACCATTTTTTTTTTTGACATTCCACCTCAAGTCCTCGGGGAACGTCTGTTTGGACCGCCAGACGGCCGGCAAAACAAAATTATACGTATACCTGTTTTTTAATTGGCTATGCACAAAATGTTCAGTAGCCGTACCTATTTAAGGCTTGAGAATAGTTTGACAATTGCTCTGCTGCTCAAGGAATCACAAGAGAAACACAGGCCTAGGTACATTTGTTGGCCTGTGTATTTGAGCCTAAAGTCTGGTTCTGCCGTCGGGGCAGACGGTGGAAGACAGAAAGGTACCGCCCTCCCCTCTCCATTATTCATACAACGGAAAACCCAGTTGAGTCAGTGAGCGGCGGCTAATGCTGCACCCTTAGCCCCCCAAAGCCAGGCATGTTTCAAACACTCTTTGCTTTCATCCTCGGTCGTCTTCTTCACTCTCCTCTTCCCCACCCCCCTCCCCTCGCTGGTTCCTCCGTGCCATGTGCTGTCACCTGATGACATTGGAGGCAAAAGACCTCATGCCCCCCCCCCCCCCCCCCCCCCCCCCCCGCCCCCCCCCCGCCCCCCAACATACACACACACACACACACACGCACACACACACAAATGCATCCCTCCTCCCCTCCCTAGGGGAAGGAGCCATGGCTGGGCCATCTGTTTTAAGATCGGTGCCCGAAACAATGAAGGCAATTACTGAGGCTGTGTCTGAAAGCTAGCCCTATACTCTGCTGTACTGCAGGGAAGGCTTTCTAAATCCAGCGTGCGTGAGGACGATTCACTAGTAATTAGCAGGATGGATGCTCACCACGCCATTATGTACACGGTTCGCTCTTTTTCGGGACGCAACTTGTCTGAATGTTGACGCTGGGAGATGGAAATAGGGGGGGAAAGTGATTATTATGAGAATATCCCCCCTTGAATCAGATTCAGTTTTTAGTTTGGGGGGGGGGTGGGTCTTGGGGGGTATTTGGTGGAGCACGTACTCTGAGCTGAGCTGCAATCTGTTTCCCTGCGGGCGTATGGAAAGCAGATTACTCGGGCGGCCTGGTGTGAGTGTTTCCCCAACCACGGTGGACGGCCCGCTGATCCGTCGGCTCGCTCTCTCGCCATCACTCTCCGAGACAGGCATGTGACATCACCGTGATTAACCCGCCGCTGACGACCCATTATGCGCATGTGAACACACACACACACACACACACACACACACACACACACACACGCATGTGCGTCGACACACACAAGCAAACACGCATGCACACGCACTCACTCAAACGCTCAAGCACAGTATGCAGAGATGACTTATGCATACTCTCTCTCTCCCTCTCTCTATCTCTAGCTTACTCTCTCTTGCATCTCTGTCTCTCTGTCTCTCTGTCTGTCTCTCTCTCTCCCTCTCTCCCTCTCTCTCTCTCTCTCTCTCTCTCTCTCTCTCTCCATGTCTGTCGCTCACTCAATAACAGACACAAGTTATCATATTACAGAGAATGAGGTCAAGGGTGAAGCAGAGCCAGATTGAATGGCCATCTTGCATGTGTGCATCAGTGTGTGTGCCTTGATACCAACAGCAGCCTTAGACCATGATAGTTGGGTGTAGGAGGGGCTTATTATAAAGACCAAGAAATCTAAATTCCTCTTTTTAGGATTAAATGTTTAAAGAGTCTGGACGATCAAAGTGTATCGGGAAACTCTGTCAGGATATTAACAGCATCCTTTGGTGCAGAGGCATACACACGCATGCACGCACACAGACAGACACACACACACACACACACGTGTGGACACAGACACACACACACACACACACATGCACACTCATTTGCACGCATGCACACACACATTCAAGCACGTACGTACACACAAAAACATGCACAAGCATATGCACGCATGCACACACCCATAAATGGACACATACACACACACACACACACACATACACACACACACATACACCCATGAATGTACGTGTGCAAACGCATGCTCACACATACACGCATACACACACACACACACACACACACACACACACACACAGGAACTTCAGCCAGGCTATGTTGCAAGAACCATGCTTATCTTTGAACCATAAATTGTTTCTCTATCTAGTAAATTACGCCACTTAACATTTCAAGGGATCGATAACTGTGTATTTGATAAGATGTTCAAATTACCTACCTGGGGCCTAATATGTAATTATTATCCTGCCTGAGATCGTACATGCCTTAATGTGGGCCTAAGTTCTACGTCAGAGAAGGAGAGAGAGAGAGGGAGACTGAGAGGGAATGACGGAGAGAGAGAAAAAGAGAGAGAGATGGAGACTGAGAGAGAGAATGAGAGAGAGAGAGAGAGAGAGAGAGAGAGAGAGAGAGAGAGAGAGGGGGGGGAAGGAGAGGGAGAGGGAGGGAGAGAGGGAGAGGGAGACAGAGAGACAGACAGAGATAAAGAGAGAACAAATGTCTACATTCTGAAGACGAAGGAATACTTGGTATTGCTCTAGTGCAAGCTATCAAAATGCATTTGTGTGCACGTCTTACTTAAAAGGCCAAAAACACACCCAAACACCATGCAAAGCCCCGTGCCTAAATATAAGTGGTCAACATTTTGTTAGTGGTGATTCATCATAGTTATTAAGCCTGATGTGTTGTGAGAGGAAAAAGGACAAGTCAGGGAAAAAACAGCTGTGCATTGGGGATGCCGTAGGTGCCCGTGTACAGAGAAACTAATTTGGCTGACTGCGGATCAGTGAAATATTTGATAAGTCAATCAGAGGCTGTTGCAGAAACCCTCTGCCCAGTGACACTTGTCAAGGTGCTTTGTGGATTTCCCTCTCAGGCCATTATTCTAAGGGAGGTTTGAGGGTACTTGTCGCCCTCTGTGTCCTAAAGATGGGATGTTTACCGCCTAGTGGACGAGCCGGGTTAGGAAGGGCTAGTGCTGAATGATTAAAAACTTGCATTTAATTAGACCAAATGTCCTTACTTTCTAATACACACGAGTACATAGTCGTATCAAGGCGCAAGTATTGTATATTATATACTGTACTTCAACGGGAGTGGCATTTGTACCTGTTGTATTAGTATAGTACTATAGTACTAAGTTAGCCTGGTCCTGCCAGACTCTCGTACTTCATTTTATTTGCACAG
>NC_136936.1:34800124-34845124 GCF_949987615.1 Pollachius pollachius
CAGTCACACTGTCAGCTTGATCAGTCAAAGAGAACTGAGAAACAGTGTTACATTTTTTATTAAATTGCTTTATTCATTTATGTTTATATTTACGTTTTTGTTGCATTTGTTTTTCTGTATTTATTTATTGATCCTTCATATTTATTGTGATTAATTGATCGGGTGCATGAAGACTCATGTGATGTAATGCAACCAAAGCACAATATAAAACCACCTTCTTAAATTAGTTAGCACTGTCTTAGTCACGATTGCATTTGTGTAATTTGTGTATTCATGTATAGGCCTGAATATATTTTATTCCGTTTTTTACAGGACTATGGTATCAAACGACAGCAACGATGAAACAATAAGGATTTCATTGTTTGAAAGCATTATATGTTTTACTCTTGGTCAGATGATAAGTCTCTCTCTTTGACCAGGGATTGGTGTTAAAATGCTGTCATCCCGCTCAGCTCATAGGATAAAATGGGCGTCTCAGCTGATTGATGAAGCCTTGACCCTTAAGGACTGCTTGTCAAGGAGTCCTCACTCATATCTGCCTTGAGAGCTCATCGGTTTTTAATCGCTTTAACGAGTGAGAGGCTATGTTAGGTCTAACAAAGCCACTTAGATTCAGAAGTTATTTCATCACAATGCTACTTATTAGAAGGATGATAATAATAATAATAATAATAATAATAATAATAATAATAATAATAATAATAATAATAATAATAATAATTGTTGGATCAGAAGTCATTAATATCATACTTTTGAATTGTGTAAATAAGGTTGATACAGATATGTATTGCTTTGATGCATTTTATTCAGTCGTATATTATAAACGTAAAGAAAATATAAAATGTACTTTATTAATTAAATATAAAATCACAGTAGTAGATATGTAGATGTAAACGGTGTTGATACAGATGTTTATTTTATTATGTGCTGTAAATTCATATTTGTATAATTATTCACTTTTCTACTGCAACGTCTTACTGCTTTGCCTCGGTTCACCCCCACAGGCAATGGATCTAATAACAATCTTATTTCATCATCTCATCTAATATTTACATTAACTAACAAACAGGGACAAAAATCTTTGTATATCATAGCATGTATTATCATAATTAATCCGGGCAGTGGTGGATACATGAATTGGACTTTTCAGCAAAAGGTTTGATTGTAGTATGTAACAGTACCTCATGTCCTGGTGAGAGAGGGGAGAGACCCCCCCCCCACACACACACACACACACACACACCGCCTCCAACCTCACACCCCTTGGAGCTCGGCTGAAGAGACACTTTAGGAAGCCTGTGATTTATTATTAATACCCACAATATAAATAGTTTTAGTCTGATTCATTTTTCATGCTTCCTATCTGTAAGCCGAGTACAGGCTGACTACTGTGATAAAAATGCCACACAAGCAACGCTAAATGCAGACTGGAGACCACCATGGTAGAAAAACACAGATACCCTGAATAAATACTGGCTATATACTGCATGATGTAGCATATCGTGGATGTGGTACTGTGCACATTTAATGTTTGAATAATCAAAGTATTGACATTGTTTCATTCACCTAAATCTCAATCTTTGAATTAGCTATAGAAATTCCATGTTAAAACAATACGTTTTACTGATTTAAATTATATATTTTTCCTCCGTATCAACAGTTGTCAGAGTCAACAAAGTACCCACATATATATATATAGTATGAGTGTGTATCCCATGTGTGTATGCGTGGCATGGTGTGTGTATTCAGGTGTGGTTGCTTCATAAGTGTGTGTATCTGTGCGTATCTCTTTATAGGCCTGCATAGACCTGGAATCAGTAGAAGGAAATGAGTCGGAAACAAAGGAAATTGAATTAAGGTGCTTTATGAGATGGAGGGAGGGAAGGAGAAAGGGAGAGAGGGAGGGATGGACGGAGACATTTTACAGAACTGTGTTGTTTTCTCTCCAAATGTCCCCATGCCAAGAAGACCCGATTGAAATGGAATTCGATTGAGAGAGAGAGAGAGAGAGAGAGAGAGAGAGAGAGAGAGAGAGAGAGAGAGAGAGAGAAGAGAGAGAGAGAGAGAGAGAGAGAGAGAGAGAGAGAGAGAGAGAGAGAGAGAGAGAGAGAGAGAGAGAGAGTTCAGAGGAAGAGATGTTGTATTGAGGGAGCTAGTCTTAGGTATGCTTTCTCCAATGGTAAAGGGCAGGTCTTTGTGATGAGGTCAGAGCCCGAGGGCACAGGGCCTGTGTAGGGAGGTTGTGATGATAATGTTGAGGATATAAAGAGACAGACGGGGAGCACAGGGGGCCGCTATTTAGCCTTGTGGATGGCATTAAACATTTATACTGGGTGTGTGCGTGTTTGGGGGCTGGGGAGGTGCTTTACTAACTTCACACTGGGTGGTATATCATTTTACCTCAAGGGACCTAACCCCCAGCATGCACAAACACACACATGCACCTAAACACACACACACACACACACACACACACACACACACACACACACACACACACACACACACATACACACACTCACTGAGCGGTATCATGGAAGAGGATCAGATAACCTTTTGGCGTGTTGCATGTATTAATATCGCTAAATGTGCGGATTTATAGACCCTTTCTCTTTCTCAAACTCATATTTAACCGAACATTATACGTTGTATAATTGGACACATTAAAAGAGTTCAGCAGACCTGACAAGTAACAATAAGATAAGGGTCTGCAAATTACATGAAAGGCTTCTAATAAAAAATAAATGCATAACCACTTTGCACCAGCAGGGGGAGGCATTGATCTGCTAAGGATATATAGGTGGCAGGATGTAAGTAATGTGGATGTTCCACAATGAACCGCTAGAGGGAACCAGGCCATTTAGAATAACCCAAACATCGTTTATATTTACCTCGGGTCCGAAGTCTATGAAAATAATAGTTGAATGAAAGTTAACATTCGTTAACTTGTAGCTGCTTTCATAATCCAACAGCATCTTCCTGTTTTGCCATGTCTCTTGATAGACCCGTTGATTCCCGTGTGTTAAAGACCAGTTTGGAACCAGTGCAGAACCAATTCACTACCTTCGCAGGGTTTGATGCGAACGTAAGTGATTTTCGTAAAAATTTAAAGTTGTGGCGCAAAAAAAGATTTTACAGAAGTAGCCTAACGTAAGCCTATTTTTTACTCAAATCAAGGGGTTAAATCATTGTTTTTTTTAATTGAGTAGAAATGCCAAGAGCCTACACGTTTCCCAGCATGTCACCCCGATTTGTTGTGAGTAAGTCGAGGTGTGGGATTGACTCTGGATGACGAAGGGCCGACTCCAATCACTGGTCTATTATTTTATCATCAGAACAAAAATACAAAAACAAAAACAACTTTAAAAGACTCTGAAATCAGCTATGGGCATCCATCTGGACACACACACACACACACACACACACACACACACACACACACACACACACACACACACACACACACACACACACACACACACACACACACACACACACACACACACACACATGCTTGGCACACATACACTCAGTTGCTATTGATTTTGATCACAACCACCACTCTGCCATGTCAACATTATGAAGCTTTGTTCCTTTTCATTTATATGTAAGGCCAATGCATATGAAGTGGTGAACCATTTGTTCCCTCTATTTTTTCCCTCTATTTTTTCCTGAGGCAGAGATAGTCCGACACACATTTCTTGGGAAGCACTGGCTCCAACAGCATACTTACATATAAATTCTGAAATTAGTAAAATTGGATTCGATTTTCCATGCAAAGTCTATCAATTAAATGATTTTCAATCATTCAAGTACCATACTTGATTGTGATGTTGATTGTGTAGTCACGATGCACTCTGGCCTTAACTGCCATATCAAAACTAATTTGGATCTTAATTTGAATACTTTGATTCCCGATATGATATCCAATCTATCGAATGAAGTGATCAACACAAACAACATAATACAACTCTGTCGTGAATAAAGTGTTGCTTGATGTAATTGAATAAACATGTTTGTGTTTGGTATCAACACATTATAATGCACAAGATTTTCATTATAATGTGCTAAATAACCAAAGAATTGCTATGCGACTTGGTCTTGTATATAAACACTTTTAATTAACTTTGCCGAAGTAATCTACACGGCCCAGTAACTTTAAACATGCTAGTCGGAACGGCACAAGCAGTCTCTCCTCTTTGAGGAGTTACAGAAGGGTCTGACACCCTTCTGTAACTCCTCTCATAAAAATAGAACATCATATACTGTATGTGTACCTGTGAATCCATGGCACCAGATTCAAACGCAACTCAGAATTCTCACTCATTCAGTTGTGACAGTTACTGGCAGCTAGTGGATTGTTCATTTCCCTCTCTCCCTCTCTACCTCTCTTTTTTTCTGCTACACACAAACACACACACACAAACACAGACACACACTCAAACACACACCATACAATAATTTGTCTAATAAGCAGTATGCACCGTGAAAAGGTGTGCATGCGTGGACCCACCTTTAAATAAACTCTGGAGAAACACAACCTCTTTATTTCTTGAATGTGTTTTCTTGACTCTCTCACCCTCTCTCTCCAGAATGGGACCACCACCAACCTGAGGAGGAGTCCACAGGCTGATGAACTGATATCCCCTGATAATACGACATATCATTAGCCACGCCCCCCTCATCCCTGCTGCCCTCCGCTGGACCCTGAACACCCTGAGGTAAGCAGTCCTCAGAGCTCTATGTCACCATGTCACTCTTCACTGCACGCTTTGGCTCTCGATCAGATGTATGTGATTTCCTTAAAGGGTACACCATGAAAACAATCCATCCACGCCTCTCTCGACTCTTAGAGTCATGCTCTCTCATTACGTATGGTACATTGGGTCTGTGCTGACCTATGGCACGCAATTACAATGAGAGGACGTTACATACAAACACAAGACCTACCCAACTTGTATTTTGCAACGTGGAGAAACATTCCTTAGATATATTTTTTTTTTAGTAACAAAATAGATAATTGATCGCATTTATTTTGCACTTTCCTAAGTCTGAGCTTTACATAGTGAGTATGTGAGTGTGTGGGGGGGTATGAGGTACACCTCATCCATTACCAATGTGTAGCACCCACTTGGGTGATGCACGGCTGCCAGTATGCAGCAGAACGCTCACCACACTCTGTCTGTCACAGTGGAGCGGAGTGATGAAACTATCCAATTAGGTAAGAAATAAACAACATCTCACTATTTACCTGGCTTGAAGACTCACTCACATAGAAAGCTAAATAACTTGAACACATTTGCAAAGTGTTTATAGTAACAATAATAATAACAGTAATAATAGTTATATACATAACAATTTAGCATTTTATAAAGAATTTCTAGTCTCAAGTAACTTGCCAAATATGTCTGTATAATATTTATTTACGTAGATAATTCATTATTTTCAATGAAATTATCTAAAAGATTGTGACTGCTTTCAAATAAGTCTATCTCTTTGTTTCTTTGAGATTCATCATATTGTTGATCATACTGAATACAGTATTCAGACGCCCACCCTGGTCAACTTTGTTCAGATGGTAAGAGGTCATGCTTGAACGTGGCATTCATTAAGGATATTATAATTTCTTTAGTCTTCATAAGTCTTCAGATATTATCCAAACATTTATAATCTCTTAAAATATATATATATAATAAATGGGAAAACGTTTTTATGGTCAAGAAGTTCATGAAGATTTATCAACAAAACCTTGATTTATGGCTAAAACATAATTGTGGTTGACCTCAAGATTGAATAATACATCAAAGACATCATCAACATCTTTAGACCCAAAAGCACTTTGATGGTTTTGTAAGCACTTTTGCTGTTGGATCTGAACTGAGCCCCTATTAGCTGACGGTTTGGGTCGTAATGAAGCTCACACTCAGGGATTGGCAACTTTAATGATAAAGAGGGCCACAATTTTTCATCATCACCATCAGAGGGCCACGTGACTGTGCACTTCAACTTAACGTAAACTGAGAGAAGCTACACAATTTTGAAATTGGTAGATATGATTTCCTGTATTCTGGTGCATTTTGGGGATGGCCACTACCTACATAACCTATGTACTAGTGATGGGTTGGTCGCCAACGATTCGGTCAGAACGAACAAATCCCGAAGGGGATCAATGAGAACTGATTCCCGAAACAAGAGAACTGATTCATTTTTTTCTTTTTTTTAAACATATAAAAAAAATATGGTCACGTAAATAAAATATACAAACGAACAGAGCTTTGTTTCCCCGCGACCTTATATTGATTGAGTCCAAAACGTTCTCATTGATTCAGCCAATGAGAGTACTACAGCAGGTAGCAATCGAGTTGCCATGGCACATGGGTAAACAAATGATAAGGCACCACCACACAAGTTAACTAACGATCACTGTAGGCTTCAAAATCATGCACTTTTTTCCCTTCTTATTATTTTGTTCTACATCAAAATTGCATGCTTTTAATAAAGTATTGTTTTTACCTACGATTACGAGTCTCGTTTGGTCTAGTAGGGAATTCACACAATGGTGATTCACTGCTTATTAGCACTACTTTGAAGACGCCATTTAATTCTTACTGCACCCCATTATGTATTAAGGATATTTATGAAAAAAGGGCACGTATGTGTTTTATATATATTTGTTAATATTTACACTTAACCTGGGTAATTTCGCCAGAACATTAGAAAATAGTAGGCGACATGCATGTTGATCAACATTTATTCCATCATTTCTGATTCCCTGCCAAATGAAGTAACAGACCATCTGACTCAATGGACGAATAAAACGAACGAATCAAACAAACAAATCGTGATAGTGAACGAAACTGAAAGAACTGATTCCTGGAAAATAATCGTTTTGCCCATCCCTACTATGTACGGTATGTTAATTGAACCAACATACATTCATTTCATGTTTTCCATGCTCAGACAGCCACATGAATGGTTAGTATTTTTATCAGTGCAAAGGGCTCACATACATCAACATTCAATGATGTCACAAAACTGAAAAACAGTGGCCCAACATCAAGTGCAACAACTCAATGAGCTCAAATGCAACAAGCATGATATTCACTGCAGTTGTTGTAGTTGTAGTGGCGACTTAAGTGGAAATCTTTCGTGACTGATATCGTTTCTAAGCAAACTAGACACAGGGGTTTGAATTCTATGAACAGATACTCTGATCACTTCTTTCTGTAACTCGATTTATTTATTTATTTTATTTTTATTTTTTAATTAAATTAAATTAAATTAATGTGCGGGCCTCACTGAATGAGGATGCGGGCCGCGGGCGGCCAGTTGCCCATCCCTGCTCACGCTAGTCATACGTAGCGGCCATAATGAACACACCGAGCCACAGAGGAATAACACTCTGGATTCATCAATAAACCATGCCTCTGCATGGGGGCTGTAGACACAGGGGTTGACGTTAAATATTGGTTTAAGACTTCTTGTTTTATTGGATGGCTAAATGGCTTATTATAAAGCCATTATTACTCTGGCCTACTTATTGCTTACTTTACATATTCATGCTGCTATAGTTGTCCCTTGTAAAACCTATATTTTAAGCACAACTCAGAAAAAAGTTAGTTTTAAGGAAATGCAGTAAGAATATTTATTTTTAACATAATTCAGCAGAACAATATTAACAGAGCACATTGCGTTTATCAGAAAAAGTCATAATCCATAACTAACTTTATATTATTAAAGCGATATACGTCCTTTTAACTCTTCAACTTTTTGACCTTTCGATACTGTAAGACATCCCTTTTTTGCTGAAAGCCACAATATATTGCAAACAGAGATAGAAGACTCTTCCTCCTTTGGACTAGTAATTGACATGGGGCCTATAGGTATAATCAATTCAATCCAACAGGATACTATAAACGCCGTGATGGTTGTGTGCGTACAGACACACCCTATTAGAGCATGCGATTGAGCGTTTTATAATTCAGTGCTTGGCTCAAGGGCACTTGGTCAACAAGGAAATGGAATTTTATAGCAAGAAGTGGATCTGCAGATTGACAAATGGGGTGTGGGATATTGCGTGGCATACACGTGTGTGCGTGTGTGTTTGTTTGTGTACGTGTATATATATATATATATATATATATATATATATATATATATATATATATATATATATATAGAACCTAGTGCAAGTGGGTGTGTGTGTGGGGGCTGGGGTTGTGGTGTTTCTGGCGAGTGCTGCTGCCGGACTCAAATGATGTCCGGTTACAGTGTGTCCCTGTGATGCATGTAGCTTTGCCGCATCGCTGGCTCTCGGGTGGTGTGGAGTTCTATGAAGAGAGCGTGTGTATGTTTGTGTGTGTGTTTGCAAGAGTCTATGTTATTGTGGGTGAGCGTGTATGTGTGTGTGTGTTTGTATACATTTGCAGCAGCCCCTGTCTTTGTGCACAAGTGTGGTTATGTGTGTGTGTGTGTGTGTGTGTAGGAGTTTGTCTGGCAAGCAAATGCATGCGTCTGTTTAAATACTGATGTCTTCACCTTGCATGTGAACGTTGAAACTTTTAAAAGTCAACTCTTTTAACTGTAAGGTTATTAGTACTGACCGTAGCAAATGCTGTTTCCTAACGCCGTCCACAGAGCGTTTTGTAGACGGCCTTAAGAAACCCCATTGGCTACGGTCCGAATCCTTACGGTGCCTGGTGCTCTGGAGCCCAGTCAGCAAATACTTACCGGCTTTCTTCTCCAACCCCAACATGGAGGATGTGGCTGTGTCTGTTGCTGCGACCTGTGTAACTATTTCACTATTTTGCTGAATCAATTCTTCAAATTCTTCTCTAAAATGCAATTTTATTTTCTCTTAACACATATTTAGAAGAGAAAGTCTTATTTTTCTTCTGCGAAAGTACTAAAAATTAGGCACAGCAAAGGCAAACAATATGACTCATAGCAGGGCAAATGTTAATGCAATTATTTTTGTATTGCTAGACCGCCTCAATCATCCAGAACTGTGTGTCAAATGAAACTTTACATAAAACATTTCAAGGTTTAAATATGCTAGAAATAGAAAAGGGGGAAAAGGACACACAAAATGGTCACATAAAATGTATGAGTGCACCATATTATCCAATTAAAGAGAGCTACATTCCAAAAAGATCTTTCGTCGACTGTACGGCGAGAGAGCTTCGTTATCAGACCAGCATTTATCTTCTTCTAGACACATTTATCTTCCCAGTGACTTTCGGTTGGCTGTGACGAACAAAATGCCATCCATTGTCTGCCTTAGTTTCGGAAAGGTTATTCAGGATGTTATTATCCAACAGCCTTGGGCTATTGGTGCCTTACCGTCCAACATGGCCGCCGCCGGGCTAGCTTGATGAGTTGCACTATTGTCTTTTCTTGCCTCAAGGGCACTGGAAATGATGGCGAAGACGCTGCTATATTTTTTGATTTTGATTTGTTAAAACAAGGTGGATGTAGTTAAAGAGAGTTGGGTTCATGAAGGGTATTTAAGCCTATGTTGAATCTCCACATGTTTGATTTCTTTGGATATCACATCGCCAGTAGAAAAAAAAGAAGAAAGTTAATTATTATTATAAATTGTATTATTAGTAGTAATAATATTAGTAGTAGTATTACAGACATTCTGCATTAGTCCATTTATAACATGACAAGATAAGATTGTTAGCTGTAAGGGTGATTGGCAACTCTTGCAGTTTCTCCCATGTCATTATGTACATATGCAAATGCAATAGGTTGATTGGTTAATATGCAGACCCAAGACCCGATGCCTATAGTTTGATTTTGTTTGATTTACTATTTAATCATATAGCAGACAGGTTTTTATCCAAAGTGACCCATTCAGTGAATAAGATACGGGACAGTAAGGAGGAGGTAGGGGTTCAGGCATCTTGCTGGGACAATGGGGATCGATCCGGGACCCTTTCGGTTGGCAGTGGACCACACTATCCGCTACACTACCTTTTTCCATTTCAGCTTTTAGGCTGTCTGGTTTTGTAAGTTTGTTGTTTTAGGTGTTGTAACCCCTTTTTTTTGCAACATCTCAATGGCCCTTGCAAAACTGTCTGGGATTGGGCTGTATAATCTGTTATTAATCTTTAATCTAAAAAAAATAGTGCACCCCACTCCTATTGAACATGTGTGCATATTACCGCCTCTTGCATGTGAGCAAGAAACATGATTAAAATCAGCCACTGTGACTGCAAACATGGGTCCAAACAGTTTCCCATTAGTGGTCTACGACAGGCTTTGTGTAGGCATTCAGAAGGAGGGAGGGAAGGAGGGAGGGAGGAATTGGAGCAGATGTAGAATGTAAAGAATGACCTCCTTTTCAAGACTGAGATCTTACTCCATTTCGTCAACACCTGTGACCCCAATTCCAATTTCCCAAAAACTGTGTCTGGTTTCATTTTACAAAATCATCAATTATCCCTAAAAACTGCATGTGGTGTGCATTCCTTTTAGTAGTCCCAAATGAACAGATTTATCACGCTTCTTATCCTCATCATTGTACCGAGATTGTATTCAAAACCACAGGAGACGCAGCCCTTGGGATATTTCTCAACATGAAGATTAAGATCATTATGTTTCTGTGTTCTGTGTTTGAGTGATAGTTGGATTGTTAAATAGTAGGCATCTGCATATGCTGTTTTGACAGGGTGTTTTGGAATTATGGCACATGGTATTCTCTCCCAATTTGGGAGAGTTGTGTCTGGTGGCAACCAGAAGGAACTTCTTGTAATTCAAACTAGTTATTGGATATGTTCATTTTTAATGAATTACACACAGATACAGTTTCATAATCTGAGTAATTTCATTACACCTTGTCTCTAGTTTTAAATTGGTTCCCATGACAAAATGTGTACGACAGAACCAGTGTCAGATTGCCAGCAAGCCATTTTTCTCAATTTGATTTGAATTTCGTGGTTTCATTTTATCTAGCAAATATCTTTCACACAAGCCCGCACACACAGACACGCAGACACACACGTGCATTCACGTGCGGGCAGACAAGACACACAGACAGACAGACACACAAACACACCACACACACAAACCCATGCATGTTTCCTTTCTGATTAGATTAGAGTTTAACATAATGGCTCATCTACTCTCCGCCTTCATAAATAGATCTGGTGCATTTATCTCCTCTGCTGAAAATACCAGAGAGTTTATTATAATACATACATACAAGTCCATAAAACAAAAAATAGGCCTTCAATTCTCATCATCATCCATGAAAAATGTCGCCATAGAAGGGACTGCTAACAGACCGATGCTAACAGACTGCTAACATGTTTACACACCACTACGTATTGGTTCGGTAAGCGAAAATCTCAGACTGGCTTTGCTGACGTGTCACTCTGTATTCCCATTCTTAACCCATATGGCACCCAGTGGCACCCCTCCCCTAAGGCCTTGAGGGGCACTCCATCTGGGGCATCCAAGCGTGATGGCTGACCTCACGATGGACCTCCACCACCCAAACCATGGGTGAGATGTAGAGAAGACCCAGCGGGAGGGCATCACCTCCAGAAATGTCTGGCTTGTTTGGGAGGCAGTGGCTGGAGATGTATTTTCATCTTGGTCTTTACGAACCTTGCGTGTTGTGATGCATCGACCACATGACCTCATGTCTCGGCCAATGGGATGACAGAATACCCTTTTGGCCAATAAGGTGAGAGGAGACGGCTCTGCATCTTATTTTCATTCCGTTTTTTATTGTTTTTTGTTTTGGTTGAACATCAAGGGTGGTGACCACTATTGACTGTTTCCGAAGGTAAAGCCTTTCTCCATATTATTATTTTATCTTATTTTGAATATTAAATCCAATCAAATTATTAGGATCGTAAATTTTAATTTCCCTTTAATATGTATAATGCCATGTTTCTTATTGTGGGAGAATTGGACATGTGGCTATTTAGAAATGTTGAAAATCTCAGGAAAGGTTTATATGGGATGAAAAATCGACCTACAAATTTCTCCCTTACTGTGTGAATATACTGCACTTGTATGCAGTTCTCTTAATCACAATGGACATACAAGTGCATTGCAAATTGTATGCAGAGCAGTTAAAATACCTGGTAACTTTGCACATGGATATTGACGTGAATAATTTGACCAAGACAGCTTATTAAATATTATGTACTTTTGATATTCCTTCGACCGAGGTGGCTTTGGGACCATTCCAAAAAAATAAATCTTTAATATAAATACATTTTAGAACTGCCCTGGTATGTTCTTTGTGGTACAATAAATAGGTATGTTATTTTCGCTAAAAGGCTGAATATAAAAGCAACTATAGGTTTTACAAAGCAATGCCTCAGATCATTAATAAGTGTAATAGCTGCGTTATTATTACAGGAACATCGAAACACATAAATGCTAACTACAATTAGTCACAATATCAGACATAAACGTCGTCATGACGTTCATGACGTTACCTTTGTATAGTTTTTAAAACAATTAATGAAGGTAGAGAAGTGGAAGAATCTTTCCTCTGATGTATTACTTTAGGGAACAGATACCCCTGAAGCTATGCTAGCCCGTTAGGCTAATGCTATGTGACAGAAGCCTAAAACGCGATGGGTTGAACTGTTGGTTTTGTGAGATTGCAATAGCTCAGGCTAATGTAAGAGAACAGCTCAACTGCCTCATAAAGCGGGGTTTAGAGTGTGTGTTGTGGTTAAACACAACATTGTGTGCTGGGAAGAATTATCAGCAAATTTGACGGTAGGGTTTGGCCATAATATTTTTCTTTCTCTACAGATTTCCTTAGACAAAATTTTGTTTTTTGCTTGCAATCTTTTGCTCCCTACGTTTGATTTTTCAACTCTGGACCTCATCGTAGTCCTGCCCTTTTGTATATATTTTTTTAGCTAGAATGACATGACATTATTTTTGTGCTATTTTCTGTCTGACAGTTATTTAAAAAAAATAAAAATCATACAACACGTCAGATATTAGGATTGGCATTTGTATTATTATTGTTATTTGAAAAGAAATGGATGAGTCTGGATCACATTAAATTATGTGAAAGGGGATGAAACATCTCTCTGCCTCAATCTCAATACAATTGCATGCTGGTGTTTCATTGGGATGCATAACTTTGCATTGATTTTGTCAAAGAGAACTTTGAGTATGCACAAGATAAAGCTCTTCAATCAAGTAATGATTCCTGCAAAAAAAAAGCTTAATTTTTTAATTTATTATGATGTATTTAAATTGTTACAATGCTGTACATTCATATTTAAGTAATGTTTCCTGGAGAAAACACAAACACACGCACACACACACACACACACACACACACACACATGCATACACACTGACACACACACACACACACACACACACACACACACACACACACACACATACATACGTGCATACAATTTTGGTTCACAGCTGAGTGTCAGCTGAGGCTGACTGGCTTCTCTTTCGGCAGCGGAGAAACAAATCTACTTCTCTCTTCAGAAAAGCCAAATCTGAGTTTTATCTAACTATCACTACAGAAAATTTGAATGATCCGAGAAAATTCTGGAAAGCAATTAAATCATTATCTGCTTCTAAAACCTCATATGAATTACCATCTTGTATAGTCAAAGACTCCATTGCTGTCCATGATAAGGTTGAAATGTTAAACATAACATTTTATTTCTTCTGGGTTCCTGTTCAATTCTGCCCCACATTCTGCTGTGAAATCTGTCAATTTGAGTAACAATGCTAGTGATGTACACAACACTTTCAATCTTACCCCTTTTCTGGTTGCTGAGGTTCACAAAGCCTTAAAGCAATTGAACCCTAGAAAACTGGCCCGGATCACTTGGAACCAACGTTTTTAAAATTAGCAGCAGACTTATTAGCTGAACCATTGACACATCTTTTTAATCTCTCATTGGCTTCAAACAAAAGAACTGTAAGTCTGCTTATGTTCGTCCCCTTCTTAAAGGAGGGGATCCAACAATTTAAAATAATTACAGACCACTCTCAAACCTCTCAGTGTTATCAAAAGTGCTGGAATCCCTGGTCAGTGAGCAGGTTAAAGATTATGTCCATACTCACCAAATATTAAATGTGCATCAATCAAGGTACCGAAAAAATCATAGCACCACTACTGCTGCCATGAAAGTTTTAAATGACATCATAGGAGCACTAGATAAAAATAACATTGTGTATCACTCTTTATTGATCTATCTAAAGCGTTTGATACTGTGGACCATCAACAGAACTCAGGCCACTCAGTTTGATGGTTTCACTTCTGGCATTCTTACAGTGTGTAAGGGAGTCCCCCAGGGTTCAGTACTTGGACCGCTTTTATTTACTTTATCTATTAATAGCCTTGAACAAAATGTCCTAAATGCAGCTTTTAATTTCTATGCGGATGATAGTGTAATTTATTGTTGTGCATCCACGCTCAGTAAGGCTTTTGAGTACATGCAAAGTGCTTTTCATAGAGTTCAGGCTCAGCTTTGTCAACTGAAGCTTGTTCTCAATGCTGAAAAGACCAACCTTTAGGTATTTTCAAATTCCAAAAAGAAGGTGTGGAATAACCTGCAGAAGCAGCTCAAGCTGCAAGACCTAGTTAGTCTCAGTACATTTAAAGCTGCTGTCCATCTTGGCCAGGTCTCTCTTGTAAAAGGGATTTCAATCTCAATGAGACTCAACCTTGTTGAATAAAGGATATAACAATAATAAAACATGCATACATACATACATACAACACACACACACACACACACACACACACACACACACACACACATGCTCTCTTGCCCTTAACTCAATATATAGGTATATTGTATATAGTAACCACCAACTCCATCTCTGCCTCCCCTTCCGATCATCTGTAAAATGCAGAATACGTTCAACAAGCAGCATGCCTAGCTCTTTACCTACTTAGCTCCAAAATGGACGCCACTGCAGGGTGGAGCATGGACATACAGTGTTGTTTGCATATGGTCATTCAAAAACAATTCATCAAGGAAATGCAGCCTCTAAGAATAGTTTGTTTCAGGAATGAAATTGTGGCCAAGCCACAAGTTTACCCCTTTAGCCACACTATTTGTGGCCAAGCCACAAATAGGGAGTGGCTTGGCCCACAGGCTACAGACTATGCTAAGTCTTCACGATGTGTACTATATCACGCTGCTGTCTTGTAATATTAGCCATTGCAAAAATACCCTGTGGTATCTTTGTACTTTTCAGAAATGGGTGGACATGTTTTGGAGTTGGAATAGAATAGTCTAGTGGTTATGGTGTTTTACTCCCAGCCAGAATGGTCTGTCTTTGATCTGGAATTGCCCCATTCCACCTGTAGGCATCCTATGAAGCCATATGCCTAATGATACTTCATACCTAATGTCTTATCAGGAAAAAAAATACTTTATTCTCTCTGGATAAAAGCATCTGCTAGCAAGTGTAGGCCGTGGGACCTTGCTGTTTGTCTGGACAAGAATTTTCTGTCTTGCACTGGTGGAAGAGGATTTAATGAAAATAACATTTATTGAGCTGTCTGTTATTGAATTGCTTGCGCTATGTGAAATTATGAATGAAATGATATAATGATATAATATAATCAATAATTCACAGCATGATGACAATGAATGGGGAGGGAGAATTATTATTTATTTTATTTCACGGAAAGATCAGGCACTAGTGTTGAAATATGTTTTATCCCAGAGCTTTTAAAAAGCTTAGACTATTTATAACTTTAGGGTACACACACAGGCATCTGTTAGAAAACTGCCAAAGCCCTGCTTGCTCCTTAATGTGTAACACGAATCAGGGATCACTGTTTCTCGCTTTGATAAAAGCGTCTGCTGAATTGTAAAATGGTCAATATACATGCGTTGATCAGATTTGATTGGCAGTTCTCTCTCTTTATGACAAATGCTACGAAATTTGAGTGGAACGCGTCACTCTCTCATTATTGTTGCTTTTAACAGTGCATTTCACTTTAGGATGAGGAAACATTGCTGGCATGCTTGGGGTATTCTGTCACTCTGTGAATGTTTCATAATTTGTTTGTCTGTGTGTGTGTGTGTGTGTGTGTGTGTGTGTGTGTGTGTGTGTGCATGCGCACGCGTGTGCCTGCTAGCATGTGTTTCATGTCGACATGTCCTTCTTCTCTTCCTCAAGGTGACTGGCTTGCTGCGGCGAAAATCCCATTCCCTTCCCTCCTGAGTATTTCCCTTTCCCCGACCCCCCTCCCCTCCCCCTTCCTGCCCCTCCCTCCCCATTCCTCCGACCCCCCCCCCACCACCACGCCTCCGACCATGGATCCGGCCAAGATCCAGTCCGAGGGGGGCCTCAACGTCACACTAACCATCCGCCTCCTAATGCATGGGAAGGTAAGGCCGCATGGGGTAGGCGGGGGGGGGGAACCCACGGGGACCCAGCCGGGCCTTTGTGCCGCCGCTTCGTGCCTCGCGTTCACGGTTCTGCCTCATTGATTCGGAGCGTTCAGAGTACCACCTGGCTGTTTCAGGCACTGCTCGGGATCTTTATGACGTGCAGAGGGGAACTTGGCATGAAAGGCAAAGAGTGTGGTCGTCGTTTTTTATGTTTCGCTTAGAGGTTCGTGTGACCTACGGTCTCCGTGGGCTTCGATGTAGAGCTCCCACGGTGTACCCGCGGTTCAATCTTTAGGATTCAACCTTGGGCCACACGCCATGCTAAACAGGATCAAAGCATTAACTTGTTACAGAGTTACATACTTGCGTCAGTGTATAATGGATCTTCCGTCCGGGCGAAAAAGAAAATAATACAGTATACAGTGTATCTAGCCTTTTACCTTAATGGGCTAATGTATCTTCTGAAACGCTCTGTGTGTAAGCGTGTGATGCCTCCACTTAGTGTGGTTGGGTGTGTGTGAGAGTGTGTGTGTGTGTGTGTGTGTGTGTGTGTGTGTGTGTGTGTGTGTGTGTGTGTGTGTGTGTGTGTGCGCGCGTGTGTGTGTGTGTGTGTGTGTGAGCGAGCGAGCGAGTGTGTGTTGGTGTGCGTGTGTGTTCACACGCGTGCCCACGTATAAGCCAGATGCTATCAATTGTGACGCTCTGCTGCGCTGTGTGTGTCCGCTCCACGCACGTCAAGAGTGTGCGCGGGACCTTTGCTCTATGCTAATAGAGCAAAGGTCGGGAGGATTCAGCGTGTCGACAGCCGCGGCTCATCTCTACATTCATGGAGATAGACCGCACAGCCTCTTAACCTCTGCCTGCCTGTTTACCCACGCGCTATTAACTAGAACATGGAAATGTATGGCAAATGTTCCACGTCCAAGAAATCTGAGGGAGTGAAAGAAAACAGCATTTTTTTCATAACTGTCCTTCTGTTTTTTTCATGCAGGAAGTGGGCAGCATTATTGGAAAGGTGGAGTATTTGTTTTGGATTATCCAGTTTCACCCAGAATAATATAAATGCGCTTGTTGAATAAGTGATGCAATTACACCATGCGCTTTTCTTTTCTGTCTTGGACTCTGAAGAAAGGAGAAACTGTGAAGAAGATGCGTGAGGAGGTGGGCTTCATTGTTCAAACCCACATGGCCTTAACATGTTATACAATATTCACATGGTCGTTGATAGAAACGCATTTAAAGTGTTATTTACAGACTGAAACGTGTGTTTAAATATTGTATGAGTGCTCCCCAATGTTATTATAGAGAGAGAGACATCGCTACAGGGAGCACTTTGAAACATGATCAAATCCAGTCACTTTGTGTGATTTTTCGAAATTCTCCGGATTGTTTTGCTTTCAGAGCTCAGCAAGGATCAACATTTCTGAGGGCAACTGCCCCGAGCGGATAGTCACCATCACCGGACCGACCGACGCCATCTTCAAGGCCTTTGCCATGATCGCCTACAAATTCGAAGAGGTGCCAGAGGAAGTTTGTATTTTTTTTTGCTAAAAATACAGATTATATATTGTGTGTGTAGAGGATACAGTATTATGTACTTTGGCATACGACTTACACAAAAAAACATGGTTTTGGTGGTGCCTAGCCCTTCAAATATTGTAATGAGTGCACTTTGTTTCCAGAGCACATAGTCTAGTGAAAGGGAAAAAAGCGAGGAGTTGTTACTGTGTTTAAATGTACCGATTTGATTAATTTAGCAGGTTGTTATCCAAAGGGACTTGCAGTGAATCCAGATAAGTAGGATGAGTTAGACATCTAACTCAACGACCCCTAAAGGTTATACCGGGCCGGTTGGGATTCAAACCCAGAACATTCCGACCTTTTAGTAACTTGGCATAATGTTTCATTTTCATTTGGTGTAAGAAATATTTGCCTGTAAAGCCCTTTGAGACTGTAATGGTGATTAAGGGCTATACAAATAAAATTGAATTGAATTGAATTAAATTTGGTATGCTTGTGCCCAGTTCAACAAGGACAAGCTGTTTTTGAGGAGATATATATTTTTAACCAGATGTAGCGTATCTATTTCAAGGTCTTGTCACCATGGTCACCGTTGAAAGTGACACCACCGTGTTCTTCAATCCATCTCCATGTCATCCTTGCACATAAGGCTCTGGAAGCGCCTTTATGTTTCCAACAATTCTAATTGTTTGCTCAGTTTCAATTTAACACATCATTGCTGTGAAAAACATGTATTTTTATCTATGTACAGTATGTATAGTAGTAGCATAATTTGCAGCAGTAAAACTTCTTAGAAGCAATCATAGTTGAAATGTATTTTTCTATGTAGTAGTAGTAGTAGTAGTAGGAGTAGAAGGTGTGGTTGTGGTTGTAGCAGTAGTAGAATTGTTGCATCCTCACACGTAAAGTTGTGCATGTCCACAATCTTCCATTTCAGCAGACAGATGATTGGCAGAAGGTGAATTTTTAATATTTTCCTTCGAAATAAACTGCACTCCAAACAAACATTGTGTACGCTTCTACTCTAAATAATTTTAATCAAGATGCGCTGTTAAGCACCTTGAGATTGTCCAACAATGAAAGGTGCAATATACAATGTATAATTATTATGAATATTTGTATTCTTAGATAATGTGTCGAAACCGTGTACTCTAAATAATGTATGTTTCACATTCTGACTCATATACTACAGTTTGATTACTTTTTAAACAATGTAATAAATACAAGCTGCATAAGGCACTTTAAATGTGAATTTCACAACCATAGTCACAACAGAAAACACCCACACAGGTGGCTATTAGGCATACTGACCAGGTTATTAAAACAGTATTCAGTTGGCAAAGTTATGACAACCAACATTACATATACCATATACAAAAACAAAATATGTCTTCATCACTGCATATGTCTTGCCACGGATCAGACATGATCAAAGACTTGAAGGACGAAAAATAACAATGCAAGACGATGTCTATTTTGCCCAATTATATCCCAATGTTCAGAGTCTACCTGTAGGAATCGACCCACTCCTGAGACATGTATCTAAATGTACTAAGTCCCTTTGGAAAAGACAGCATCTACCTCTCTCCTTTCTCATTTAACTTTACCAGTGTAGCTCCCAGCTCATCTGGAGGGGAGCGTATTTGGGTCACCTGGCAGCAGATAATACTAAATAGAATCATTTTTATATATTTAGAAAATAATAATAACATTATTATTATTATTTTTCTTTTATTGAAAATTGCTTTTATTTTGTATGCATTTTTCATGCAAAAAATGCAGTTTATTGTGTGCAATTATATATTTATTTAACTTTATGTATGCAGAGGAAAAGGGCTTATATCTACTGTTTGTCTCTTCCAGGACATCATCAACTCGATGAGCAACAGCCCGGCCACGAGCAAGCCGCCGGTCACCCTGCGCCTGGTGGTGCCTGCCAGCCAGTGTGGATCCCTCATCGGGAAGGGAGGCTCCAAGATCAAGGAGATGAGAGAGGTGTGGGAGGGAACCGTCGTGATCATAACAACCCTCTTCTTCTGGCTTGTTGAATGTAAAATGTAAAATGACTGGCGTTAAGTGAAAGCCATTGCTATGTCTTTCCGAGGCTAATTTATAATGAATTTACGTTAAATGAAGTTCAAATCCTTTATTATCACATCACATTACATTACATGTATTTAGCTGACTCTTTCATCCAAACTGATTAACAATATGTTTGAATTAGGGTTAGATAACCCAACAACGTAGATACAATCCAGAAATTGCAAGAATCATGCATGTACAACCAATTAATCAATAAGAAAACTGCTTCAAGTTATACGATTTAGAAGCAAGAGATAGAGAAAGGATTTTGAAAACAAAATGTCATGGGCCAAGATGCAGTCTTGCATTCTGAACATATTCAGATTCTATTCAGTCTGCAACGGAAGACATGTAGGGTTTCTGCTGTCCTGATGTCAGTGGGGAGCTCGTTCCAACGGAGCCAGCACAGAAAAAAAAAAAAAAATCGGGATTGTATTAAGCAGCAGCTGGCACCTGTCGTAGTGAGGGAGCAATCCCTTTGGCAGTCATAGTGGATTGTGGAAAGGGCTGGGGGGGTATGGGGTGACCATGTCCTGGAAGTAGGATTGACCTGAGCCACTCGCAGCACTTTAGGCTAGTACCAGTGGCTTAATCATATTTAAACAGTCACCTGCAGCCAGCACAGCGTGCAGAGGAGCGGTGTAGTGTTTGAGAACGTGGGTGTGTTGAAGATCTGCCGGGCTGCTACATTCTGGGTGAGCTGCAGAGGTTGGATTGCACACGCAGGCAGACCAGCCAGAGGGGAGTCACAGTAGTCTAAACGTAAGATGACAAGAGCCCTGTTCCATAACCTGGGTGGCCTTGTGGGTGAGGAACGGACGTATCCCCCTCAACGTTGTACAGCATGAACGGGCTGTGGCAGTGATGGTGGCAGCTAAGGACAGCCGGTCTCAGTAATGATGTGAAGGTCGTGGATGGGAGTACCTTCCCTGATAGGAAGAGCAGCTCAGTCTGGTGCAGATTTGGCATCAGGTGGTGTGTCCCCATCCGCTGAGATGACAGCCCGACATACAGAGGTTCACGCTGCGCTGTTTGAGACCGTGAAGAAGATGGAATTAGTCATTATAATTAGTTGAATAAAGGCTGTGTGAGGGAATGACAGAACCCAGTGACTTGGTGTACATAAGAGTACACTAGTTTATATTAGTGACACACAGATTTTCACAGGCACACTCTACCACACATACAAACACACACATCTGGTTTTAATGTGAAAATAAGTAATGTGATGTTTTTCTGCTGCTGAAGTTCCAATAACCTTCATAACAACCTGACACCCACCATCTTTTACACACAAACGCACAATCAGGCACCTCATACACAGACACATTCTCCCCCCCCACCACACACACACACACACACACACACACACACACACACACACACACACACACACGCAAACACACACACACACACACACACACAAATACACACACACACACACACACAGTAACATGCACATACACACACTCACAGAAACACACATAGAAACACTCAGACACATGCAAGCAGACACACACACGCACACAGACACACACACACACAGACACACAAACGCACACACACACACACGATTTCAAAAAGGGATGTCCTGAGTGCTCAGAAATAAGCTGGGAGCGTTCTAAAATAGAAATGGTTTTATACAGTCGGGCATTCCGCGCATTCCACCCACTATTAGCAGGATGGCTGAGGCCTTTCTAACAAATGACACTCAAATAATAGCTCTTAAATCGTACTCTTTAATACACCCTTACACACCTATACATACCCTAACAACCCTCTCCTTGGCTGCAGTCGACGGGGGCCCAGGTGCAGGTGGCCGGCGACATGCTGCCAAGCTCCACCGAGCGCGCCGTCACCATCTCCGGCACGCCAGAGGCCATCATCCAGTGTGTCAAGCAGATCTGTGTGGTCATCCTGGAGGTAGGGCCGTGCTCTGCTCTTGTCCATTATCGACATGCTGTATATCCGCACGTCCAGGTCATGTGTCTGGCTGCCAGTGAAACTAGACTCTAGTCTCTACCTTTAGAATATACACAAGCAGCAAAGGGATAGAATGGAATAGAATAGAGTAAGAAATCTTAAGATCGGTTTGGTTGGCGATATCTACATGTCTTCAGTTATTTGACGTATTTATTTTAAGTTATTCATTTGGCTTTTGTACTGCGTCTTTGAGGTGATCGTTGGTGGTTGGATGGGTGTAATTATAGTTGTAGCAGGTTCTTTGAATAGCACAGCTGTCAATTAGTGCACCAAATGCAAGCACTTGGACATGATTTCCGCTGCTTCTTTGATCGTTATTCATAATTAAAACACCCTTTTGTTAAATGCTCAAATCCGATAGGTCAATTATGGCAATTTACGGTCTGGTGCTTCTGAAAAGCAGGCCGCTGCTATGACTAACACACTGTTGCTATGCATACAGTCATTTAACTGAAGAATGAATCTGTAGAGAGAATAAATAAATAAAATATTAATATTTTTTATAGAACCAGGGAACCAAAAAAACGTTTTTTATTTTTTCTTTAAAACTTGTTTATATACAGTACATTATATGATCGTGAATGTAGTAATATGCCATTTAGTCACTGTTAATAATGCCATTTAGTCACACAAATAAGACTGTATTTTAGAGAAAACAGGTGTCAAAGCCATGATTTCCCAAATAAAACGTAAACGTTATACTCTTAATCCTAGAACTCTCAGCCCAAAACAAGTTTTCTATATCTCTTAGTGTTTGAACTCCGGCTGAAACAGTGGGTTCACTGGCTCCTTAAATCAACACTTTATATATATATATATATATATATATATACGTTTATCATTATTAGATTTTGTGTCAATTAATTATAATATCCGTAGTAGGTAGCCATCTAATAAGCGGACGAATGTGCAAGGAGCACAATTTTCATGTTGTCATTATTGCAAAACAATCCCCTTCAGGGGGATTCAAGACCTGCATCCCCCTGTCAGAAAGGCAGCTCACTGCAGAGCCAATGGGTGGAGCTTGACTAGCCCAGCTCCACCAGTAGCTCCATCCCCAACCAGGCTCACTCATATAACTTGGTAACCATAGTTCCAGTGTCCTCTATCAGCAGCCACCGGAGAAGCCTTTGGTGTGTCAAGCCTCTGGCATGATGGAGATTTCCCTAGCGGGATGGAAGCAGGAATAACGAAAAATACAAAAAAACAAACAATAACTGCACATGTGAATGTGCCTGATCCGTACTAACCCTAACCCGATCCTAACCCTAACCCTTACCCTGACCATTTTTGTTCACATACCCATAACCCTAACCCTAACCCACATTTCTAACCATAACCCCTAAATCTAACCATAACCCTTACATAATCCATAACCCTACCTTATCCGGGTTGATTGGCCCAATTAGCTGGACTCGGTCCAGAGAGGCGGAGCTGGACTCGGTTAAGCTTCGTGCATTGGCTCTGCAGTGAGCACCACTTGCCCTGTCGGGGTATACTTTGTGTTAATGATCGGCTCGCTGCACAATATGTATAGCCCTTACTTATTTGTACAATGGAGCTCATTTCCTTTCATAATTTTAACGTTTCCTACTGTGGAAAAGGGCTTTAAGACCTTCAGAGTAATTACATTTTGAGATGTTTGAGTTGATTATTCAAAACAATTTGGGAAATTCGAGGCCTTTTAGCATGACTTTAAGCATCTTGTATTAGCAGGCGAGCGTAGGCCCATTGAAACATGCAGCAGCATTAGTACTGTGTATTTTAATGTAATTGACAGGGATCTCTTGGCTGTGTGAGGCATGCTAAAACATATAAAAAAGAATTGACAAGCATTGCCTTTGCCATTGTATTATGTTTTTCTTAACACATCCTTCACTTAGTGAGTTATACCCTTACCTGAAGACAAGCTTAGGAAGCTTTTTTGTCATTGCCATTGCTATGTTCTGATCGCTCTGCTCCATTCTTCCCACAGTCCCCTCCGAAGGGCGCCACCATACCGTACCGCCCAAAGCCCGCCTCCACCCCGGTCATATTCTCCGGTGGCCAGGTAAGAGCACAGGCCCCAGCAGCCCCCACAGCCCCCTACATGAGCCTGGTGCTGACGCATCAGCCCCTACATAAACCGGGTGCCCTTCCACTTCCACTTCCACTTTGAACCTATGCAACCCAGAGAGACCATTGGAACTCGATTGGTTTAGGTTTAGTTTCTATTGGTCAATGTTCGAGACAGTTCCCTATTTGATTAAGATTAAGGATGGATAACAGTAGACATAAAGTTTGAAATAGTTACATATAGGGGTAGATGCTGTTTAGTTTAGGGATAAGTTTAGTTATTTTCACAACACTCTTCCCTCATTTATTCGAAAATATGCGAGCCTGATGGTTCCTCTTTAACTTCCAACTCAAGAGCTAGGCCCTAACCTGCAAAAAAGAATTTGCTCTTCAGCAGAATTAACCACATACGCTGCTATTTCAATTGAGTTTAACATTGAGCTCCAATCCCTTTCTCTATCTCTCCCTCTCCCTCCCTCCCTCTCCTTCTCTCTCTCTCTCTCTTTCTCTCTCTCTCTCACCCTCTCCCTCCCTCCCTCTCCTTCTGTCTCTCTCCGTCTACCTCCCTCCCTCTCCTCTCTCTCTCCCTCCCTCCCCTCCCTCTCCTTCTCTCTCTCACTCCCACTCTCTCCCTCTCCTTCCCTCTCTTTCTCTCTCTCTCTCCCTCCCTCCGTCTCCTTCTCTCTCTCTCCCACTCATTTTCTCTCTCTTCCTCTCCTCTCTCTCTCTATCCCTCCCTCTCCCTCTGCTTTTCTTTCCCTCTCCCACTCTCTCTGTCTCCCTCCCTCTCCTCTCTCTCTCTCTCTCTCTCTCTCTCTCTCTCATACTCTCTCCCTTCTCCCTCTCTTTTGAGAAGCAATGAAGTGCATTAGAGAGGGGAGGAGGGGGGACGAGGAATGGAAAAGAAAGTAAGCATAAAAGGAGCAGCCGTTGACGATTCTATTAGTACCCTCAAATAAGCATATTTACACGCTTCCTGTAATGCATAACCAAGTTATTCAGCCAGGTAGAGGTGTCCTCTTTATAAATAATTTACTGAATTTACCACTGCGTTCCCGCCACTATTTTCGGTGACTGCATTTGCCCTAATGTTTCCTGATTTCAGCTTTTCATTATAACGAGTCGACGTTCCTTACTAACCTCGATGACACCACACATCCAAAAGTTTTCTTTAGTTTGTCCTCACTAACAAAGGAGCACATAATGGCACATTACTCAAATATTTAAATGTTTTGATGAATGGGATTACAACAATGTATCACTTATTATTATGCTCGTGGTGATTTTATAATGGAATCTCTTCCACTCTCACATATTGCATTCAGGCCTTTGTTTTGTTCAAATCCTTTTTATTAATGTTTTTCTTTATTTGTTTGTTTTTTCCCTTCCAGGCCTACACAATTCAGGGACAATATGCCATACCGCATCCAGATGTGAGTTCCTGTCCCATCACTGATCATTATTCATAATCCTTCGGGATCCTCATTTACCTTGATTCCATCGAGGACGAATTCTACTTCATTTGTCCACGTCTGGAGAGTATCTAGGCTGCGACTCCGTTGTCACGCCCTTAATTCAGAGTTAGTCCCGGTGATTGATGCCGTTTATGGCGGCAGCTGACACGGCAATTACTCAAGCGGGGGTTTGACATCCACCACCTCCATCTGCACTACCTTCCCTTCCTCCGCTATCTCCAACACCTCCTCTTCCTCAACCTCTACCCCTCCTCCTCTACCTCCACCGGCTCCCTGCCGGCTGTATGGAGCCTCCATCTCTCTTTCTCGCGCGCGCATTCCTCTGAGAGATGACAGTGAGCTGTGAGGAACATCACCCCAAACATGCTTAATGTGGAGTGCAGGAAATGTGGCGTGAAGGTCAACCTTGCTGGTTGTTTTATCTTTGGCGTGTGTGTGAGGAAAAACAGAATAGTGTTGGAAGTATTCCCGTATTCCCTCCTTGAGGTCTTCCATGAGGTTTGTCGGCTTTTGTACCTTCCATGAGGTTTGTAGCTTTTGAACGGGTCGATATTTAATGAAACACACCAAAAGGAAAAAACTAAGATGACTAAGATGAACGAATATAAAAAAATTATAACAGGATGTGATTCAAGATCCATCCATTCCTGGAGAATATAATGATGACCACGACCGCCTCACTTTCCCCAACCCTCTCTCTCTCTTTTTTCTTTATTTTGTGTCCTACTTGCCCTTCACCACAGTGTGTTCCCAGACCTCCTTCTCTTCCTCATTCTCCCGGTTTTGAGTTCTGTATTTTCCGATGGCTGTCGGGTTTTTCAGTTGGTTGTGGGGTTTTTCCGGTTGTTTCTTGGGTCTTGAATTCTGCGGTTTCAGCGTTCTTTGATATTTATATTGAGTTTTATTTTTTTATATTCTTGAGTTTTGAGTAGATTCTGGGTTTTACAGTTGGTTCGGGGGGGGGGGGGGGGGGGGGGGGGGTCAGTTGGTTATTGGCTTTATCAGCTTGTTGTTCAGCTGGTTCTGGGCTTTTTCAGTTGGTTTTGGTATGTTTCGGTTAAATGTGCATGATTAGAATCAGCTATGAGGAGTGTGGTCATCTTACAAAGCTTGGCAGCAAATTAAAGGACAATCACCTGTCATTCACAAACAACTGTTGGACAGATATTGATGAGGGCACTCTAATCATCAACCATTCTTTTACTTTGTTTTTGTTCAGCGTGGTTGTGATTTTAAGCTTTCGAGGCAGTCGGTTGAACTCAGCAGTTTACTCTACTATCTATGTTAATTCTACATCTGCTCAGAAACACATTGGCGATGCCAGACCTTGTTTTGTCGTCTTGAACATCATAAACGTGTGGGAAATAGCAATTCTTGTGGCTTGGTTTTGAGTTCTGGGTTTTTCAGTTGGTTATGGGATTGTCCAGATGGTTCTTGGCTCTTGAATTCTGGGTTTTTAGCTTGTTTTCGTCTTTATTTGGAGGGTTAGTTTTGTTCTTAGTTCTCTGGGTTTCCTGTAGGATCTGGATCTGGGTTTTGACATGACCTTGGTGGTCTTTAGCAGGAGGTTTGGGAGGATTGGGGCTGACCCTGAAGTGATATAGGTACTGCATCTGGGGATGGACCAAGGGCATAGACCATGGATAGATGATCTAAAACTGAAGCAATGTCAATTATTTATTTAGAAAAAAATGTGGTCATAGTTGCAGACTTACTGACGGAGGTGCTGCAAGAGGAGTTTTTCCGATTTAACAGGTTACACCCAATCAGTGAGCTGTTGAGGGTTTGCAGTGACCCGGAACCCAATTGAACACCAGACAGAATATTATAACATCCAGGTTATTAATAAGTGGCTTTTCCCAAACATTTTGATAAAAATGGCAGCACAGAGTTGGGTCTTTAACAGTTACAATCAGCCCGATCAGCACCCTTCTAAAATGGACACACAACAGCTGCTTTTTTCAAGCAGTACGGAGCAAGGGTTAAAACCTTCAGACAGCTTGCGTGGCCCTATTTCAGATTTTCTCTAAATGCCAGCCAATCTTCAGGGGATCTGCAAAGCCAAAAAAGCTGCCTTGTACAAGGCAGCTTCTATTTGATGAAGGAGCAATACAAGGTCATGGTCAAAGCAAGGACTGAGTTCAATTTATATTCTCATTTTCTTGACAGTGGCATGCCTTTTGGCATTGGCACTAAACAGGTCACAAAACATATTCCATGCATCATTTACAGAGGGGCTCAGGCTGACACTAAATCATTCCACGTGCCAGGTCATATGTGAAGGCATGCACCATTGATAGACCATTGTCACCATTGAGCATTACTGTTTTTCAGGATTCATTTGCTCCTAATCAGGAAAGGCTGTTTGTTTGAACATAGGCAATACAACATTGGTTGGTAATATCCTTGAAAAACACACCATTATTGTTGAATTGTTAAGATAGTATGTATCAATGTGGTCTTGTCAGGGTTTTCAGGGTCGTACATCGGAGGAAGGGATATGATTTGTTGGAGATTGAAGGAGTCAAATTGCTGCAGTACATTGTCAGGTGGCTTCAGCATATCCCAGTTAAGGTCCCATAAGAGGAAAAGCTCTGATCTTGTAATGGGGCCCAAGGCACTGCTTAAGGCTGCTAGGGTACATGCCAGAGCTGCTGGGAGGCGATAACAACCAGCAGATGGCAATGGGTAGCATCCCTTTAAAGTTGTAATTATGGATAGCAACCCAGGAATGATTCATGAAAACAGACATTCAATTTTTCTATTATATATGCTCAATTTATAGTCAACACACCTCTTGAACTGAGCTTTGTTGCCCAGGTTTTTTCAAGCACAGAAACATAATATATTTTGTAGTATTTCCATACTGGGGAGAGCCGCATTTGCAGTATGTTAAGGGTGGACATGTACATTCCCTGAAATAATTAGCAGCAGAGCAATACATGCATTGGAATCAATAGATGCCATTCAAGCGTTATTGAACAACAGATGGTAACAAAATTAATTAAAAAACAAAAATCCATTAACCATATGCCTAAGCTGATTACAACTTTATAAAGAGTTTTTACAGTCTCCGATGATAACAAAATCAATTTGAAAAATAGCCTTTTAACAGCCAACTGCCAAGCTGATTAAAACTTTATAGAGTAGAATCAATGAAATTGTTTAGTTTAGTCAAGTGTTCTGAAATTGAAAGCTGGTAGAGACCCATGCTCTTCCTGGGGATAGAGACCTAGAATGTCCCAGGTGGAGAAGGCCCACCAGGCTTTATCTGGTTCAGCAGATACCATAGCAGTCCAGGGTAGCTCTTGTGCTGGGGCTATTTAACACCATTAAGCTTCCCGCTGAATGGGTTCAGTTTCCGCGGGCTGTTCCTAGACTACCATGACTACCGGGTGGTGCTCCGGTGCGGTAGGAACGGTGAGATCCGGTACCATATTCGACCGAGGGATTTGATGCATCGGAATTTCCTGATCATACGGTTGTCATCTTGCTTGAACTTATGACAGTGTAGGATCGTCCCAGCTTTCTCCTTGTTGTGGCCTGCTACCTCCATCAGCACTACCTTCACCTACCACCTACCATACCATGCTTACGCTACCATACCATGACTTTTTTGTGTAGACGTAGTGGCACTGGATAAGAGCAGGGGTTAAGCACCCTCAGTGACTTCCTGTCCAGTCGCCTTGTTCTTGTGGACAGAACCTTAATTCTGGCATTCGGCTTACCTGATATCCTCCCAGCCATGTGTTCTGCCTGCAGGTTACAATGAAGGGTACTACTCAGGTTTTTGTTTCAGCAGCTATTACATCGTTCCCTAAAAGCACATTGATTTTGAACTGACTCCTTAGTTTATATTTAGATCCTTAGATAATTCCTTCAGTTTTACCTAGATGCAAGGACAATTTGATTACCGTCAACCAATAATTAAATTGGTTGGCACCACCCCAGTCTTGCTGACATTGGATCCCAAAAGAGTTGAGTCATCAGCTTACAAATATAGATCAGGAGAAATTTGGTTTGCAGAGTCTCTAAGAAACCTTGCTGGAATGTTGTCAGCCCTATAGCTTTACAGTGATGCTCTGCTAGCATTTCTCTTTTCTGTAGCTATTTTTTTGAGGCAGAAAGACTTTGGAAGAACTCCAAGCTCAGCATTATGTGCCATCCCATACACTCTAAAACTGGCGGGCAATTCTCAGACTTACTTACTAGCTACTGTCGTGAAGAATGTGTAAGATCGGTTGGCGACAGCGGTTTTGTCAAACAAGTTCTCCCCATTAATGCAAGCCTATTCCAGTTGCTTCTGGGGTTTTTCATTTGGATTCGTCTTTCTTTTTGTTGATTCCGGGGTTCCGGTTCTGGGGTTATCAGTTGGTCCTGTTAGTTTTTCAGCTCTTTCTGGGTGCAGTCATAGTCATTGTCGTTTTATGACAATAACCTCTCAGCTCTGCTGTTCCTTCCTGACCCCCTCAGCAGCTGACCAAGCTCCACCAGCTGGCTATGCAGCAAACGCCCTTTACCCCCCTCGGACAGACCACCCCTGCTTTCCCTGGTACGTACCCACAATCCTTCTCCCTCCTCCGGTCACATCCTCCTCCTCCTCCTCCTCCTCCTCCCCCCCCCCCCCCTCCTCCTCCTCCTCCTTCTCCTTCCCTTCTCTCCCTTCTAGAAACCTTTCCTCATGTCCCACTTTGATTTTATTTCATTAGGCACAGCAGGAAATTTCCCGTGGTGGTTGGTATCTTTGAAAAAGACACCTTTACTTTTCTTCTTTTGTGAGATCCTTTGTCCTTCTCTGTCATACATCATGGCTGTCTGAGGCAAAAAAAGGTGTGTGTGATTTTGACTTCCAAGCAGGGTGATCACGACAGTAGTACCCGGTACTCTTCCAGAGACAGGGATTGTATTTCTTTTCGTTTACAGGGGACGTCATCTTTAAGGTTGAGCTGGATTGAAAAATCAAACCAAAACGTACCAATCTTCTTTGGGGCTGGGTAGAAACAAGGAGATTGTCAGAAAAACCTTGGGAAACCACACACTTCATACAATTTGCAACATGTCCGCTAGTTCCTGTTACTTCGTTACAAGGTGTTATGAAAGTAAACCTAAAGGAAAAAGGGTTTTGCCTGGTGAATTTATATTTTGTAATCAAATAGTTTCCAGTTCTGTATATAATTATTTTGAGATATTAGTAGTAACTACCAGTGGTAGTAAAAATGACTTTATTATTGCGTTTAAAAATTGAAAACCATGTTATATCATTCAGAAATGAATCCAGTCTTATTTATTGTACAATGATGAATGATTTTGAATAACTGGGTTTGTTCAACTTTGACCTCTCAAAGATGAGCTCTGCCTGCAACCCCAAGATGCTTTACTTCCTGTTCCAGGTCTGGACGCCAGCCCCCCCGCCAGCACCCATGAGCTCACCATCCCCAATGATGTGAGTGCTCACAAACACATTCTCTCTCTCTCTCTCTCTCTCTCTCTCTCTCTCTCTCTCTCTCTCTCTCTCTCTCTCTCTCTCTCTCGCGCGCGCGCTCTCTCACACACACACACCATGCACAAACTGAAGTCCAGTCAACTATATTTGTGTAGTCCTTAATCACAGTTACAGTCTCAAAAGGCCAAATATTTATTTAGATATATTTACCTAGCCCCCCCCCCCCCCCTCCCAAGAAAACAAAAATGTTATTAAGATGGAATAAATGTTGATATGGAACGCAAAGTGGGGGATCCCTCCTTCCAGTGATTGGTAGGAGTGTAATGGGTGTAATAATCAATGGTGATTGGGTGCTAAATTAATTATGATTGATTAAAGGGTTAGGGTCAGGGTCAACTTCCCTGATGACAGGGGTCTTCTACAGATACGTTCTACAGATCCGTCCTGGGTTTTATAGGTAAGTAGTTGCAGCTTTAACACTGTTTGTAGCAGTGTTCTGCACAAGCTCAAGGCTTTTTGCAGTGGAATAATCGACACCAGAGACAAGTGCATTCCAGTAATCTAGTCTAGACAATATGGATTAGTGTGTCTGCATCCGATATGATTTTGTGACCTCGTTGACCGTCTCGGGGTCCAGCCGCAGCTCCCGCAGAACCTCCTGCAGCGCACACTCGCAGTGCCAGGGGTTGTCCGACAGGCTGATCTTGGCCTGCAGGCGGGCGAAGGCCTCCCGGGGCACGTGGCTCAGCCGGTTGTGGGAGAGGTCCAGCGAGTCCAGGCTGTCGGCCACGCCCTGGAAGGCCCCGGCGTCCACCGTGTCGATGTCGTTGTTGGACAGGTCCAGCTCCTGCAGGTGGTGCAGGTCCTTGAAGGCCTGGCTGGGGATGGAGGTGATGTGGTTGGAGGACAGCAGGAGCACGGCCGTGTCGCGGGGCAGGTCCGGCGGGATGCGGTCCAGGTTGCGCGAGGTGCACTGCACGGCAGTCAGGCCGCTCTTCTCCACGCAGTGGCAGCTCTTGGGGCAGGCCCGTGCCGGCGTAGCGCCCAGGAATATTCCAGAGAACAGGAGGAGCCACAGGAGGGGGGAGGCGGTTGAGACGGGAGGCCCCCCGCTTTCCCACATGTTCAGTTCAGAACGCTTCCTATTGGTCCGTACAGGGAACAGTCATGGTTCTACTTCCTGTTTGGGGGCCAGGTGTTTTTTTCTTTGTAAAATCCAGTTGTTTGTTTATGTGGGACGGTGCTTTAATTAAGTGAATCCAATCAGGAGAACTTGGCAGAGTTTGCTCAGCCACAAATAGGCCTTGACCAGCATGTTCCAGGGAGGAGGTGTTTATGTCGAGATTCGGGAGGAGTCAGTGATTAAAACCTCTGATCAGCTGCAGAGAGACGCCGTTTTGCCGCACTGAAAGATACAACGATCGCAATGTTAAATCTGTTGGAAGCAAGTTGAAAGAATGTCTATAGAAACAGTGCTTGAACAGGAATCTATTCAATGGATATGTTTTTAGATTACATAATTATTATGTAAGTATATCAAAGAGTACAAAGAGTAAATGTTATACCTCTTTATTATATCGTAGCAGACTCTTATCCAAAGTGACTTACAGTGGTTTTAAAGGTCATAATGGAGCAGATGGGGGGGGGGGTAGAAATCTGGCTCAAAGATCTACAGGCTGAGAATATAGGGGATCGAATTCAACATTATCCTGCAATGACAAATTAATTAAATAAGAATCTGTCTGTCAGATTGACATAAACAGATGGATATCTTGTTCAACATCATGTTTCTTTTTTTCATTTAATAGGTTCCTGATCGGTGCAGATGGGTAAGGTTGCATTAGTCTGCTACACGGTTCTGTTATATATCCAACAGCCGAACAGGCTATATATTATCCAAAGCATGAACCTCAGTGTATTTATTAATACTCTCCATACATTTTTTGTTATTTGTTATAAGTTATTATCACAAAAATGTGTTTAATTTATAGGAGCCGTGTGGAAACCACAGAAAGCATCCATTGACTTTGTGAAGCGTAATTCTGTTTAGTGGGACTCCACTAAAGAGAGACATGTCTATAGAGCTACAGTGAACTCTGTCAAAGTCACGAGGGCTGGGGATCCTGCTGTGTGCCACTGATCGAACAACCCAATGTCTTGCTGCTGTGTTTGAGGTCATCTACACCGTGAAGCTGCATCAGCTATTTACAAGCAGTCTTTCTCTCTCTCGCTCCCCCCCCCCTCCCCCCGCCACGCTCCCTCTGTATCTCGCCCCTCCTCTCTCTTTGTCTCTCTCCCTCTGTATCTACCATATCTCCTATCCTCCCCTCGCTCTTTCTGTACCCCTCCCCCCCCCCACACACACACAGTCTCTCTCTCTCTCTCTCTCTCTCTCTCTCTCTCTCTCTCTCTCTCTCTCTCTCTCTCTCTCTCGCGCGCGCGCTCTCTCACACACACACACCATGCACAAACTGAAGTCCAGTCAACTATATTTGTGTAGTCCTTAATCACAGTTACAGTCTCAAAAGGCCAAATATTTATTTAGATATATTTACCTAGCCCCCCCCCCCCCCCTCCCAAGAAAACAAAAATGTTATTAAGATGGAATAAATGTTGATATGGAACGCAAAGTGGGGGATCCCTCCTTCCAGTGATTGGTAGGAGTGTAATGGGTGTAATAATCAATGGTGATTGGGTGCTAAATTAATTATGATTGATTAAAGGGTTAGGGTCAGGGTCAACTTCCCTGATGACAGGGGTCTTCTACAGATACGTTCTACAGATCCGTCCTGGGTTTTATAGGTAAGTAGTTGCAGCTTTAACACTGTTTGTAGCAGTGTTCTGCACAAGCTCAAGGCTTTTTGCAGTGGAATAATCGACACCAGAGACAAGTGCATTCCAGTAATCTAGTCTAGACAATATGGATTAGTGTGTCTGCATCCGATATGATTTTGTCAGATGTAAGCAATATCTCTAAGATGAAAGAAATCAGCTCTGGTAATAATTATTTACATGTTGATCAAAAGAAACGCATAGGGTTGGCCTAAGACACCAAGATTGTTGGCACTTAAACTTTGGATCATAGCAGAGCCCTCAAAACAGAGGGTGGATGTTTTTGTATTGTGTTTGTTGTTGCTTACCGCTGATGATTATCAGCTCTGTTTTTTCCTGTGTTAAGCTGCAAGTAGTTTCACTTGCAGTCAGGCAAGATTCAATCTTCTAGATCAGGGGTCACCAACCTTTTTGAACCTGAGAGCTACTTCATGGGCACCCAGTTTGATACACTCATCTGAAATAACAAATTTGCTCAGTTTGCCTTTAATTATATATTATTATTAATGATTAATGACACTCATCTATGTGAAGACACTGATCATGTTAATGATTTCTCACAATAATTATCAACAATGACTTAAAAAAGGTGGAAAGAGTTGTTCAATAATGAGTTGTGCTATTATTAGAACAGGCCTGAGGGTGCCTCATATGGTCCTTGCGGGCGCCCTGGTGCCCGTGGGCACTGTGTTGGTGACCCCTGTTCTAGATATATTATGTGTAGCCAATTTATATCTTTTTAATGATTGCAATCCGATCTTTTACATTTATGAGACATTTCATACCTTTCATACCTTTTTACTTATTTACTTTACTTATCTATGTTTCGTGGCCCAATATTCCGATCAGGCAACCCCAAGTAAACACTGTAATTTGTCAATGCTTTTTGTGAATTGTAATGAGTTGTATTTTCTGTTGGGATGTTCTCTTTGCTCTGTTCAGTCTTTTTTGTAATCCATGGTGTCCAGCAATGCAACAACTTACTTTTGTAGCTATTCATTGTATGCATTGGCTGTTCCCAGTCTCCCTTGTCCTGTTGGTCACTTGGATAAAAGTGTCTGTTTAATTACTTAATCTAAATGTAAATAGCAAAAGTCTACACTATTTTAGTGAAATTAACAAATGGCCTTTACTGGTTTATAAAGAAAAAGGTCAGTGTGATGTTTCCATGAAGTATTCAATACAGTTATTGCAGAAAATATATATTTATTGTTATTATGCCGCAGTCAACCTTATAAACTGAACAATAGGCCATACTAGACCAACATAATTGCACATTCTCAATCATTGAATCCCCCTCCTACATCAATCCACTCCTCATCTATATTCCCTCCAGACCACCAAGCCTAGACGGGTCATTTAAGCCGAACATTGAGTGTCTGGTTCTTTGCATTCAGCTGTCCTCGTCACTCTGTGAAATGCATTTCGGGTATCTTTCTGTATTCTAGCTCATAGGCTGCATCATCGGTCGGCAGGGTACCAAAATAAACGAGATTCGCCAGATGTCTGGCGCGCAGATCAAGATCGCCAACGCCATGGAGGGCTCCTCGGAGCGGCAGATCACCATCACAGGGACTCCCGCCAACATCAGCCTCGCCCAGTACCTCATCAACGCCAGGTAGCCCACCGCCACCGCGACCACCGGGCACAACACTATTAGAGCTGAAGACCGAACAGGAAGGAATCCCAAAGCCCTGGAGTATAATGGTCTGAATGACATGGGGGGAGGGGGGATAGAGGGAGAGAAATGTATCAGTCTATTTTTATCCGTCCTCCACAAACACACACACGCCCAACTCCGCCCTAGCCTATTTTACTCATTGATGCTATTTAAAGCAACATTGACGTCAGCAACAAGGGTGATTCACCCGTGGTGATGATGTCGCCGTCGATGACGTGCGTATTCGCCGTCCGTCACAAATGTTGCAAGTCTCTTCTGTATCTGTTTGGAACATTTGTAGCGAAGGAATATAATTTGCGTTAAGGAAAGCAGAATGCGCGCCTCTCTATAACTGTTAAACAGAACTGCGGTTTAGCAGGTGGATGCTGAAGTTAAAGTCAAAGTTAAAGTCAAAGTCAACTTCATGGTCAATTTCAAAATATGTGCCAGGCATACAGAGGAATCTAAATTGCGTTTATCTCCGACCCACGGTGCCCCTTATTTGTCAGCGGGTGCCAGAAATGATGGATAAATGAGTCAACCGGTTAATACAGTCCACCGGGAAGACTTGTAGGTTGATCTATCTACAATACATTTGGATGGACACCCCCATTTGGGATCACTATAGGATTACTCTCAGAAATCTGACTTTAGATGCATAATCTAAAGTCTGATAAAAGCCAAGCCTAAATCTTGCTGAACGGGGCGTTTCTCCGCCAACTTTAATACATCGAATCCTGTTGCTGGAGGCGGGTATCACTAAGCTCATAATTGGCTATTAAAAGCAAACACAAACTCGGCCAGCCCTAGTAAACAGTAAACAAATGTGTAGACAAACTTTGTAGACTTCAGAAATACTTGATAAACATCCCCTTTTGCAAGCTTCATCCACTCGCACAAATTATTTACAAATCTGTAAACAAGTAAGAGTAAACAAAGCCTAACTTTGGTTTGATTCAGGTCTCCCCCCAGATGTTCTTCGATATCAAAATCATTTAACTTTAAGTGTTTTTTAACATTCATAAGCAATACATTGATTTATGACGGTATTACGTGGTCAAATTATTAGGCGTATTATTCATGTCTTTGAAAAAATCTTGTTATTATGGAATCAGTAAACCAGTGTGAAGTGAATGTGAATGAAAATTAGAATTCACATGAATGCAGCAGACCCTTTGAGGAATAGAAATGTTACCTTTGGCCATGTTGGTTCCATAGGGCCCAGAACACCCCAGGTACCTGCAGGCCTCTGCCTTTTCCTTAGAGATAAGGGAAGCTGGCTGTGTGCAGTGCAGGACCCTTAGAAGCCTGGACTCCTGGCTTCTTCTGCCTTTATGTATTATCTCTGACCACTGGGACCTATAAATGCTATTATCAGCAAAGACACCAGAATTGTCTCCACCGCAGCAAAAATTGGATTCCATTTTGGGCTCCGCGGGACTACCAAACCTCAAAGCAAGCAATTGTTTTTTCCTGGAGAATATTCGTGCCTTTTTTACCTTTTTTTTTTTGTTTTGAATCTCTTTCTTGTTATTAACTTATTGAAGGCGGTTTTCTGAAACCCAGAGGAGCACTAATGTCTGTTTCCCCCCCATAATCCCAACCGCAGGTTCAGGGATGTGGCGGCCATGTGGAACGACCCTTCTTCAATGGCCACGTCTTGAAGTCTCCTCACATCATCTTCTGGTGTCCCAACACATCCCCCCCACCCACATCTTCTTCTGGTGCCCTCACGCATCCCTAACCTGAACCCTAACACTCCACCCTCTCAGCTCCACAACTACAGGAGACCCAAACCCCAAGACCACGTCTACATTGTTTTGCGTTAGAAGACTCTCTCTCTTTAGGTTAAACACATGCTATTGCATGTATTATTGGCTGATAGTTACCCTGCTAATGAAGCGTTGATGCGACAGACCTGTCCTCTGCTGATTGAAACTGACCTGAATGGGGGTTTACAGGGAGCTGGCAGCCCTGCCCCAGAATGAAACTAACCAGAGAGCACTTTTTAAAGGGGGCTATCCGTTCTTCCTTGTCCCCATCCAGATGTGTGGTTCTCTCCGGTGGAACCTTCCATAGCCTTGCGTTGGTTTTGTTACTTTTTCGGAGCACCTGAAGACAAGCCTCTGTTGCATTAGCCAGAAGTAAGCCAATGCAGATCCCTACACCCCTCCCCACCCCCCTGTCCTTCTCCATTACAAGCAGCCCCAGCCTGCCCTCCCCCTTTTGAGTTCTTATATCAAGTGTATTACATTACATTCAAGTCTTCTGTCGCATGCCCAATCCAAAGGATATCGTTGTGTTTATTTATTTTCCTTATGCTTGGTTACATTGCCTTGCCTTTTTAAAAAGTGTGTCCAAGTCTTAAAATAAACCCATAAGAGGTATTAAACAAATGTATGAGTGATGTGATGCCTCTATCAGAGTGGGGGAAGATTGTGTTGATATGACCTGAAACAGCGTATTTCCTCATCGTGAACCTTTCTAGGTCAGTGGTTATCACATCGGGCAGTCGGTCCCCTCTGAGATTCAAAACGTATTATCGCAAAGTAATGGGGGGGGGGGGGGAGAGAAGAAGCGCCAGCCTACATTTATGCAACATTGTCACATGAGTATGTAATGTCATTATTTCCAATTTTTTGACTCTCCTCCCCTGAGCCCCATCTGCACCCTGTTCCCGACTCCCCCTTCACCTATCTTGAGTGACACTGGAGGAGACGGGATGGGTCGCACTCAACACACACCTGGTACATCATGTCATCTATGAGCACCCTTTCACTGCACCCTGTTGAGTTCATCCTCCTCGGAACTTCCTGCTTGTGTTTTTAAAGTGAGAGTTGAACCTTGATCACTGAGCGAGTGTTCGTGGCCTTTTTTTATTTTTAAAAAGGACCCTTTACATTTTTTGCCTCTCTAGTACCGTCTGTCCTTGATATTTCACGCATGCTTTAGAACTTTTGTTTTGTTTAATTTAAAATGTGATTTTATTATTATCATCATGATTTTCATGTCCACTTTAGAATCCTTATTTTGTACTGCAGAGACTGGAGCAACGTTAGTTTGACATTATTCAAAACCCTTAAAGGATTAGATATTCAAAGATTTGCCCCAGAAGACCTTTATGGACTAATTTCACATAACCTATATTATAAATGTCAAAATTGTAATAGGCCACCTTTGCACTGATAACTCACCTCCTCTGTATATTATTCCATGCATTATATACGTTGATTATTATATTATTATTATATATTTTCAATATCAATGCTATGTTATTATGACATAGTGGTAAATAAAACAATTTAAACAGCAATGATCAACAAACGACCTGTATGACTGCAAATCAATGGCAGGAAGTAGCGGGAATCTTGTGACGTAAACTAGCTGACTGTTAGAATGTGTCTAGAATACAGTCGGCTCCATTAAAGCATCAATAACACAATGGGGGAAAAAGGCCAAAAGTTATTCAAACTGACTGACGGAGACTAATCATTGCCATCTCTTTGGAGCGGTAGGCGGCTCTGTAGCAACAGCCGTCATAGGGCCTGCTGTTGTCTCTCTAATCATACATCCAAGGGTTGTTACGTCAACTGTCACATCAATGCGGCTGTTGCTAGGCCGCGCCACAGAGGTCTACTGCCACACACACTATGGGGTCTGCCCCATGGTCCTGTGTGACTCACCTGCTGGGCTGTTACGGCCGCTTCACACATCATCTATCAACGCGTTCGGGGAGAGGAAAAAATAACATCAGGGTCAGGTTACTTAACCTAGTAAATGCAGGCCATCCAACAGGAATAACACTAAAACAGCCTGTCTTCCCCAGGTTTCATTTTGAATACCAGAGGTCAATGGTCAATAGAAAGGATTTTGAAACCAACCGCTTCAAGGTGGCACTATCCAGCCATAGCTTTGTTGAGTTGCAAATGAGCAGGCATGTGAGAATAGGGACCCTAGTCAAAAGACTTGCCGTATCACGTTCTTTCATCGCGCCATATGGCCTTGCTGACTTGAGTGTTATTTATGTTTGAACATGCTTATTTATGTTTTTGGTTGTGCAGTGCTAGACTTATTTCTTGGTATAGTTCCCCACCATTTATTTTTTCTGTGGAATCTTCATCAAGTTTATCACTCAAAATCCAATCCACAGTCTGAAGACATTGTACAGTGCACCTTTTCAATTTGACCTGAACATTATTGTTTTTTGTGTTGGCCTACTAATTTACTAGTTTATTTATTGATCCAAGAAGAGAAGGAACACAAACATATTTAATTGAATCACACACGGCTGCTTGAACGACCCAGACACAACTACATAACTGCATCCTCGCTCTACCTTGTTTTCTTCTCCTTAACCCGTCGTGCATATTGTCTCTCCAACCTAGCCCTCAAAAAGAGACTGTAACTGAAGGCACGGTGATGTGTGACTGCTGATGTATGTGTGTCCCTGTATGGTTACCAAAACCTACCTTTTGTCCACACACATGGGCTTTGCTGTTAGTTGTTATGTTTGGAGTCCAGAGGTTGGGGGGTGCTTATGCTCAGGGACTTGAGTAGGGTACAAGTAGCGAACAGGTCGAGGATGGAGGTTACTCGATCAAGTTGTAGACAGTACCTGTTTTAAAGATCTGTGTATTACCCTCAACCATTCAATATCAATCGTGTAATAATCGTTAGGTTCCGTTCATTTCTAAGGATAACTTTTGTATAAAAACGTTGATTAAAAATTGTATAAATCACTAGTGTATAGGCTATATTGCCTGTGAAACTTAAGCCATACTATAAAGGCATGTTGAATTCAAGTGATTGAAAGAATAAAAAAAGCTACTTTAATCATCGCAATAGGGATGTATAATATCAACACAACTAAATATAATTCATATTTTAGTGGTCTGTTTCTATTAACAATTTATTTTGCCCATTGTATTGAACTATGTACGTATAAGGTGTCAAAGTGGCAGCCACACTTGGTACCAACCTATAGGAAATATGTAGACATGATGTCGCTAGTATGCCTGGCTTGTATTCACTTCTGTCCGATCAATTCCGTTATTGTTGTTTTGTTTTGAAATCATGGCGTCACTTGTGCTCAAAATCATACAAATGCACAGTTCATAGGAATCCATAAAGACTGTGCTTGAGCATGACAAAGCAGCGAGTAGCTTTACCGATATACTAACACATTTGTGTTTGCCTTTATGTTCATTTGTTTGTTTTGTGCTTGAGCAGCAAAACAATGATGATTATTTTTGAGCTCATGTACAGTGAAGCAAGCGATTTGACCAAATGAGTCCAAATGGGTTGAATTTGATCATATGCTGCTTGCAGTTGTGTATTAGATTTGAAATTTGAAGTTGACTTTGAAATGTTTTGTAAACAGAAGAGAATAATAAAGTTCCGTTCCCTTCAATTTGGTGTCTTATTTTCTGAACAGCCAACCCTATCATACCTTAAATATACAATCCCCAACATGTCACTCTTCTACTCCTACCGTTATACAACCTTTAGAAGATATGTAATTTAACATTTGAGGAAATAATAATAGTACAAACATAAAATGCAAACTTACATACATACCATACATATGTTAATTTAACATTCTACAGTTTAAATCTTACACAGGATACCTTAAGAAGGCATATCTGTTGCTGCCAGTAGAGGGCACTTTACAGATTCCTCCATATAGTACAGTCAGTGATCCATCCATCTTCCCTTGTTTACTGCTGGGAAATTTCACCGCAGCAGTCCGTCCAACAGTCATTGATCCATTCTTCTACGCTTGTTTACTGCTGTGGAGTTTCACCGCAGTACTTTAAACTGTCATGATCTTCCCCCAGACGGCTCAGACAGACTTCAGACGGGGAACTCCTGAAACCAGCAGAAAGTTTACAGCTCAAATACCACTGGGCATTTAGTCTGTCACTATACCCTCCTGAGAATCTTGGGATAACCGGGATGATTGCTCAGAATATGTGTCAATGAAAAGCCACCCACACAACCCAGAAAGCCCAGCAAGGATAATTAGTGGGGATCTATCTTGTAAATTATGCTTACTTTATCGAGTGTTTCATTTCCGCTTTAACTTCTGTGTAACATACAATACTCAAGTTCAATAAATTAACATGGGAGCCAATGTGGAGTGTTTAATTGGTTTGAATAGAAAGAAGGTGGTTTCACTGAGATCCTTGCTTTCCTACAAAGATCTGCAAATGACCGCTCTCGTCTTAGATTCTCTCAGATATCCACGTGCCGTTGTCTTGCTAAGAAGATAATGACCCATTAAGTGTTTTGGACAGTATCTGTTATCCAATCTTCATTAAGCTGAAATATTGTCATTCACAGTGATTCTGCAATATGACAATGACATTGATGCACAATACATGGATAATTAATTAATAAACAAATACTTCAAAGGTCAAGTGAAGTCACTGATATGAACTTTCTGAAATGTTGGATTGATTTTTTCCGAGATTCATTGCAGCTAACTGAAAGTGGGAAGGTTGAAGATATTAATGTGAATAAAGGTCTTTTAACGCAATGGTGAGTGAGCCTATGGCCCAACAATGAAAGCTCATGCCTTTGCTGTAGTATAAATGTAACTGGGTGTCGGGGGCCAAACTGTTTGTATCCCTGGGAGAAAATGGCCACTTATCCCCAAGGTGGTCACCAAAGAAAACCAAACGGTAAAGATGGCATATCATACAGAATTATCTTTGCATACCTTGTCAAGGCAGCCACACTTTGCTTTAGTTTATTGGTAAGGGTGTTGACTCACAGCCAAATGGTACTCAGTCTTACCCAAATGCCCTCAGTGCACCTCTGGGCCCCCAAGAGAAAGTCGCTCCTATACCCTTAGCTTGTCCTTCATGACATCTAGCTCAAAAGAAAGGTGTATCTGCAAAATGACGATTTGGTAAATGTATGGTCTGCCTAAATGGGCAGCTCATGTTAAGTGGACACGTTTTTTTGTGTATGTGTTAATGTGCGTGTTTGCCTGTCTGTGTATGGCAGTCTGTGGTTTGCACACACAAGCTATTGTCAACAACCCTGTCCACAGGCATGTTTCCAAATTAGCCTCATCACTCTTGGGCCGTGACAAGAGGTCACCTTGTGCATGACATGACATCGGTTTTCACATAAAATGCGTTGCCACAACACAACAAAAACAATTGTCCCTATTAGACATGAGCCCTCTTTTGATAGCCTGCTCCCCAAGTCCCAACACTCATTAGGAGACAAATTTCTCTCGGCTTTTAAACCATGAGAAATAATCCTTGTTATTTTTTTGGGCCAAGCATGAAAGAGGAGAAAGAGATAAGCGGTAAAGGACACAAGAGGAAAAGGTCTGTCTTAGCGTACACAAAAATGACCTTAGGAGTTATGTGATTCAAATTGAAAAACATATGTACTATGTTGATCTGCTTAATTATTTGTGATCTTTCATTTCAAGTACATGAACTTGGTGAAGATGTTGTGCCTTGAGATGCTAATTGGCAATGTTTTTTTTTAATATTCCTAAGGGACCAAAAATAAACAGTTCTGGAAGAGATGAGTGGAAGCCTAACTGCTGTAGATCAAAACAAAGTTAAATGACCGAGATCAAGTTCTGTTATGTAGTGTCGAATGTAGGCCTACTTTTGGGGGAGCATACTCTGGTAGTGCTCGCCTCCCAGTCAAAAGATTCTGGGTTCGATCTCCAGTGTCTGCAGCCTACTTCTAGGCCTTCTTGAGCAGGATTTGTACAGTTACTGAATATAAACAACAATTTAATAGCACGCAATTTTTTCAGTAGTATTTTATTGTTAACATATATTTTGCTTTTCTCTACTCTTGTTTCTATTATGAATCTTCAACACAGTGTTGGACAGGGCCCCTCCGATCTTTCCTAGCTGCAAATTTAACTGACTGACCAGTATAGATTATGAGGATATAAGCACTCTCCCCAGATAACCTCCCGCTGCGTACTCAAACATGGCTCTGGCACTTTGCTCTGACATCAAAGGTCATCCTCGCCATTCCTTCAAGGGAGGGCAGCTTTCGACCCATTTATAATTAAATCACACATTGCCCCGAGCTTTTCTTATTAAGACCTAGCTGATGAAAGTAGCATAAATAAATAAAACAACACATTATGTTTTCGGGTAAGATTTGGTCAGAGGTTAGGATTTGTTTCAGGGTTATGAATGAATGAATGATTCATTTTATTGGTTGTAACCAAAGGGTAGGGGCAGAAGCTTAAGCTTATATCAAGCCCACCCTTCTCACATTTTAAAAAGTAACAAATAAATGTCATACATACAGTGTGTTTGCACATTCATACACTTACCTAAATACATACATACGTACATACATACATACATACATACATACATACATACATACATACATACATACATACATACATACATACATACATACATACATACATACATACATACATACAGTTAGGGTCGGGGTCAGGGTAAAGGCAAGATGACCAAAGCGAAGTCAGGGTACAAACCAGGTCAGTGTATTCTTCATGTGCTAACCACAGAAGAAGTGGCATTTTAACACTCAAATTACGACCAAATTCAGCAGTTTGTAGAAAATTCCAACATTCCAATATATTTTTGGTTTTGACCTCCTATTAAATATTTTGAAAATACAGCACAAATCCAGACTTTATTGACAAAAAAATAATACCTGTCCTGCCAAACAACTGAAAATAAAATTGGAATATCGTGCAATAGCAAGTTTCACGGCCAATATGCATTGGGTCAAAACTTGGAGGAAAAAAACAAACCACGGTAATTCCTAGTTTCATACTTCCATGGTCAGTCGTGCTGCCGTCCCGGTGACACATGGCATAGGCAAGAGTTGCCTCGCGACACATGCCAACCTACGGATGGATCAGCGACCATAATTACATAACAGAGCCAACTTCCACCACCGGCTGATGCTGTCGGCTTTCAGGCCATTAGCCCCTCCTGGCCGCTGATACAATCAGAGCGTGGCTAATGGTGATTCATTGTTCTAAAGACAAGGGAGGCTGCTCTTCGTTATCTCGCCGTATTAACAGGAACAGGTTGACTCTGGCTTCACGCGAAGGTGCTTGAGGACGAAAGTAGGGAGAGATCTAAGGTGCAGCCCGAGACATTGTGGCGGATGACGTTTGGGGGGGATGCCAGGACACGTTGGGAGGCGGGTCACTTGAAGGGGAGAGGACCCGAGAGGAGCAGATCCACATCTAGGGTCCTGGGACGGTTCCATCATCATGTTCCCCGGCTGCCAAACATCCTCTGTGTCCACCTCAGGTGACCTGCAGGGTGGGAGGAGGACACGCACCTGCATATAGAGTAGAGCGGCACACAAAGCCGCTTCTGAAGGCATTCACAACACGTAACACGCACACACAGCAAAATGCAAAGATACACACACACACACACACACACACACACAAACAGCCACATGCACACACAAACACAAACACACACAGCCACAAGCATAGACACACGCACACACACACACACACACAGACACACACACACACACACACAGCCACATGCACACACAAACACAAACACACACAGCCACAAG
>NC_136936.1:34850124-34898264 GCF_949987615.1 Pollachius pollachius
TCAATCCAATCCCCTCTCAGCCGGGCTCCTCGTGGCGCGCCTCTCCAAGTGCGAACTCCGGAGCTCCGTACGCGCGCTGGGTCACATTGTGCAGTAGCTCCGTACCTGGGAGTGGAGGCTATGCTCAACAAGTGACAGAACGCCACTTTTTATATCAAATCGAGGATATATTGCCTCGCCTTACCTAGATTTGGAAGGTCAATCGTGTCGATTTCCCACTGCATTATTGGAAACATTTTTACTGGATTATTATTTTGGGAAAACCTACTGTTTGGTTCTATCGTGGACAATTTGAGGGTATTTTCATCACCCTCTTTTTAAAGAATAACTATTGTTTGTGAAATAGTTTTGTCATGAAATAAGGAAAACATTTCCGTTATTGTGGACGTGGTGTATTCGTGGGAACTGGCGCACGAACGAATTAAATTTATCTTAAATACATGATAGGAGGCATGATATTAACTTTTACAGCACAAGTAAGTATAGATATTTATTTTTTTCTCATCTGGTGTGCAATCAACAAATGTTGAGATTTAAGGAGACATACGCTTAACCCGTTTCTAATTTTCAACAGCAGCCTGTCTGCTCATAATAATAGTAATAATACTACTTATAATAATAATAATTATAATAATAATTATAATAATAATAATAATAATAATAATGGTTAATAAATCTAACTATTAGATGTCTATTGACGCACACACTGTGAGTGTGTGCGTTAGATAATTGTTTAGATCAACTTTTTTTCATCCAACCAATTGCACCCTGTGGCTGGAGTAGCGTTTAGACTGCAAAGCCTGTTCAAGAGCTCACCTTCCATCATTATAGCCTTTCCCTAAGGTGTCACTGTATTCTAATGAGACATTAAAGCCACATATCCTGGATGTGAAATACGGCTGGCCTACAGAAACGTGTATATCGAATTGTGCAGATACCTGAGTGAGACAGCAATATGAAGAATGTAGATCCTTTTTTTCATTCGCACGCCTATCTTACATGTTAAAAGTAGATAGGTTTGCGTCGGAATGTCCGTGGGTTGTTGGTGGTTGAGTAAAATACACGCGTGTCCACAAAGAGAGAGAGAGAGAGAGAGAGAGAGAGAGAGAGAGAGAGAGAGAGAGAGAGAGAGAGTGTGTGTGTGTGGGGGGGGGGGAGGGGTACAGAAAGAGCGAGGGGAGGATAGGAGATATGGTAGATACAGAGGGAGAGAGACAAAGAGAGAGGAGGGGCGAGATACAGAGGGAGCGTGGCGGGGGGAGGGGGGGGGGGAGCGAGAGAGAGAAAGACTGCTTGTAAATAGCTGATGCAGCTTCACGGTGTAGATGACCTCAAACACAGCAGCAAGACATTGGGTTGTTCGATCAGTGGCACACAGCAGGATCCCCAGCCCTCGTGACTTTGACAGAGTTCACTGTAGCTCTATAGACATGTCTCTCTTTAGTGGAGTCCCACTAAACAGAATTACGCTTCACAAAGTCAATGGATGCTTTCTGTGGTTTCCACACGGCTCCTATAAATTAAACACATTTTTGTGATAATAACTTATAACAAATAACAAAAAATGTATGGAGAGTATTAATAAATACACTGAGGTTCATGCTTTGGATAATATATAGCCTGTTCGGCTGTTGGATATATAACAGAACCGTGTAGCAGACTAATGCAACCTTACCCATCTGCACCGATCAGGAACCTATTAAATGAAAAAAAGAAACATGATGTTGAACAAGATATCCATCTGTTTATGTCAATCTGACAGACAGATTCTTATTTAATTAATTTGTCATTGCAGGATAATGTTGAATTCGATCCCCTATATTCTCAGACTGTAGATCTTTGAGCCAGATTTCTACCCCCCCCCCCATCTGCTCCATTATGACCTTTAAAACCACTGTAAGTCACTTTGGATAAGAGTCTGCTACGATATAATAAAGAGGTATAACATTTACTCTTTGTACTCTTTGATATACTTACATAATAATTATGTAATCTAAAAACATATCCATTGAATAGATTCCTGTTCAAGCACTGTTTCTATAGACATTCTTTCAACTTGCTTCCAACAGATTTAACATTGCGATCGTTGTATCTTTCAGTGCGGCAAAACGGCGTCTCTCTGCAGCTGATCAGAGGTTTTAATCACTGACTCCTCCCGAATCTCGACATAAACACCTCCTCCCTGGAACATGCTGGTCAAGGCCTATTTGTGGCTGAGCAAACTCTGCCAAGTTCTCCTGATTGGATTCACTTAATTAAAGCACCGTCCCACATAAACAAACAACTGGATTTTACAAAGAAAAAAACACCTGGCCCCCAAACAGGAAGTAGAACCATGACTGTTCCCTGTACGGACCAATAGGAAGCGTTCTGAACTGAACATGTGGGAAAGCGGGGGGCCTCCCGTCTCAACCGCCTCCCCCCTCCTGTGGCTCCTCCTGTTCTCTGGAATATTCCTGGGCGCTACGCCGGCACGGGCCTGCCCCAAGAGCTGCCACTGCGTGGAGAAGAGCGGCCTGACTGCCGTGCAGTGCACCTCGCGCAACCTGGACCGCATCCCGCCGGACCTGCCCCGCGACACGGCCGTGCTCCTGCTGTCCTCCAACCACATCACCTCCATCCCCAGCCAGGCCTTCAAGGACCTGCACCACCTGCAGGAGCTGGACCTGTCCAACAACGACATCGACACGGTGGACGCCGGGGCCTTCCAGGGCGTGGCCGACAGCCTGGACTCGCTGGACCTCTCCCACAACCGGCTGAGCCACGTGCCCCGGGAGGCCTTCGCCCGCCTGCAGGCCAAGATCAGCCTGTCGGACAACCCCTGGCACTGCGAGTGTGCGCTGCAGGAGGTTCTGCGGGAGCTGCGGCTGGACCCCGAGACGGTCAACGAGGTCATGTGCACCACGGCGGTGCAGGAGGAGCACGCCGGCAAGCCTGTGATCCAGGTGCTGGACTCCGGGGTGAACCTGTGCAACTTCCACCACAAGACCACCGACGTGGCCATGTTCGTCACCATGTTCGGCTGGTTCGCCATGGTCATCGGCTACGTCATCTACTACGTGCGGCACAACCAGGAGGACGCACGGCGCCACCTGGAGTACCTCAAGTCCCTGCCAAGCAGCACTCAGCTCAGCAAGGACCTGGACACCATCAGCACCGTGCTATAGCATCCGGTGGACCGGGGGGAGTGGGAGAGAGTGCATGCGTTTGTGTGTGGGTGCTTGTGTGTTTTGGAGAAAGAGGGAGTGTGTGTGTGAGTGAAAGAGCATGTGTGTGTGTGTTTGTAAGACTGAGAGCGTGTGTGCGTGTGTGTGGGAGAGGTAGAGCGTGAGAGTGTGTGTATCTGTGTAAAGGAGACAGAGAGACAAAACAAGAATGATAGAGAGACAATGACGGACAAAGTGAAAGAGGCGACGCGGGCTTCATTGTTGTTATAGGTTTTGAGTCGTTGAGTTGTGTTAATAGTGCACGTAGAGAATGCAATGGCTAAACATGTAGGGAGTGCACAATTTTTGAACATCCTTTGATGTTGTTTTTATGAATTTTGTAAATACAGTTTCACTGCCAATCGTTACTCGGTGTGATGGGGTGGGATTAAAGCACAAATGAAGCGAATCGAATCAGAACTCGAAAATTGAATAGACTTTAAAGGATTGTTGGTTCTGTCAAACAAAAAAGCCTCTCTCTGCTGACCACAGCGTTTTCTCCTGACTACGAATTCAGAACGACAGAGATACACTTATAAAGACACACATTTTTGTACGGATCTGCATTTAAGCATTTTGTTGCATCATTCGATGCATGTGAATGGAGAGTTATGTACGAAAAAACAGCAACACCTTTGCCCTCTGCTAACAGTATTTGTGAAAATCTTCTGACCTTGCTCCTGCATTTAAAACACACACACACACACCCACACACACCCACCCACCCACCCACCCACCCACCCACACGCACACACACACACACACACACACAGTTCTCTTTCTGTAAGGATTTTCTTTTACTCTAAAGATTGGCTGACGTCTTCACGTCTGGTTAACCTCCATTTAACCTAGCGTGGTGGTTTATTAACGTCCTTAATGTCATTGTGTTCTCTTTTTTGTGTTGCTCAGGGAAATCTCAAACACTCCCTTCCCGTCTGGGAGATATACAAAAGAGATATAATTAGTGACTACTGACCTGGTCCATTTAGCTAAGAGCAGCAGTACGTCAGAAGATGCTGACTCAACACAGAACAGCCTTAATAGTCTGTTGTTTTCACTGTAGGCTTACATTGTGCATCAATCTCATAACCTTGGGGGCGGGGAAGCAAGGAGTTTGCTAGTCAGGCGCCCAAGTGCCTCTACTCTGGGAATTTTACACCTTAGCACTGTTCAGTGGCCTGAATTGTGTGCGCTGTCACTCAACTTACCCTCGTTCAGAGATGCAGCGCGTAAAAGGTGCTGTAGATAAGATTGAAGATCTATTATTTGATAGTAATTTGTTTGAAATGGCAGAGCCTTTCATCAGCCATTAGTAAGTGAAATGCGCTGAGAATATATTCTGACAGCGCATTAGACAGCCTGGGCTGCTGTTATACCACACTGGGGGCCACAAGGCAGGCTCAGTCTAAGAAGACCAGCTCTCTTTGTGGTTATAAAGGGCTCATGGGGAGATAAACAGAAGGATTCTTGTTCGCATGGGATTGTAAACAAATTACAACATAATTATGAGTATTATATTGCATTTCATCACAGTCCTTTCTTATAGATGCAACTTTATTCTACACACCCGAAACTTTAAACCTATCTCGGACGCAGCCAACCAAATGAAGCATTCCCCAGAAGGAGCTCCACACACACCACAGTGCAGACAGGTATCCTATGAGCTTGGTATGAAAAGAACGCAACTTTTGGAGAAGAGTACATTCACAAACTAGTTTGTGGAGACTGGCAATGGTTTCCACACCTATTTTAAAACGCTATTATTTAAGTTACAGAGACAAACGAGAAAGATATCAATGACTATCATATAATACATATTACTAGGTGTGTTCTGAACTTAAGCACATACCCTTGAAGATGGTGCATGGTTGTGTCTGATTCATCTAGCCAGATCACTCGCCGATCATCCATCATAACTTTTTTAATGCAACAATGCCTATTTTTGTGACTTTTGTGTTGTTTGAAAATACTCAATTGGTATATCAGGGTTTCCTCCAGCAAGCTGAGGGCAAGTCACAGCGCCTCCACTAAAGGCCAGACTGCCTCTACACACAAATTCACTCTCACTCTTACCTCACAATATGACAAGTATGTCCTTTTATGTCAGCGTCTTCAATTCAGTTTAAAATTAAATATTGGCTACTATTTATGGAAAACATGAAAAATACAAAAGTTTCCTGTGAAGTAAATAAAGATGGCCATGAAATAAATCCTTAAATAAATTAGGTTATGAATAAATGAAATTTTAATGTATAAAATTAGTCTATAGAGTAAATAAATTGTTTTTATTTTTAAAAGGAAAGTTTTCAAAAGGAGTATTTTTATGTATTACAGGGAACTTTTATTTCCTAATTAAACATTTATATTTATTTCAGGGAACTTTTATTTCTGAATGCCTCATTTACTACCCAGTTATTTTTATTCACTGTTATTTTACAATGAATGGGTGTTGTTATCTCAGAGATTCAGACCAAAGCAATAGGATCAAAACAGCATTGACAGCGTATAGCGTATAGCGCATACTCAAGTAAAGTAGGTGGTGGTAATGCATCAGGCCCTAGCAGGTGTGTACTGGCCTTGGGGCATACCGGGACAAAAAAAGGCTGGCAAGACCAGTCGTGTCGTGTGTTGAATACAACTAATGGAATAAAAACAGCCAAGAAATTAATTTTGAACTGAACATGTGGGAAAGAGGTGGGCCTCTCGTTTCAAAATGGACTGTCCCACTGTGACGCACATACACGATTCAACTTTACAGACAATGTAGACTAAATGTATTTCTATCAAAAAATTGAATCCTCAAATAATCAAGGTCACCCCTTGTATTCATATCATCATGTTTCAAACATAAATAAATGCTTGTCAACCCTTTTATGATTTCTATAATTTACCATTCCAATTGATGGATTCTTCCTCAACTGTCATGGGATAACCTTCATCCAAGTAGGTTGAATCTCAAGAAGGTGCAACATTGGACAACGCTGTTGACATATAGCCCTTGCTGCGTGATGCACGCACCGTTTACTTCTGACATCCGTCATGGTGTGTCGGGTCAACTGAGAAAGTGCAGCATCAGATGCAATCAGAGGGACTGCACCTTCTGGGAGTCTCCCCTGGAAGAAAAATCAAGAGCCAAACCGTTGATCACGGTGATTTGGTTGACATCTCTAAAGCGTGTGTGCAAGTGTCAGACTTGAGTTGTGTATTTCTGTTGTAGACATAATAAGGGCTCTGCTGATTTTGATTTGATTTATTTTAAATGAACCTTTCCTTCATCACTTTTCCGTTTGCCAAGAATGGAATGTGTGGCCTTTTGTGCTATTTGTTATTTGTGATCAATGGACACTGCCAGCATTTAATTATTATTTTTTTTTCCATAGCCTGTTATTGCAATATTTTTTTTTGCTTTGACCTGAAATAGAGGTTTATCTTACTGTCAAACTTTTTTAATACAACAAATTGACCAAAGATTGACATCTTGATAATACTAAGATTTCTATTGTATTCACGTTTTTTCAGAGACAACTGGTTGTCATTGTGCCAGAGCAGAATTTGATGAAAGCAAAACAATTCCCACCACAAAGGGAAGCACACAGCACTAGAAATGCATTCTAAAAAGGGCAGAGACGTTTGCCTTTTAAAGGCTCATCATAGGCAACAACCTTTTCAAGAACAATGAGCAGTGTCCCTGATGAATAATTTATTTTTCATCTAACCAGATACTGGACACTGCTGCATTTAGGAGTTGAGTAGAAAAAATTAAAACACCAATCAGAGAAAGCACATGTTGCCAAGAGGAGTTCAATCAGCAAGTCAAATCAGCAATATAACATACATCTCTGTATTGATATTCCGAAAACCGTACAATGCCACTTGAAATACCATATCTCTTATTAAACATAACAAATTGTGGGAGTGTGTGTGGCTGATGGCTGGCATTAGAATCCTCACCTGACCTGAGGCAGTCTGATTGGACTCTGGGGCTAGGTGAGGCTGCACACCTGATGCACATTGAGCAATCGATATGCATTCGGTTAAACCAGCCATCTGCCCATGCACTCAGGGAGAGATATCCTGCATTGCAACACGGAGCACCAGGTCATCATGTCTACAAACCTTTACAATAAAACGGTTTTCCAAACCCCCCAACAACACCCTGCGTCCTTGCCTGGATGAGCCCAGCAAGAGTCAGCTAGGTGGATGTGGCAGCCACCTAGGTTGTGTGTAGCAATTGACACTGTTACACACATGCATATGTTTGAGATAATTGAATGGATAGAAAGGAATCTTTTTTGTTGATACGCTTGTCAAACAGCCAATAAAGTCAAATATACTTTCACTTTTGCCAATCAAACGCTTCAGTCCACCGCTGACCGCCCACTGACCGCCCACGCCAGTGAAGGAGAAGGAAAAGGACCTGCAAATAAAGCTTTTTTATTGAAGTAGTACTACATTTCGCCAAACAATGGAGGGTTGAGTCTGTTCGAGTGTGTGCACTTGAAGATATGTGTATGTGAGACCTTATGAGTCCTCTAAAGACGGTTTGAGACATCCGGGGAGATATCAGAGATTCCAGATAATTATACCATACCTATTTCCAGTGCGGTAGAAGCAGCTCTTATAACTCTGGTGGACTAAATGAGTGCTGCCGCCAGGCCATTCAAACTCTATATTTATTTTTCTATGAAAATGTTTCTCTCAAGTTCGTTATTTGATGTGTTTTCATTATTTGTCATTTTTTTCAAGGAAATAAAAATATCCAAAAATATTTGGATGTGTCAATTCAAGTTACAATCTTTTGTTTTGCTATTAAGAAAGGTGAAGAGGTTTTTGTTGTCAGTGATGTAAGGCTGTAGTGACTCACTGCTTACATCCAAGCACAATCCAATTAGTATTCATGTATTACAAGCTAGAATTGCCTTGTAAACACTTGACTTCCATTAGCTGATCTTTTCTTTTCATTTATTATCCAAGTTTAGGTCAATATTCTTCTTAGTACGCTACAGTGATGATATGAAAGTGCTACAACCCTAACCCTTTTACTTTTCACTTATTTCTATGCTACCATTTGGCGTCATACATTTTTATTTTTCCCCACCATCATTATGTATTGGCTCCCTTGACTGCAGCAATTTATCATGGTGTCATCAGCAGAAAGGAGTGCAGCATCATTAGAGATTTACCTCGGCCTGGTCCTTAATGGAGAGTACCGGTCTGGGTAATCAAACCATGCCTTTTACTGATTCTGTGGATAAGCATTTAGCCTGTGCACGCCTGACAATCAGTAAAAAAGGATGTCATTTTGACAAATTACATTGGTATAGTATGTTTTAATGAAGCCAGGACAGAAGGTTACAATGGTTTCATAACCAAGACAGGAACTGCGCAAGCAAATGCACTCATGGTCCTCCTATTTTCAGCAGTCTGCTTTATAAAAATTGTATGTGGGATACAAATTTATAGAGTGCACATTTCAGTCGTACTATTTACTGTTTTTCGTTTTCTTAAACGGACAGAAAAAGGTTTTTTTTTGTTTTTAGCAAAGCAGTTGATTCAGGAAGTTGTTGGATTGAAGTACATAGTTAATTCTGTAATTGTGTAACACAGACTGACCCACAAGTCTTCTCACCATCTTAACATGAGCTGTTAAAAAATGTTGACCAGATGTTTATGTTGTGTAGATTCATCCATTTTCCATATCACAATTTAGTAGTTTTCATATCAAGGGAAGATAAACAGATTTTAACCATTTGTCCACCGTTCTGTATTAGTTTAACCTGGCCCTGACTTGCACCCCTCTGCTTTAAAATGGTATTGACACACCTAATTATCTAATTGTCTTGAAAGAAAGTCCTTTCATGGCCTATGATCTGACTCTATATAATAACTAGCAAAACAAACAATCACGGTCAAAAAATAAATGTACATACAACCATTTACATTATCCAGGTAATATATGCCTTTTTTTCTTTAATGTAACACTGCAACCAGGTGACGGCTTGTATTCATTTAACATTAATGTCCTTGAGTGAGAAAAACACAGCACAAACCATGCCCAGCGTATTACAATTAGACAATTTTTCACAGAGAATATTGTATTCTATACCAAGGATGGTTCTTAAAACAGATCAGTTTTATTCCTGTATAGGCATGTAAAAACGGTTGTTTCGGTGCTCATTCTTTTACATATATTTACTTTGCCTGTTCATAATACAAGGATTCGTACTTGATTTCTGTACGCTGTTGTTACGGTTACATATTCATCACAAAAGATTAGAAGACCAAGGCTATTCTCATCGATGGCCGTACGTGCCGCAGATCAGTCCGCATGCTGGATAAGTTTAGTAAGACGGGCTCTCCATCTGTTCTATGCATGTTACTCCTTATGCGTTACATACGTGTATGGATTGGTGGGGGAATTGCTCTGTCCAATTCACAAAGAACACAAATATGCATTAATATAGCACAAAATAATTAAATGTATTATCTACAAGTCACTGGGGGGTGTTGGGGCAGCAACAGATGTGATAATGGTCTGCATGGTATTGGCTCAGATCTATCAAATAATATAGAAACAAAGGACAAACACAATCAATGGCAAAAAAACGTGAATGGGATAAATAGCTTAATGATTCTGAAAAGGCCTACGTTTGTTTTGATCACTTCTAAAAAAGTATTTAAGATAATTAGATAATTCCTTAGAGGGATTGTGTTGCTTTCCAACAATTGAACCATGCAAATCAAGATTTGTGGAGTGTAACGCTGTTATGGTTCATATCCAAAATTCCGGGAAGTTGGAGGTTCATGGTATGTCCAAGCCTAATGGTTTAATGATAGTGATTTAAAGCCATTTTTAATTGAAAACCAAAGCATACATCTACCCTGCCGATCTACCCAATTCATGAACACAGCCACACATGGCCATTTGCTTCCTGGCTTTTGATCGATTACATTTGGGGCAGCACACAACTTTCTTCAATGCATCAAATGCCGCCCTTGGATATTGCCTCCACACGTGATTTCTGTCCATAGTCCACCTGTGCCCTCCTACACCAAACACCATGCTCCAACCTAACTTGGAGGTAATTAGTGGGAACAGTGCTCTGAGGACTGAAGAGAGACAAAAAATAAACGACAGCAACAACCATTAGGAGAAATATACAGAGTGTAGTACCTTGCCGATTCAGTGTGTTTGTAGTTTTTCTATTTTTAGACCTCAAATATATGGTTGGTGTCTATGATGAGTCAAGAGGATGTTTATGGTAAAGCAATTCTCAATCTATACTCTATCACTGCTATTTTCAAATGGAGCATGGTTGTGAAGTCTAGTTTAGTTGTCCAAACAAAACACCCCTCTCCATTACTCCCCCATTGAGAAGTGTTGCCTTTGCGCACCTGTGGTGCAGCTATGATAATGCTATGTGAGTGACATGCAAGAATTATTCCCTTAACCAATCAGGGAAGATACTTATGAAATAAGCCGTGAGCGGCCTAGTTCATAAGGACTATTTTGCATTGTACACATTTAGCTCCATGAACAGCTAAAATGCCAACTATCGTTGTCACCGTTGCACTTTGCCTGCACCAGACCATGGATAGAGCGGGGTCTGGAAATGACCTGGGGAGGCGGTGGGAGTTGGTGTTTATCTGCCATTGTCCAGTTGCAGTGGCGCACGACACCTCGTGCCAGGCCGCTCCCAACTGATGCCCTCGCGGGCAGAGAATTGAAATAAGCGCTCACTTGAGTTCACTGTAATGTAACTTCAAAGACGTCTATGTCTGCTAAGGTGTCCGAAGGGGACACCAGGAGGGGGTCTGTCATCTGTTTCCAGGATTGCAGGGTGCTCGTATTGTTCTATCAATACGAGCTATTCTCTATCGTCTTTCGTCAGTCAATCTGAATCCGTCTGTATGTCAGCATATCACATGGCGTACTGCATTACAGCAATAGTTGACTGGTACTATTCTGTTTGTGTGCCTCCCCCCCCCCCGCCCCCCCCCCCCCCATCCCCCGAAAATAGCTTTTCTGATGCTACATAAGAAATCCAATTAGACTGCAGTAATGGCTTTCGACACTCGATCGATGAAATTTGATTTTAGCTTTTTTTCCTCGGTTTGCTATGGAGGTTTTTCCATTCAGTTATAGATCTGGCTAGCCCTTCTTCAAGTTTTTCTTCCTCTTCACAAAAGCTCCCTCATCACTCCACCTGCTATTGAAAGACTCTAATTCCTTCATATATTTTGAGATCCATTATCTTTCAACATTCTGGCCCTCAAATTTCTGACAAAATTATAATCTTAGTTAAAACAACTTTTGCTGTGTTTAATAAAGAGAGCAATTGCAGTCTTTAAATCAGGGACAAGAGAGTCAAGAGAGGGAAATATCACAGTCAAGCTTTCTGAATCATCCATCGAAAAACCAAATACTTTTAGGTCTGGCCGGGCTAGCTCCACCAAAAGTGTGGCCTTTGAGCCTAGATTATGAATCAGATTGCGCATTGATTTGAGAGTTGTCCCGCTGGAGCCACTGGTTCATTGAGCAAACAGTGTAAGGATGAAAAAAACTCCTTCCTATTCTTAAAAAAGTCCACCCTTTAAAAACTCATACCAAAGTCTGGAATGTAGTTCAAATCCCAAAAGGTACTATCCAATGAAAACAGTGAGGTGCTCAGTCCAAAATTACCAAATATGCCACACTAATAGATAGATAGATAAACCTTTATTGCCCCAAAGGGAATTTGTCTTGCACTTTTGTGTGCAAGAATTTGTCTTGCGCACAAAACATATAGCACAAACTAATAAACTAATAAACTACAATGGACCATGCCATGGATTTCCACATCTTTTGGCCCTGCATTTTACTGAATTCCAGGCAGAAATGCCATCATTTATCATGAATAAATGATGGCAAGGTAAACGAAAATAGGAAAAATGTTCACACTCCAATTTACGGTACACTAATATGCTGTACGTAGCATCAAATTAGACCAAAAATATTTTCATATTTTCTTTATTAGCCAGTAAATAAACAGATATAGACTAATAAGAGACATACACTAATTCTGTAATTAGAAAACACATATTAATCTGTATTACACTAAAATTAAAAAAATATATAAAATATATTGTAAATGTAAAAAATAAATGTATTGTCCTCAGAGCCCTGTGTTTTGACTATTATAAAGGCTATGAGTAATATAATATGGCATTGTCCAATTACAGCCTTTGTTGTAAAAGTATTTTAGTCCATAAACATCTTTCATTATCAACGTATCCCTCTTTCAGGGCCAAAGTCAGGCTGAGAGGCCGCATGTCAGCAGGCACCACCTATGTGTGAACAGGGCAAACACAATCTTGAATGCTTATTGCACTCCGGTAAAAAACGGATAATGCAATAATTCTACACACTATTATGTTGTGATCTTCACATCATCCTAAATTAAATGGAAAGACGACTATAAAAATAATCAAGAAGCCCTCACCGGACTTGGTCCATTTTTATAAAGCTCACGCTGTGCATATTGTTAAGAAATGTATCCATACCTTTCACATTTCCATAGTAGGGCTGTGCGATTTGGCCTAAAAATAAAAAAAAAAAATCTTCAAACTAATAAATCATTTGATTTAAGATTCAAAGATTCAAAGTTTATTTTGAATCTTTGAAATGTTGAGGTTATTATTCGTCACATGCTTATACAGGATATGCATGTGAAATGTTTTTACTTATCTACATCTTAATGCAGCATATTTTCTACTAAATAAATGTGGACCATATCTTTTGCGAAATAATACGTCACCACAGCTGTGATCGCCTGCCACAGGCTTTCTTGTCTTTAGGAATGACAAGAAAATGCTGCTGCCCAGGTTACATGACTTTTTGCATGTGCTTTGTGGCTTAAGCTGGCATCTGCTTCTGTTGGTGCTACACACATCTGCCATCCACCGCATATCTCTGACGCAGTTGCTGGAATAAGTTGTTCATTTCTGAAAGTATGAATGAGCCGCTTCTGTAGTCTTCAATGTCCCAACTAAGGGACACCCGAGGCGAGTTGTGTATGGATTTGTAGCGCTCTGTCTGGGCAGCGGATGAGTGCGGCGTCCGAGAGAGGGTGTGCCTTCTCAGACACTAATAAAATAAAACTAATGAAGCCCCGTCAATACATGTGAGCCGGTGCCACAACCTAGAAGGAAATTATTATTTTAAACCAGCAGACCCTTTATAAGACAATTGTTGAAAGATCCATCTCCAGTTCCAGTCCTTTCACCCAACTGTAACCAATACCTCGTTCCAATTTATTTTCATGTTATTCTTCCCATGAAGACCCCCAGATACTTAATCCCCGCCTTTTTCCATACTTGCCCACCGGGTAACTTGATATACTTGATACCGGCAGTTACAATTTGGCCAAATGCAAATGCTTTGCTCTTTCTCCAGTTGACCCTCACTGAAGACTGTAGGAAGTGAATTAAAAAAAAGCATTGTACCCTGCAAAAAACACACCTGACAATTCTTTCCACATGTTATGAAACCGGGGTTATACGACCAAGGAGTATAGCAACCCTGAAAGACTGCTTCCCTGTGTCACACTTCCACCTCTGTACTTAAAAGGGCCACTCAAACCACTCTGTATCTTCAGCATAATCTCGAGATCATACAGAACCTGGATTATAGCTATGAAACAAGGGCTGATACCAAAAAAAAGCTCTGTATGCCACAGGTACTGGTGTTCAACCCAGCCTTTTCTTGATCTGTGGATGACGACGAGTCTCTACTCAAGTTATCATGACATTGTCATTAATCAGTAAGTCTCACAGTACGGCTGGTCCACATGAATAACCTCTGCCATCACCTTCCCCAGCCTTGCAGCCAACACATTTGCCAACGCCAACAATTTATAATCCGTACGCGAAAGAGAAGTTGACCTCCAACTTTTGAGCTGCTGCAGAGCTCCCTCTGTGGGCAGCAGGGGGATGAGGGTCTCGTGCAGCTCAAAGGTAACCAACCAAGCATGTTTTTGAGGACATCTGGCAATATCCGCCTGTTGACTCACCAGAAATACTTCTTAAAGTCGAAAGACGCCTGATAGAGGCAGGATGGGCCTCAAGATTAATCCTGTCAAATCTAAAATATTCCTTATAGTTAAAATCCGCTCCTAAAACCAAACTCACTTTCACATTGGCCAATTACCTTGCCTCTAACCCTAACCTCTGGTTGCGGCATAAATATAAATAAAAAAAACATGTTCAAGTTTCCGATTGTGTTTAAACTTTCAAAAAGATGATCTTTCACCTCCAACTCCTCCTTTTAGCACAATGGTTTGAAAACAAAATGCCCACTCCACCACCAAAATATCCACAGTGATCTTTTTTCCACCCTTATCTAGTGTACTTTGTGTTTTTTGCACAAATTAAATTGAAAACAGTCTGTTACCCCATTTCCATTTAAAAAAACAATTCTAAAATCACACATGATTTTACAAGGGCAAGTTGCAACAAATCAAACACTTATATAACAAAATAGAGAGCTGTTCAAACAATTAGCAGTGATTACAAGTTTTGCTTTGAAATCACTTTGTTAGGCAAAAGATTTCCTTAGTATGGAAGAAATTATCTGCCTGTTCTCTAGTGTTCCTCTTTAGGCCTTTGCGTTGTACTGAATCAATGAAAGCCTTAAGATCAGTAAAAATCCTTCCTTCTTGTATTGTGGCCTTATTGTTACAATCGTGCATTCAAAATAACTCTGTCTTATGGGATTGTGAATCAATCATAAATTCATCATCATACTCATCAGATGAAGAGCAATACGACTTGGCCAGGTGATGCTGCTTAAAGCCGTTATCCACACACACTCCCGTGATCATTTTGTTGATTTAACCAGTGGCTGATCCTGAGTTTATATATATTGTGAATCAATACTCCACTCTGCATGATCATTTTCCACCCTATCTAAGGAAATGACCACCATATTATTCTTTCTCAAGGCAAACTTAAGAAAAAGTTATAGCCTACTTTGTACCCCATTGGCTAATGGTGCCATGCTACTGGGTCAGTGCTTTGAAGGTCTATTGTGCTGAGAGTTTCTGGGGCCCAAATGTGCCGTTTGTAGAATTTATTGGCATCTGTATTAAAACACTTGGCAGAAATTGATTATTTCTTAAGTATGTTTTGAACAGTGCAAATCATTTAGAATTTGAATGGTTGCGTTTCCCTTACCTTAGAATGAGCCCGTTATGTCTAGAGAGAGCGGGCCTCTTCCATGGAGCCGGCCGTGCAGGCTCAGAGGAATTGCATTACTATTTTTATAGCCCAGAATGGCTCTAGAGAGCATTTTACATTTTTTATCATAATCGCAATCTTATTTGTAAGCGATGACCTATAGTTTTACTAACTAAATAACACAACGTGACCCTTTTCCTACCCATCTAAATTCTTTAGAATCCTACTACATGTTGGGTTGTTTTAAATAAAAAATGTATTTTGTTTGTTCACAAAAACCCATAATTTACCAACATTGTTTACCTGTACGGGTTTCGAAATAATGGGTCCTCAGACTGCATTTGAACTTGAGAGGTAATTGATAAAGCCACAACAAAATAATGAATATAAATATTAAAGTTTGCAAAACACAGAGAGCTGGTCACATTCCCTCACGCAGTGGAGAGAATGTGAGAGTCACTGGAGGATAATGGCCGTGCTCTGCCTCGCCGCTGCCTCAAAGTGTTGCTTTGACAGTGTATTGATTGACCCTGATATTTATCTTCCCATCAGCCCCTGGGCTTCATCGACGCCAGACTCACTCCAACCCAGAGGACGTCGGCCAACGCAGGGGTGCTGTGGCTATTTATAGATGCTCCCGGTTCTTGGCTGGCAGGCTCTGAGTGAACCTTTTGTCTGTTCCCGACCCCGCTGTCCACTTGCTTACTTTGTTTTTCTTATTGCATTTTCTTTCGGAGGAAAACGGTGGGAATCTCACATTTGTTTTGTCGTCTGTTTGGGCTGACATTTACAGTGTTGAGTGTTGTACAGCACACAAAAGGTTTCTATATGGCCCTGCGGAGAGTGGCTGGTAGCTGGACTGTGGACAGGCTCTGGGAAGGCTGTTTCTCTTGCTATCTTGTTCACCGGCTGTTAAAACAATGCCTTCAATTCAAAATGCAAGCTTTTTTCAAAGCCTATGGGAAAAACGTGTTTATTCATTTGTTATTGAATATATTTTATCTTATATATTTTAGCCTATATTCTCAAGATATGAGATCACATGAAATTGAATGAGTAGATCTAAACATATACGACTTGTATGATATTGTATTAATTTACAGGCATTGGTCTATATTGTGAATATTATCATTACAATAATCATCTCATAGTTATTATTACATACGTTTCAACCCTAATCTCCCTTCAATAAAACATCTGGCAATAGTTAATGTCCTAATGGATTTAAGTCTTAATGAAACACAGTGGCTAAACATTGATGAGTGCATGTTCGAGTCAAACCAAAATTGGTTTCCCTGTTCATGACATCAGAAAAGAATGTCTTCAGCAAGACACCTGTTCAACCATTGCATTTCAAAGAAATACCTTGAAAAGCTCATGTGCCGATCTGAAGCAGCCGGAAGTGGTTGATGTTATACACAGCCGCCTCAGCACCACAACACTCACTTCCTCATTTTCCCACCTCGTTTTTGTAACGATTTAATATTAAAGGCTTGATTTATGAGTTATGTAGTGAGACACGTATCTTGGATACCTTGACACAACAACACGGCCACCGCTCCTTCAGTCCCTGAACCTCGCTCACTCCCCACCCACCAGTGGGCCACACAAGCCCTGGGAGATTTGTGTGAAAACAAACTCAGGTGTTGTTTCCTGATAAAGGGAGGATCAATCTCGCACAAACCCCTTTCCCCTTTCAACCCTGTGATTAACGTGGGGACAAACAGCCATCGAACCTAGCGCTCCATCATATCTCTATCTCTCTCTCTCTCTCTCTCTCTCTCTCTCTCTCTCTCTCTCTCTCTCTCTCTCTCTCTCTCTCTCTCTCATTCTTGTTAAGGGTACTGTGGGTGATGGCTGGTTTAATCAGCTTCACCCTGCCCTGCGTCAGACTGATTGGACTCTGGAGCTGCATGGGTGAGGTTGCACACCTGTTGCACATTGAGCAATAAGTGTGCCCAGGTTAAATCAGAAATCGCTACACACATATTATGAACCTGTTTTCGAACTCCACCACCACCACCATCACCACCAACCACCACCCACCACCTACCACCCTTCATCCTTCATCCTTGTCTGGAGGAGCCCAGCAGAAGTAACCTAGGTGGAGTGTGGCAGCCACCTAGGTGGCATCAGCAATTTTCTATGTTACAGATACATGCCGTGTGATTGCTGTGTTTTTCGACCAATTATCCACCAAATATATTCTTAAACGTCCCTGAATGGTATTTGAGCAATACTTTGCAGGGACAATCAGGGAACGTTTTGCTGCTCTTACACGAGCAAATGTGACCTTACAGACTAATAAGCAATGCCAATTCCCAAAGGAACCATCACAAGCCGCATTGATTTTCTGACTCTCTCTCTTGGAATAACTGTGAAGACCCTTATCAGAGACAAGGTTTGCTGCAACACAAGAAAATACCAAACATAAAAGGGAAAAACGTTTAACTCATGAACTCATGAAATTTGAGTAATACATCTCATTTGATATTTGTCATTGGTGACACAATTTGATAACCAGTTCTTGTAGAATTTATAAGATAGATGTTTTTTTCTTCCATGTGTTACACATCTAATGAACTGTCTTTGTGTCTTTCTCTCTTATGTAGAACTTCGACTGCACTTTTAGTTGTGACTGCAGGGATCTTTAAATATACATTGTATACATTTGTTAAAGAAATGTATAAACCTTGTACTTCCTCGTCTTTATGATTACTTTAGTTTCTCTATAATATTTCATGTTGTTTACTCGAAAGGGGCTGTATACTGTTCTGTCATTTTTTCATCTTTACTCTAATTGACATCATATGCTTTAATCGTCCTTAATATGGATGATCTTTTTATTTAATTTATCATCTTTATCATGATGCACGTTCTTAACCCTTAGTTTTAATGGACGCAATGTATATACATATACTCTAAAACAGGACACACATTGACTATCCTCCTCCTTACCAGACAATTACATTTATTCTGACCACACACCTCTCTGAATGGGTTTTCCAAGGGTTTAATCCTTGGCCGACTGATGCTGAGGTTGCTGCTGTAGAGAGGTGAGAAAATCTCTCTTTTCATCTGTCCCTGATCACCTGATAAACCTGGCCACATAGGAGCAGAGATTTCACTTAATCCAGAGGTATTGCAGTACGTTTAACCCCTCGCTTCCAGCTGTCTCCAGCTTTTCTGATAGGGATCAAATTGAACCCAGTCTATTGTCACATGGCTTTCTCACTGAGAGCAAAAGAATCCTCTTCCTTAGAGTATGTTTTTATCTGCAGTTACATCAGGTCGTGCACTCTATTGTGTCTACTGTGATGATGTATGAATTATTTACTGGAATACCTCTTCTCTCTTCAACTCTCCTCCCTTCTGTTTAGATTCTTCCTATTATTTTATCTATTTTGTTGAGCTAAAACTCCCAAAATACAACGTATTTTCTGTAATGTAGTTCAGCATTTGCGGGGGGCTAAAAGAATCATAGGTCCAACTGGTGGTCTGGGGAGGGAGTTTCAGGTCATTACAAACAAGCGAAAGGGTGTTGACTGGGTTTTTCGGTCAAGCCCAAAAATAAAACAATTGTGATGCCCAAGGAAAGACAAGCAATATAACAAGCAAAAAAAAAAGACAATGTTAAAGGATTAATACAGGTTAAAACCCTTTGATATTTTAAAAAAATCTATGTACTATTCTGTCCCGGGTTTATTTTTCCAATATGTGTAATATTGCACTTTATCATTATTTGCTAATTGTCACTGACTGTCTCCTCCTGCTACTATGATACAAACTGCCAAAAGCCATTTTGAACATATCTTCGTAACAATGGCCATGGGAATAGAGAGCTGGTGACTCTGCTGGGAGAGCTGGCCCTGCAACACTAAAACTAACCACAAGCTAAATAAGTGCACTAGGTGCACTAAAATTAACTCTTTATTGAAAAGAACAAACATTAACTTTGCTCCAATGTAAAAATCTGTTTTCAATGTCAGCATTCTGGATGAACAAGGTTGCTGTCCCAGCAAAAATGTGATCTTCCGTCTTTTACTAAATAGATTATTTCTTGCCATAGGAACATTACAAAAATTGCATATGCAGTGGTTCTGAGAAAGATCCCCAAAGTTGTGTTATGGGAATGCAACTCTGATACTTTTGATACTTGGTTGATGCTACAGTGATTTGAAGATAACTTTCCTAATCAACCCCATTTTAACTTTTGTAGCAATGTTTCTGTGTGGCATAGTCACGTCTACAAACGGCAAGGTGAAATACTACACAACATCCTAAAACAGGACCTGGGGTGTGTTGTACATCAATATCAATATATGAACAATATCAAAGTGAATAGCCAGTCGTATTGCTTAAACAGATTAAAAAATCTGACCAGAATGCTTTCATCATATGTTTTATCTATACTTCTAACAGAATTTGGCAAGATTGAAGAGAGTGAGAGTGTAACTTTATTGAGTCGGATTGGAAGAACGTAAACTGCCATATTTGGATATGAATTGCTTCACAGTGAAGGCCAGACTGATATTAATTGCAAAAAACACACTAAGTTTAGTTTAGTTTTATTTATTTGTCACATACACAATTGTACAGTGCAATGCGTAGTGAAATTCTTATGTACCAGTCCGGCTGTAATTCAACTGTATAAAGTGCAAGATTATAATAATGATTGGGTGGTCACTGGGAGGTGGGCTAAGTGGCATTGTCAGTCTGGCTCAACAGTCTGATGGCCTGGGGAAAGAAACTCCTCTTCATCCTCTCTGTGTTTGCCCTCAGCAGACGGTAGCCACTCCCTGAAGGAAGCAGGGTAAACAGACTGTGGTTGGGGTGGCTGACATCACTAGTGATCTTTTGGGCTTTTTTTCTGCATCGTTTGATGTGAATGTCCTGCAGGTTGGGGATACTTGCATATCTTGATTGTCTCACAAGGCATGGGCAATCTAACTATGTTGTCAGAGTAAACATATTCACAATTTCAGAAAATGTAATTGAGCATTCTAGAGACCGTAATTAAAAGGTATATTTGCAGAATGTTAGCTGTCATAAGTTGCCAAAAGCTGCTCCTGGTCAGAGGTGACGGTGGAGGGGAGGTTGTTCTGCCCGTCGCAGCTGGTAAGAGATTTGCGGGGGGGTCTCAGCCGGACCATGGGCCTAAGGACTATATGACTTCTACTGTCTCACACATAGACCTAAATAACCCATCGCATGGCAATACATCTACTCACACCTGCCAACACGCATACACAACCACCTCACAACCACCTCACATACTTACACACGCAGCCAAACATCTGCTAACACACACAAGCACACACACAAACACACACATGCACACATACACACACACACACACACACGCTGACACCCCACCTCATAAAACACACACGCCAATTTCTTTTGATAGGGAGAGAGACGAGTTATTTGCAACCACAGCTTAATTAGTGAGAACTAATTTGGCAACAGTTTGAGTGTTACTCTAATAGCTGGTAGCTCTTAGGTTGTATAAGCTAATTGCTCCCAGGATAATGAATATATCTTTTGATTGACAGAAAATCAATTTTCGAAAAGCTTGGGGACATATTATTCATGCAGTTATTCAACAAATAAGGGTCAGAATGATTCACTAGATGAGTAAGCTTTACTTAAAGGCTTCATAGCTGTTGGATACATGAGGTGCAATAAAGTAAATGTGATGTATAAAGGTAAATGAGACTGATCAAATACAAACATGACAACTCTGCAGGGAGGCTTGGCCCTGTAATACATCCTAAACTACCATTTCCTCTATACTTATCGACTAAATCTACCTCCTCACTTTACCTTTCAATGAAAATGCTGCCTCCCTACCAAAGCGGTGGCTACAGGCCGAATATATATATATATTGTACATATTTTGTATGTTTTATTTCATAATCTGTAAATGTATCTTGTATCTCTTTTCATAACACATTCCCTGAGAATATGAAAAAGTCACTTTGATGTTGTGTCTGTGGAACATTCCAGGTGCTCCTTTTTCTTGCTAGCTCCCTCATCTTCTTGGGCCTTTCCAGGTCAGCTGGGAGATAAAGTCCCTCAAGGGAGTCTTTGGTCTGCCCTGGGGTCTCCTCCCAATAAGCTGTGCACCTGGAGGTACACCCTCAAAGGAACTGGCTTGCTGCTCTCAATGTGGAGGCAGACATGGAGGAGGACTTCAAGGTACACCACGTCCACTGACCTTTGCATCTAATGGAGTGACCAGTGACCACAACGCCTGACACACCTTAATCACCTAGTGGCCATATTGGTTAGAAGGGTGGGGGAACCTTAAACCACCACAAATGCATTCTAAATTGAACCTGGGTTGGAAAATGGAATGCAAACAAAAATGCTGCATTTCGTTCACATGGTTCCCCCTTTGGAAGGTTTTCACCTTCCAGTTTAGTGTTGCTAGTTTGAGCCCCTTGCACTGCCAATCAGGGTAGAGCCAGAGAACCTCTGTTGAACTCACTTCTCATTTCAGAGGCCAGCATCCACAATCTTGTTCAGGTTGATCCTATTCTTCACTACCCCAAAGCGAGAGGCCGTAGGCATGGATGGGCACAAAGAGTGATCGAAGCTAAGCTCCTACTCTCAACCCACACACGGTCCACACTAAAGCAGACAATTCACATAAGCTGCTTGTCAATCTCCCAACCTCTTAACTATTGGATCGTGATTGTGGCAAGAAACCTGAGCTCCTTCACTCCCTGGATATTATGATGTGCCTACTGAGTGTTGCACAGCCTCATGCGCTTCTAGGGGTTACTGGAGGTCGCCATGTGATGAAGCAAAATGGAACAGTTCATCTGAAAACAATAGAGATCATAAGGCACTTTTGCCCTCAAGAAAGTAACCAATTCTTTAAAGATCATAACTTTTCTGTTTGACAATTTCCCCCCAAAGTAGACCAGTTTGAATCTTATGATACATGTAACGTAAAGCCTTTGGGAGAAAACTTGAAACTGAATATCATTTATTTTTGGAGTGAATGTGAAATGTCACTTTCTGCTCGAAGAAAAAAAAAATAAACACGAAAATAAACAGTCCCAAGTGAGGAAGTGAAAAGTGTAAGGACAAAACACTGTCAACTCTTCTACAGAAAAAAACAAAATTTAGCTGGAAGACAGTTTCTCCAGACACACCACAGCATTTCCACTACAGCGGGGCCACACCATTCCCCAGGCCCGGCCTGTCGTTGTGTTGTGACATTAAGAGTTATGATGGGGACAACCGGTGCAGGCGGATCTCAGGGTGTGAGGCTGGCGAGCTCCATCATGGCAGGCGATGTGGCTCTCCTTGTCCTCCCCTGTACGTCCCTTCAAAGTCAAGTAGAAATGAGCCGGTCGGCGAGCCTCCAACGCTGAGGGAGGGGAGAGGAGAATGAACTGACGCCCCAGTGGCTCAAGTGTAAATGCTAACTCTTGACCCGTTGTCACTGTAACTTTGATCCATCCTCAAACTTCCCCTGGAGCCACATGTAACGGGCTATCTGACGGATCGCCAGGCTGCTTTTTGAATTTATAGGGGCTTAGTAAACAGGGGAATTAATTGGGAATGTAATGGTTTGTGAAATGCTCCCATGTTATTCATATTTTTTACCACAATGGTGGCACATGGTGATGAAGGCCTCACTTTTATGTGAAACACCTAAACATTGAGGATTGATTGGCAGTGATCCCAAAGCCGCCTTTAATTTCCTGGTGAGGTTTAATAATGTTGATTCATCATGAATTATATGGATAGGTGAAGTACTTTTTATTTCCTATTGCATTCACCTTGTAGAGTTGTACAGTCAATTGTTTGTATCCATTAAGCTAATAGAAATGCGTTGTACAATACAAACCTGACATAACCTCAGCACAAAACAAAGACGAATCACAACCGTCTGTCCTTGTATTCGTTAAAACTGTGTGTGGAAAATTATGAGTCATAGTTCACATTTCTCAAACAAAATAAGCGTCTTGTCCTTAGACCTGTGACGCCCGCCAAGCATTTCAAATACCTTGCTGCACTCCCGAGATAAACTTTCCAACAACTCTTTCTACCTTTGATCATGGTCACCTCTGTTTGCCACTTGGTGTAGCCAAAGCATTAACAGCATCTGGTGTGTCAATAGCACTAAATAATGTCACGCACCTATCCGTCTCCAGCGAAGGACGCTATGTCTGCTGTGTTATAAGCTTTTATATATACAGAGAGAGATAATGGTACCGTGGTATGTTTATTTAACTATATTCATATATATATATATATATATATATATAAATATATATATACATATATACTCTATATATTGGTAACATGGTAGGATTATCTCTCTGAGTCTTTAGCTCCATCAGTGAGTGTGTTGGCTTTTGCCTCCGTCCCATGTACTGTTCAAGAGAACACTGCTGCAAACAATCACAGTAACTCAGCCAAACCCTTAGACTTCGCTTACTACACACTTATCAACCCCAAGCTCATTCTCACTCTCGCTCTCACACTCGCACTCGCTCTTGCTTTCACTCTTATGCATCTTAACAGAAACACACATACAAACACACATACACAGAGATAATATAAAATGAATGGGTTTAATTTCCATGTGGAATTCATGCTTACAAAAATTCATAAAAGAAAATATATATATATATATATATTTGATTGGTATCTACACAAACATACACCCACATCAGATACACATACAAATGCCCTCACACACACAAATGTACATAAACACACGTACCAGAAGTCTTGACGTTAATGAGAAAATAATCCTTGTAGAGACATATGTTTCCTTTGCTCAGAGCCAGGAGTGACATCATTAACAATGAAAAGACTATAGAAAGAGAACACAAACAGGAATTTTTTATCAACTTTGAGGAATTTTACTCTTAAAGGCCTCTCTCTCTCTCTCTCTCTCTCTCTCTCTCTGTCTCTCTCGTTGTGTGTGTATGTCTCTCTCACTGTGTGTGTGTATGTCTCTCTCACTGTTTGTGTATGTGTATGTCTTTCTCGCTGTGTGTGTGTGTGTGCCTCCTTATTGCACTCTCTCAGGTCCTCTCTCCATGAACACGTTGTCTTTTAGTACGCTTTCATCCAAAGAAGTGATCTGAAAAAAATCTAAGCATGCAATCAATATTGTGGAGAGTAACTCCAACAAAGGTATTGAAAGTGCTGCCTGACCAAGTTTCTCAAACAGGGTAAACAGGTTTATAAGAATAAGAAAGTAGTCTCTCTATATCGGTACATAATTACCAATGAGTAATTACGTCTTCTCGGGTTCTTATTGAGAAACACATATTTAATATGTCCACAGTTGTCGCTGCTGATTCTCCTTTTCTTTTGTCTGAGTTGACACAGGCCTCAATAATGTGGCAAATTTAACCCACTCTGCTTTCCCTGTAACCTTGTCATTGTACAGATTTCCCTTTCAATGACATACAATCGTGTTGTTTGGTTGATTCCAGCTGTCGCCATAGTTACAGCTGTCAGACTGTCATCCCCTCACCTGTAATGGGCAGTTCGAGGCATGAGTGGAGTGGCCTTTCCACGGTGAAGTTTAAAAGAAGAAATGCCAGGCTGACATTTGGCTTTAAAGGTTCAACATTTGTGGTGGTTGTCGCGTTTGTTTTTAATTCATTGTTAAAAACACAGAGATATGCCGAGGCCTTCAGGTCAGAAACCCTGTCACACGTATTCATAGCGAAGAATGCCCAGAATGGTTTTGTAAGACGCTTAAGATAAAAGCAGTCAACGAATGGCCTAGTACAGTAGGCCATATTATCAAACAATCTGCAGCTCACTAGAACCCATATGCCCGATAACCTTTATTCTGGCCTAGCCTAGCCTAGATTATGATTCTCCTAACGTCTAATGTTTTTAAACACATTGGCTGTCATAGATGTCTTTATTTAAAGTAATTTATCACTTGCATCATAAGCTAAAACAGTAAATTCAAGTAGGTCTTAGCAGCGAGGGCATAGACGTGGATTTTGCTGAGGACGCTGGGAGTACCTACCAGTTCTGGCCAAGGTTAATTTTGTACCCACCACTTAAAAATATATATATACTTGATTTGAATTCATAGAGTGTTGGGTATAGTGGGGAGGATGATAGTGGAGTCGGTGAAGTCCTGATGCAGATTGGATGGATGCGTGTTGTGAATGGAGAACAGCCAGTGATGTGATATAGCTTTCAGCTGTGCAACCATTTTTTTTACCTTTTTCAATCTTGACTACATTTGTAGTGCTGTGTGTAGCCACAGGTTTGCCCCATCTGAACTTAAACACATGGTTAATTTGCTTTCCTTGCTGCTCTTTGTTTATGTTGGTAGCTTAGTGATGTTTCATCACGTTGTGAACATTGGGTTCATGGAGCAGAACATAGTGGGTCAGATGTCCAATGCTTTTTGGGTACGCTTTCTACATAAAACGTGTCAGACATCACAGTTTTTTGTATACATTTGATTCATTAGTAGCATACATCAGTGGGTATGTCGTCTTTCAGAACCTTTCATTACCTGCTCTAAAGAGAATAAAAAGAGTGAATCGTCATTGTACCCAGCACTTCTGAAAATGCAATTCCGAATGCGTCTCTGTCCCCAGCACTTTTCAAACCAAACTGACCCGCATGAGCGAGGCAGACCTGTACCAGAGTACCAGAGTACACCGCTGCATGCAGAATACGAAAGCAGTCATCTCCTTATGTAGAGAACCAAACCAATACATGAAATCATTTTAGGCAAGCTATGGTGCAGGAAGGGCAGGTGAGAATCAAGCCCTTCCCAGGGAGGTCAGGTAGGATGGAGGTAGGCCTATCGCCAGAAGCTGAGCAGTAGCATTACTGTATGTGGAAAATGCTATGCCCCTAAAGTGTAGTCCCTGAGGATAATTTAATCTCAACGCTACATCTGCAGAAACATCAATATTTGTTAACTATGAGGAGAGAAGTTGTGTGACACAGTACCGTTACTGCTTATTATTAATGACGAATCTAAAATCAAGGCTTAGCTGCCACTGTGTCAAACCCTCACACTTCCTAAAGAGCTATGCCCCGCCCCCTGCCCCGCCCCCTTTCCCGCCCCGACCTCTGGTGTCAAGAGACGTCTGACCAAGGAGGCAATGTCTGACTGTTCCGTTCGATAGGGCCTTTAAAAGTTGTGTGATCGCCATCATTAATTTAAGTGCTTTAATCTTCTTTTGCTTACCTGGGTTGTGGTAAAATGATAGATTCGTTTTTGTTGTTTGGATGTCCCTTGGGTTTTTACTCTGTGTGTGATTGATTCACTTGTCCTTCTGTTTTAATGTGGGTGTCAATCCCGAAGACAAACACGCAACAAAATGTATAATTTGGACCCACCGTCTCCGTAGCTGGATAGTAGGCTATTCGTTTTAGAATCTGAATAATCTACATTAAAGGTAAGGGTTGTGGAGGGTAGCCTATGTCATGGCATGAAAATGTTTTAATGTGTTTCGGAATGCTTTTAAGAGTGGACAATGCAAGTTTGTGTTGCCATATTGTTTTGTAATTGTGTAGGTCAACAATATTTTCCTCTACATTTCTTGCAGTTGTTAGGCTAAATATATTTATAGAAAGACTATTTTTAATTTGGCATCGAGATGTTATTGCAGTTCCGTCATCTAGTGGCCAAAAGGAGTTTGTGCTTTCGTTCAATTAGGCGATTGTAATATTATTATATTCACGTCTATTTTATGTAGCCTATTGTTTTGTAGCTTTAATTTATTATATGTTTAACTTTACCTAGGCCTTATTGATGATGCATGAGACTAAAATTAAAAATAAAAAACCCTAACCCTAAAAAACAATAATAATGATAATAATAATAATAATAATAATAATAATAATAATAATAATAATAATAATAATAATAATGCGTATTATTTCTATTCATATTACAAATAATGGAGATGAAAGAAGAAAAAAACAAAGAAGACTAAATTCATATTTGTATAATTCAAACCATTGGCTTGTTATTGAAGCAGCCAGTCATAAAACGTCCACAGTGCCCCCGTGCGGCCACCAGAGGAACAGTGCCTCGTGCGGGCACCAGAGGAACAGCGCCATATGCTGCCGCCGGAGAGACAGCAATCCCCGTGAGGCCACCAGAGGAACAGCGCCCCGTACGGCCACCGGAGGAACAGCGCCCCGTGCCGCCACTAGAGGAACAGCGCCATGTGCGGCCGCCGGAGGAACAGCGTCCCGGTGCGGCCACCGGAGGAACAGCGCCCCGTGCGGGCACGGAAGGGACAGCATCCAGTGCCGCCACTAGAGGAACTGCGCCCCGTGCGGCCACCGGAGGAACAGCGCCCCCGTGCGGCAACCAGATGAACAGCGCTGGTGATCAGGGTTACCAGACCCTGGAAGGAGGAGGAGGAGCTCCGTTGAAGATGAATGTTTGGAGTGGCTTGGACTTCAACTCGTGTGCGGTTGACAGGCGCGGCGCAGGAAAAATAAAGCAGTGGAGAAGTTGACCATGAGATAGACGGACTGTTGAGGGAACCCACAAAGCGACGGCTGCGTTCACCACGTCCACACAGTAGGCCTAATGCATCTGTTTGCGTTTCTATTGTGCCTCCTGCTTTTCCCGAGGAATGCGAGGACCGAAGGAGGATTGGTTCCCAATGGACGCGTCTCGCATCTCAAAGAGGACAACTTTTCTGGCCAGCAACAGACGGACCACCCGGGTCAGCATCAGCACCAACCCAAAGATGGCATCCGTTCCTCGGGAGGTGCGTCTCTACCTGGAACCCCCTCCCCTCCTCTTCATCATCCTATTGTTACACATTATAATTCAAAAGTGTGGTTTATAGCTCCGTTAACGTCAGCACTATCTTTTGTTTGTCTCCGGGTAACTTTAATCTCTGATATGACGCACTGGTCGAATGCTCATCGCCATTTGCGCCGTTCCGTCTACCCTGCCATGTCCACATATAGCGCCATTATGAAGCCACAACAAAGCCACTTTGGACACTAACTTTCCATTCCACTCATTCTAATAAGAGCCGATGGCTCCCCATAGGCGCTGGTTACCCGAATGTCCATTGTGCAACGTAATCTTTTCTCTCGAATCGTACATATGATGACACTGTTTGGATGATCTCAAACCCCCATGTTGTTTTATCCACGAAGAGATGATTGTTTACACGATGGGGAGGGGGGGCGGTATCTGAAAGTGGTTATTGTCGTGTTACTGACTCCCTTCTCTTCTCAACTCCATGCGTAATTCATGATTCCGTAGGAGGAACATTCCAGTGTTACATCACATGTTCTGTTTCATGATGTCTAGGAACTTGCTCTTTGCAGCAGACAACCTGAAACCCCTGATGGTACGAGGCCAGACAGAGCTGGCAACCTTTAAAGACACATAGTTATTTAGTTATCTTGGCCTAGTCTCAAACAGGTCTCTCCCTCTTGAATAGCAAACAACCAAATGCAACAGTACTGCAGTTTAACCATAGGTGTTGGTAAATAAGATCTCTATTGGGTTTTCCACATACATGCATATACTGTATGTATGTGTGTGTGTGTGTTTGTGTGTGTGTGTGTGTGTGTGTGTGCGTGTGTGTGTGTGTGTGTGTGTAAATATGTAGCCGTGTGTGTGTGTGTGTGTTTGTGAGAGAGAGAGAGAGAGAGAGAGAGAGTGAGAGAGACTGTGTGTATGCATGTCATCATGTTTCTATCTACATGCCAAATGACGTGCTTGTGTTTTGGTTCATGGGTGGGATGGTCTAATTCCAACACACAGACGCAGACTCATCTGATCAGATTTAATTCCTGTCGGACCATCTGTTTGAGCTGACTTGGGGCTGGGCGGGGGGGGGGGGGGGGGGGGGGGTTATCCTGTGTGGTTTAGGAAACATCTTAAGTATCATGTATAATATCTCTGTAATAGTGTTTAATATGCAGAGAAATGCTGGTGAGAGAACATGCAATCCTCTTGACTTCCCTCACAATGACTTCAGTCACGAGACACGAAGGATGGGAAGATTTAAAAATACATATTTTGTTTTCATTTTTTATTAACTTAATCGCTTAATATTATTAAATACGCTGCGTCTTACAAACCCGTTTTTTAATAATTTACTTACTTTTGTATTATTATTCATTATTTTTATTACATAACCAGTGTTTTGACCTTTATGGTCTTACGTTGTAATATGGAACATTTATCCTTTTTATCAGAACATATTTTTCAGATTCTATCACCGATATCTTGTATGTTACTGTTGTCATATCCCTGCATGTCTGGCCATCCACGAGACAGCTTGTTTCTCTGCAGCCAATAAACCTCTCTGTGATCTGAGGTTCACTGCTTCAAATGGGCAGATTAATGCTAATCTGGCGCCACTTCATCTCCAGTGCAGAATAAGTGACCCCATTCTGTTGTGCTTGTCCATCGTGCCAGAAAACACAGACACACACGTTCACACAAACGCATACGCACACACACACACACACACACACACACACACACACACACACACACACACACACACACACACACACACACACTAACACACAGACAAACACACACACACACACACACACGGTGCTTCAGTCTCTAAAACAAGCGCCCCCTTCTTGTCCATCTGTGCTGATCTTAGCAAAAAACAGATCTGCCAAAATGCTGTTTCCTCACAGGCCATGAGAACCAGCTCCCAGCGCCCCTGAATGCCAGCACAACACAAGCCATCTCTTAGGCTCAGGGAAACAACAGCTCACATAACACTTTATGTGCCAAACCCGTTTGACCTCAAATGCATTGCAAATGCTTTACCATGCATCAAACCATCCGTTTGCTTCTGTGTTTTATGTAGCGTGCTAAACACATTTAAATGTGTGTTTTGCAGATGCCTTTATCCAAAGTGACCTACAATTCGGGTAACTACAGGGAAAACACACAGGGTGAAGAGTAGCTACCAAAGACAAGAATAATTTCTGTAGATTCCTGTTCCGTCTTCCTCTTATATGGGATGAGATATTTAAGCCGTCTCCTGGCAGAAGCAGCGTAGCCTTTAGCGGGCCACGGCTGTCACATGGTCTACTTTTAGCGCTGTTGAACTATGTATAAACACAACAAAGAACCAACAGTGGATATAATAATAAACATGTAAATAATCATTCCAGTGATAGGTTTTCATTTCTGAATGTTCGTAATGCTCAATCTTAATCCAACATTTGTAAAACAATATTGACTTTATAGAACTCTACTCTATTGTACTGTACTGTACTCTGCTATATTCTATAGTAGCCTTCTATATTATCCATTTCTCTCCTCTGAGACTCCTGTGTTCACCTCTCTTCTCATCTCTTCACACATCATACATCTACTCCTAACATTACACAACATTATAAACCTGTTGTTTAATAGTAATACATTATAAACCTACTCTTCTATCAATGTAAACATACTCTCGTATACTTATACATTATAAACCTTACATTATAAACCATACAATCACATTGTAAACATACTCCTGTATACTAATGCATTGGAAAAATACTCATGTACTAATGCATAGTAAACATAGTCTTGTGTATTAATACTTTGTAAACATACTCTTGAATACGTAAACATTGTAATCTTGTGACATCCAGGGCCCTCCTGCACTCTGAAGGTGCAGGTGAGCGACCTGCTGAGCCGGCAGGGTCTGAGCCAGGCCAGGGTGGAGGTGTACCTGGACTACAGCCAGGCCACCGTGGGTCTCACCGGGGAGGACGGGGTGGTGCTGCTGCCTCTGCCCTACCGGGAGCTGGTGCCTAACGTGGTGGTGGTGGCTAGCAAGGACGGCTACGTGCTCATGGCGTCACCATGGAAACCCCAAAGAATGCCAAGTGAGTGTTGGCGAGAGAGAGAGAGAGAGAGAGAGAGAGAGAGAGAGAGCGGGGGAGAAGGAGACTTGGACTTGTCTTTTCAGAATAAAAGTCCTCAAAGTTGATAAAAATTCTGTTTCTGTTATTCTTCTCTAGTCTTTTCATCGATAACAATGTCACTTCTCGCTCTGAGCAAAGGAAACATCTGGCTCTACGAGGATTTTATCCTCATTAACGGCAAGACCTCTGGTACGTGTGTTTATGTATGAACGTTTGTGTGTGTCTGAGCATTTGTATGTGTTTCTGCGTGTGTGTAGTTATCTGATGTGTGTGTGTGTTTGTGCTAATGTGCCATTTTTCATAAACATGAATTTCAAATTAAAATTGAACCGATTCATCTTATATTATCTGTGTTTGTGTGTGTGTGTGTGTGTGTGTGTGTGTGTGTGTGTGTGTGTTTTTGGGATTAGATGCATTATTCCAGCCCAGCGTTGAGTTTCCCCAGAGTCTGTTGAATCTGTCGTCGACGAGCAACAATGTGTCCTCTCTCTCTGCCTACTTCACCGCCCCTGTCCTCCAATCAGGAGAGAGAGACGCCCCGCTCAGGATCACCGCCATCACATCCACTAAATCAGGTGTGTGTATGTGTGTCTATGTGTGTGTGAGTAAAAGGTGCAAAAGGGAAAGACTTGTAACAACCAGTGAAGAATATAATTGACTGAATGTTGAGAGGTGTCGATGTTGTTGGTTGAACCATCCAAAACCATACTGTGTATCACTCATGTTTTTGTTGAATAAATCCAAGTTGCCAAACTAAAAAGTGAAAGGTAATGGTTCATTTGGGACAAATAACGATTTGGCAATTTTCTGAAATGCATTCCATCCAAGGAAAATATCAGTTCAGTTCCCCTGAAAGTAATCACTTAAGCAAACTGTTTAGTTGTAAGTACAATGTCAATAAATAATATTTAATTATTTAGTTAGTTAGTTTTGTTTATTGACATAGTTATTACTTCATTTTCTTCATTTTTTTTCTTCATGTGTATATTCCTGTCTGATTCTCCCTCCAGGCTTCACCAGTGATGAGCTGCGGGCCGTGGCTGCTGTCAGTGTGCAGCTGTCTTCCAGAGAGGCTGAGCTCCAGGTGACCGGGCCCCTGAGGATGTCCCTCCCCCTGGAGCCCGGCTGGGGGCTTCGACCGGGAGACCACGTCCCTGCCTGGTTCTTCAACCACACCGCGGGTGGGTGCTCTACAGCAGGGCTTGGTTAACTTCTCACTGTCTTACCCTAACAGCCCTTATCCGCACCCCTTTATTAACACTAAAACCACAAGGGTTTTGGTTTAAACATCCTCATTGATACGTGTTTAAGATGGAAGGCGATGAGGTGTGCTTGTAGTTCAGCTCTTAAATATATTATATATTATTATTATTTATTTATTTTTATGCTGAAAGCAAAGTATATGAAGATGAAACCAAAATGTTGGGGAAACATGATGAAGATAATTTGATGGTGATTATTGTGGTTTTACCACCATATTTTGGATTGTGGTTTTATTTATGTAAACACAAGGTTCTGATAAACATTGAAATTATATTGGGATGCCATGTTAGAAAATAAAATATGTGCTAAAAAGGATATTGATAATGCAATGAACACAACAAAGTAATTATTTTGTAATAAGGACGTTCATATTTTCAATTACTGAGGATTATTTTAACAGATCTGATAACTGAGCCCCTGAAAAGGGAACCTTCTTCACCCTCCAAGTGGTGTGTTCACTTTGAAAAACATATACAATTCTCTCTTGGTCAACAAGGGCATTCTCTGTTGGCTGTTATGGATCCTTCTGACAGTTCAGATCATGTGGAGCCTCTGTTGATCCGAGTAGAAAGCTCTATTTCTGGCCCTGTGGAGCGAGACTTGAACAGAATTCCCCAGGGGAAGATCTTTACGCTAATGGAGTCTTGTCTGGACATTTAGTAGTCATACTGTACCGTTACTGTCCCCACTCCTCTTAAGAAAAAGTGCTTGTTGTAAATCCTATCTTAATTAATGTTCACGATAGGCCAGGCCAGGGAGAGGTTATGCTGTGCAGCTTATTGCTTTGTAGGTGTTTTTTTAATGACCTGAAATGAAAAATGGTTATGATGGATTATACCCAGGCTGATAATTTTTCTATATGCGGTTTAACCTTTTATATTCCAATATTATTTTGTTAGCATGAGTACAGTTTTATTAATATAAGGTTTAAATTATGATCATTTTAACATAACAATAGGGCACCATTGCCATTTACTTTTATGTTTTGACATTATTATACCAAGACAAATTAATGAACAAATTCACTAGTCAGCCAAACGAATATCCAATTAAGATATAATATAACTCACCAACCAACTAATCAGTCAATCTGCATGTCCAAACAACCGGTTTTAGGTAATGTAGCCACAAATTATTCTGTGAGTCACATGTAAGTTCTTATGAAGACATAGTGGCTATGTGTGTATTCTCCTTCTCAGGTGGATGGATGAGAGCTGGACTGGGGACGGTGGTTTCCTCAAGGGGAAAACTCACATGGACCTTCATGGCTCCACATCTAGGATACTGGATCGCAGCTCCTCTGTCTTCAACCAGGGGTCAGTAGCTCTTGTCTTGTTCTGTGGTCCTTTTTACCAAACTCAGCGTGTGATGAAACAGCAGTGTCATTTCTGCACAAATGACTACACAGGCTTACATCTAGTAGTCTTTGGTCCGATCCGCAGCGTCCGCAGACAAATTGTGCATATAATTTAAAGGTCCCATGACATGCCACCAGGTGTGGGTTGATTAGCCGTTACAAGCCATTTTGGAAATCTGTCCCTTATGACATCACAGGTGGGTGTATCCACCTACATGTGTGACGGATAGATGAGCAACGTTTGCTACAGTCAACTGGGTAGGCTGGTAGACTGATCAATCCAGCACACATCTGGTGTTCCAAAACGGCTTGGAACGGCTAATCAGCCCACAACTGGTGGCATGTCTACTATCTACTAAACATCTACGTTTGTAGACAACTCTGTTTTATGTATTTTCCCACCAAAAAATCCTCAAGGTTAAAATAAATGTATTTCGTAGTATTCATCATCTGAATGTTGTGAAGGTTCAAAGCACCTGTCTGTCGCCATCGACTTCCTCTTCCAACACTGCCTGTCCATCATGGCCGGCCTGGGTGCCACCCTCCTGGTCATCCTGCTCCTGCTGGTCGCGTTGTGCTACTGCAGGTAACCGGGAGCTTTATGTACACAGGCTGTTTCGGCATAGGGAAATCTAATTGGTCAAGAGAGAGTGCCATTTCTGGCCTTTCCTCGGGTAGGCAGGTTAGCGAAGCAGTCAAAGTGTTTGTTGATGGTGATGGTTATATTCACGCTTGCACTGACAGTCCACGCAAGGCCATGGCATTTCAATTCGCTGTAGGGCCCAAAAATGTGTGTGGACTCTTAGGTTATGACCTCCATGTTGAGCTTCCAAATTGCAGAGGTGCGCCACACGTGACAAAATGGCCTATGAACCCTGATCCGCATTCCTTGGTTACGTAAATCTTGACTCACGCAGTTCAAACACAGCCGCTATAAATGGTGAAGCTGAAATCTATATGGATGAACTCATCAAATACCAAATGTCTGAATGTAATGTATATTGTAATGTATAATGTATATACCCATTCTCTTCTGTCTGCTCTTCTGAATCATCCAGTCAATCCAAGCCAAAAGTGGCCCTCGTGTCCAATCTGCCGCTGTCGAAGCGAGACCAAAGCACGTCGACCTACGAAAACGACCTGTTTTTGGTGTCGATGCGGGACTCTCGGCTGGACCAGGAGAGCCAGTTAAACATACCGGCTGCGGGACAGAGCAGCACCTACCATCGCAACGACTCAGCCTTCTACAGGGAAAACGCCATGGCTGTAGAGATGGAGTCACCCGTGGAGGGGTACCACACCACCACTGGCCACGCTGATCACCTGACCTGCCACCCAAATCATCTGACCAGCCTCCCCGATCACCTGACCGGCTTCTCCCAGCAGCTCGGCGCTTCTCTGTCTCTCGACGACAGCCTGTTCTTCTACAACCAGCCGATGGCCATTCTCCACGCGCCGGCGTTCTTCCACGTGGACCAAGAGCATTGCAGCTCGTACGCTCTTCCCCAACACCCACCGGCGACCAACCCTCCTCCCGTTGCCGCGGAATCGACACCACAGAGTGCCGCCCCCTCCCTCCAGAACCAGCCGAATGCTGAGAATCCGCCTGAGGGTCAGGGGAGTACCGATCTCTCGACGTCCGTCTCGCCGTCAGTCGACCCGACCGCCAGCGCCAGCGGCATCTCCCCCCGGGGGCACCACCTTCCGGAGTCCTTATCGGTCCCGGGGACGCTGAACAAAGTCAGGGACAAGAGGCACTCCTGCTCGGGGCCCTTCCCCGGCCCGGGTCTCCAGGGGGCAGGCGGGGACCCATCTCACCTGCCCCCCAGGGCATGGTTTGTGTCGCTGGACGGGAAGCCCGCGGCGGAGATCCACCGCGCCGTGTCGGACCAGCACAGGCGGCCGCAGCGGCCCGTGGAGAGCCGGGACACCAGCCTGGACTCCGGGGTTGACATGAGTGAGCTGAACCCGGCCACAGGTCGCAGGGCAGCTGTGGTGCTGGAGCGCAGCGTCACGTTTGTGAAGCACGGGCAGCAGCCGTAAGGACCGGGACTGACGCAGTTCACAACCTCATCCCCTCAGTCGAATTTTGCAGCTGGGAAACGCGGCGGTAACAATCAGTGGAAGGCGCCAAACACACAGACGGATGATGAGTCCCTAGAAGACGAGAAAAGCCCCCACCCTCAAGCAGCACCAGCATACAGCCCAACTCTGCAGTGACGCACAAATCAGCAGCGACACAAAGGTTGCGCTAAGAGCACAATACATATTTATGATATTTAAGTTATGGCAACAATTGAGACATATTACATAATATAACCAATGATATATGGCTTCAGGGCCCCATTGAGATATCCGTAGAAAAATGTAAAATGTTGTAGAGACAATATTGAAATGGTAGTGCAGATGCTTTGGCTTCAGGCCCCTCTTGGCCCTTGGGCCCCTGGGCCTGGGCCTGGTAGGCCCCAGTAATCCATCCTCAGCCCCACATCTAACCAAACAACCAAACCGAGAAAACCGGCTAGCTTCACTTCTCGATGGCCAGTACCAGCATCGACTCGCCCCTTTCAATCATTTATGTTGACAACGTTCTTTGTACATTGATGGTTTTCGATAAATGATTTGTGATGTGCCATATATGGCGAGATGACCTGGTGGCGCTGATGGGGATGCGTTTTCACTGGAGCCCTGGGGTCAGAGTACGGCTTCATCCTTCTCCCTTCTTCTCTCCTTGTCACATTTATTCAAACACTCATTGTCGCTCACACAAATTGTACTTCTGTGTCAAATAGCCACTGTGGGTACGCTGTGGGTACGCTGTGGGAACGCTATGGGTCTCTATCTATCTGCGTAGGTGACAGACACCGTAGGTAAAAAGCACGTCCCGCTTCGTCCGCTGAGATTAGACGAGTTGAGGAGATGCATGCATTTGAATTCAGAAGGCACATCATATGCATGTTATAAAGATCACCAGATGTCACTGAATGAGTGGCTTTTGGTGACTTTTGGCAGTGTGATGATAGACATGACTCAACCTTCAGATATGCAATTTTAATAACGCCAAGGCAATAATGATTATTCTGATGACTTACACTTTGCATTTGTTGCAACATTTGAACACAAGCTCTAAACAATTTTAGCATTAGCCCTATCATCTTGCTGGAGCCAATCTGAAATCCTCAGGTCTCTTCTGTAAAGGACAGTTCCAATCTGAACAAAAATGAGAATTTTTTATATTTCAATAAATAAATTGTACATTTCTAACTTTTTTTGTCTTACAATGGGTTTGGCCTACTACTCTTGTGAATTAGCACTGACAGCACTGACTCACAGAAGTTGATTGGTACTAATTTGTGTACTGATTTTCATGTGTAAAACACATAATCATATATTACTTAAATTGTCACAAAGTTCTCCAGTGAGGACCCTTTCAGTGCTGTGCCTTGCAAGATCCCTTCCTGTCAATCCATTTTCCTTCCCTTATTTCCATTCATCTTGAGAAATGTGTAGTGCACCAAAATGTTATTTTTACATATTTAATTACAGTATGACATTAAGCGATGTAAACGTGATATGCACTTGATTCTGTTTTAACTTATTCTAATAATTTGCCAAACCAGTTATTATGAAAATGGGTGCATCCTGTATGATTGGGTTTTTTGATGAATGTGGTTTTAAAATTTTTTATAATGAATATTAACAAACCACTAGATGTCGCCACCGTTCAAGCTTTGTTCCTTTGTGACTGAAGGTGCATGCCTGTTGTTCTCCTCAAATAGACTTATGGAGTTGTACTATTGTGTTTCTGATTTTATTATTTCTTCTTGCAGTATTAAATTGTTTTTTAATATCTTCCTGGAAATGTTTTGAGTCGAAACTCAACTCTCAATTAGACTTTTTTTAAATTGTATATATATAAATATGTCTAATTATACATTTGTTCCTCTTTTATTTCTAATGGTAATCCTCTCTCTTTCTCTCTGATGTGTTTAGCACCGATCTTTTGATAAAGTTCTATTTTAACCTTTGGTACAGCCGGAGCCGGAGTAACATGGATGTATATACTAGAGAGATATAGCGATCCCATTCACTGTCCCCCTACGTCAGCACGACTCACTGTGAATTTAATGATCCAGCAAGTGCGTCAAACCTTTTTTCCATCCCCCCCCCCCCCCACACACACACACACACACACACACACACACACACTGCTCTAGTTTCACAGTCAGAGTTCCTTGGTAAATGTATTTCTATGACACATCCTTGTCTGAGGGAGTGACACAAACCACAAAAGACCGTGCACTATTATTCAACTAAATTGTGTAGAATTATATATTTTATCTCATATACTAGGCCTATCTATATTTACAGTAGGCTAGAAGGAATAAACCAAAAAACAGACACACACCCCTACTGAGTTAAAAGACAATCGATGTGACCGGTTTATACGAATAGCTTGGGAGGAACGTCAGCGGTCATGACCAGCAGGCCTGTTAACACGCTGGGCTGCCACCACGCTTCCTGATGCGCTGCTTTCAGCACCACAAGTGCACACAAGATATGGCTATCAACAGCAACAGCGAAACATCAATGTATCTACTCTGTAGGGTAAGTATATGGGGATCAAAGTGTTTGAGAACAATTTAATCTTCTCTTGCCATACTTTCATTCCAGTGAACTTTTGTCTCCCAGGGTGCATTTTCTCTCTGGATGATTCTAGCAAAAGTATGATATTGATAGTCTACCATCCTCGTTATACTGTATTTCTGTCTGTCTTTCATTCCATCAATCTATCTGTCTGTCAGCCTCTATCATTTAATCTATCTATCTGTCAGTCTTTATCATTTAATTAATTGTCAGTCTATATAATTTCATCTATCCATCCGTCAGTCTATCTATCTGATAGATTCCATTTATCTATCAGAACACCTTATATCTGGATTGCTTGAGGTGATTTGCACAGGTGGAAATAATGACATTTTACCAATACGTGGGAAGTAATAAGGTTATCAATGTTTTAATATTTGATGGAGTGAGGCAGACAATCTTCTTGAGAAGATTTAAATATAATATATGACTGCAGAAATTGTAAATAATGCACAGTTAATAAGATACAGGCATGTTCGGTTGTGCAACATAGTTCCTTAGCAATAGCTAGTGCAAACCACAAGGAGTCCCTGTGGGGACATAAACGGAACAAGGGGAATTATGTCAATCACTTGACACGCACGGTGCACAATGGCCCAATCCCAAAGTGAGCCCTGAGAACTAAGTACTAAGGATTTACGGACATAATTGATCTCAGGTGCTAAGTGAGTGAGTGTGTGAGGCCACATGGGCTCAGAAAGGTATATAGGGGATTGGGACAGCACTTCACGAGAGCACATGTTACCTTGACAACGTTTAATGACAAAGATGTTGCTGACCCTTGCCGGTTTGGGACTTCTGATTTTGACGTTTTTTTTTAGTTTTTTTGTAAATGCCATGTAAACAATCGGCTACAGCCGATTGTTTAGCCCATATTGATAGTAGAAAATATAATTATTACTTTTGAATACTTCAGTATAAAGGATGTATTGAATAATTTAGGTGATTATTGGCCTAAACATACTAATCATAAGACAGAACGGGCTACATTTGGCTGAATTATAAAAGGTATAAGTAGTAATATGAAGAGCCGTTTGGGAGCCAAAAGAGCAGGCTCTTGTTGGTGAGCTGATCCAAATGATCCGGCTCACAAAAAAAAGGCAGAAATTCCTATCTGGTCGCTCATTGACAGTAGCTTCGTCTTGTTGTTTACTCTCCTAATTTCCAGATTTCCCTATGGTCTCTGCGGTAAACGTCACAACGCTTTGAACTGTGGGTAATTCCCTTAGGCGAAGTCTGCACTGATGCGGACTCACGGAAAAGGCTCAGTAAGTGTGTACTCAAACCCTAACGCCCTTTGGAATTCGACATTGGGACAGCCCTAAAGTCTTAATAATTTCTTCACGCGCATCAAAGTCTGTGAGTCCGGACATTGGGATTGGGCAAATTACAACTTCGGCATCTGTCTATTTACATGTGTTGCTGAGTCATGACCTCTGTGAGCCTCACCGATAAAGCCCTTTCCTGATACGATGCGGTAAATAGGACTATGGCCCCACTCGCACAGCACAGTTTTTCCGTTGCATTTTCACGTTTTGCATCCACACGACGTTTCCGAAGTATCCTCGTCAACACGGAACACAACAAGTAAAACATTGTAGTTAGTGTGTTGGGGTTTGTGGGTTCTTCAATAACGACACATTATTTACTCAAAGAGATAGAACTTTACTGTTATAAGACGTGAGCTTCAAAAAACACGATTTTTGGGTGAATCAGTGTTTGACCCCTTCCCCAGTCCCATGCAGTGACAGGGAAGCCCCCCAGGCACTCTGGGCTGTGGCCCAGGTTCCACCCTCCCATGAGGAACCAGATCTACATTTCTGTTGGGAGGTACTGCTTGCTTTAAGCCTGGTCCTACCAGACTCTCGTACTTCATTTAATTTGCACAGAGAGACTGGACCCACTCAATTGACTAACGTTAACTCATTTGAAGGCGGGTGTCTGTTGAAGTTTAAAACTATTGGATCTGCCCAGTGCCACTCTGGATCTGCCATAACAAATCACTAACGTTTGGCCGGGAATTACGTTGCGCGCAAGCTGTAAACAAACCAAACACTGTGCGTGAAGATGTCCGTCAACGAGAGCTGACTTTAACGTCATTGTTCATAGCCACTCCCTCTGTTCGCTGTTTGGATGCACACAATTTGGATGGAGAAAACCCAAGAATATAATGCAAACCCAGGCGTAGTACTGAAGGGAAATGAAAATTGAGCGGAAGTACTTAGGCGGGCGGAGCCAGGCTAGCTTGCTTTGGGTGTTTCTACTGCAGATAGCATCTGCTATTGCCTTCAGCACCTGGTCATAATGCCAGCGAAAATCGTTGGTCTCCAAGGGCCTACAGACAGGAGCTCATGCGAGTGCCCCAGTATTCCTGTTGTCTTGCAGACAGAAAAGGCTGGTATTTTGACCATGCCCCAGCAGTAGAGGTTTTGGTTGTGCTGGGGAAGCCTTCAGCTGTTAAGTGAGTGAAATGCTCAGGGGGGAAGTGAATATGATCAATACTAAGCTTGTTATACATCCACATTACTTCCTTGGGGATTGGGTGAACCTTTTTTCCAGTGGTGGAGCTAGGGTTTTGTCTCAAGGATGGGTATCCATTACAGACATCCTTCTACTACAGTGAGGGAATTGCACGTTGAGAATATTTGTTTCTACTGCTACCTCTGCAATTTAGATTTTAGACCATACCTGACTAAATTCTGACCAATCAGTGCATTTCTTTAATTATTGGGGAATCCATCTTGTCTGTCAATCCCATGTGCATGATTGCAACACTTCCCAACCTTGGATAAACTCATAGGGAGGGAGAGAGCAGAGAGGGAGGGGACAAGTTTTGGGTGTTTTTTTGTCCTAATCCTGCTGTCTTCTGCTCTTCTCCTGAATCCCCATACAGCAGCTGTAATGGTATTTGTAGAAGATATTAATTATTTCCAATCAAGCCTTTATTTACATGCCTATATACTTAGTTTCCACCACAGACATAAATGACTTCACATTTATATAATAAAGTGTAGTGCATACTGAACTTTTATATATTTACTAACAGCAGGACACCAACCTGTCAAGGACCGTTAGTGCATGTGTTCCCTGCCACCCTACGACAGGGAATGTTTTTCTTCTTACATACCACTGCAATGCTGCCAAGTCCCTTTGCAACTCTGAGCCCTGTCAGAAGCAGACGGCAATGCAACCGTCTGCAGGGAGGGGTATCGGTTACACAGGCAAGATCCTCGACTGTTGTCAACAACAACGATTTGTGTAGACCCCCTCAAAGCGGAACTTGGCAGTAGGTTGCTCCCGAGAGTACATGTCGTGTGAAAGGTGGACATTGAGTGTGCGTCATCAAGACATCAACGTTCACCAAAGGAACGGATCATCTCGTCGCTGCGATCAAGGCATTGTTTCACCATACCAGCTCACTGGCGTTTCAGGAAATTGACCGACTGTTGGTTGAGATCTGCCTGGTTGGTATCCTTGATGTATAATAAGGTTGGTGTGCCATGCATCCCAAGGACTGTAATTCTCAGGTGGTGGGTTCAGGTGCGAATGTATGTGCCAAAGGATGTTTGGAGATTTTGAGTGCACATGGGTTTCCCACCAAGTGCAGCAGTAGTGAATTATTTCATCTATGCATTGTAGCGCTTTAACACAGGTTCTAATAATTCCACGTAGCTAGTAAACCCTAACCCCTCCAGCCCCCGGAATAGCTCAGTAGGTTCTGAAATAGCTAAGAGTTAAATACGGGTTGGTTGGTGCCCAAGGATTTCCAATGGGTCCAGTGGTATCAGGTATCATGTCACTTCCTAATTTTCATGGCCGTTACCAGGAACAGTTGATGGCCTACTTGGGAGGGACACATGGGGGTATTATAGCCGAGAAAACGGAGGTGCAGCACTTTATTTTGCTTGCACACACGGAATACAACAAATACACACTGTTCCTGTTTTGGATTTTGAGTTTGATCCAAGCTGACCTCTCTGTAAGGTGGAGTCATCATTTATTTATTTATGTTTGTATGTTTATTATATCAGGTTTAGCACCACTTTCGATCCATAACATCACACCAACGTGGTTCTCAGTCCAATGATAAATAAGCAAAGGAGTGATAATAATAATAATAATAATAATAATAATAATAATAATAATATTACAAAATAATAAATGCTATAACATAATAATAATTATAGAAGAAGACATTAAATCTACAATCTATTTTCGGAGGTGAGTCCATGTGGGGTTTGAAACCACTTTTTTCTCATTAGGGTCTTTATCGGGGGAGGGGTCTTTGTCTTTATCCAATGGCCAAGTTTGAGGTTCCACTTCTTGGTTCAGCACTGGATGAGCGGAGTCCGGTCAAGATTCTGGAATCTAAGGTCAACGTCTCTGAGACGACTGTCTCCCTGGCGACGGTCCAGGATGTCTAGAAGGAATGACATGTCAAGGAACTTGGCAAACTGCCTTGGTTGGGGTGAGCGTAAATACAGTAAGCATACATGCTTTACTAGACTATAATGCCGTACTAATATGCCCTTATAGACTATGCTATTCTACACTACTCTATATACTCTATACTCGCATAGGCCTACTGTACTAAGAAAGCATAGTATATAAGCATAGTATATGCTTATAATTGCTTTGAATAAAGCAAATAAAGTTTGTGCTTGAGTACAACAGTCTCAACAACAATACAGTCACAATTGAGACTATAACTTAGATTAAGGGCTGTCCAAATAAAATGGCCTTGGCCATTTTATGCTATGTATGCGTGTTTGAATGCCGACTTAATAAAAACCAACCAATCCACATTATTTTTCATGTCTTCTTTTGTTGTGTTTGACAGTATAATGAACCACCCGGCACATATTCTCCGCGAACCTTGTTTGAAGTCAGGCGAATCTGTTACCATTTTTCAAGCACAAAAAAAACATTCCTTTCATATCTGATTTCAAGTTTTTTTATTCAGAGAAAACAGGGATTATGAACCGCTTCAAACAATACAACACCAAACGCGTGTTGCAGAAAGAGAGTGATCAAAGATGTCTACCTCTCTATCCGTAAGACCCCTTGACAAACGGCCTGTTGATTTACAACTTCTGACTAGTTTGTTTCTGTTTAGCCTTCTATATTTATTTGTGTTCCTCCTTCGGGGCTGCGGTGGCTGTTGCTTGTTTTGCAAGAAGAGAACAGCTGCATTACATGCTGCGCCGCGACGTTTTTCACCTTGAGGGGTCTCCATGAGACACCAAAACCCCTGTCTGTCTCTCTCGATCTCTCTGTCTGTCTCTGCCTGTCTGTCTTTCTGTCTCTGCTTGTCTTCCTGTCTGCTGTCTCCAGGGCCGGCGCTGGCCGTTTCGGTGCCCTAGGCAACTCGACATTAAATTGTGCCCTGACAGGACTTCCGAGCAGGGGGGGGGGGAGGTTATACAATTAAGAAAAAACACCGGTGGGCTTCATAACTAATTTATATATAATAATTTTTGGTGCCCCCCAGGTACTTGGTGCCCTACGCACTCTGCGTACTCTATGTATAGTGAGCGGCGGGCCAGGCTGTCACTCTCTGCCTGTCACTCTCTCTATGTACATCTGTCTGTCTGCCTCTCTCTTTCTGTCTTTCTGTCTGATTGCTGTCCATCTCTTTTGTTTGCCACAGTATGCTTTCTCAGACAGCCTGCCTGGCTGTCAGTCCTTCTGTCTATCTGCCTCTCTGTTTTTTCTGCCTTTTCTGTCCGTCTCTCCCCCTCGCTCTCTATCCGTGATGTTCCCTTGCTATAGGGAATCATCTTTGATCATCAGGACACTTTTATTTTCGTTTAATTTCATTGTCTCTAGGACATTTAAGAAGAAACAGATTTTCAGCAGTTAAGCAGTTTTTGATGTTTGATGTAGAATAGGTTCGTTTTTGAGCAAAAAATTACGAAATGTAAACCCAGAAAATTTTAATAATGGATGTAAATGGATACGTTTTGAGGTTGGAGAAAAGTTCTGAGCATAACAAAAAAGTTGCACACATGTACATGGCCCCAAAACCGATGTAGAACACTTAAAACGCAAGAGCGACAGCAAGTAAACCATGCTGTAAGATACAAAAGCAATACATAATGGCATATTGCGCAGTATATAGTCTCAATATAAAAGTATATATATATATAAATAAAAATTATACTTTGTTATGTTATACTATAGATAATACTATGCTATACGACATTATGCTATGTTATTTTATGCTATCCTATACTATGCTGCACTATATTATCTTGTTTTGCTTTACTGTGCTACACTATACTTTATTATACTACACTACACTTTACTTTTCTGTCATTCAATAGGCCACTGCTATAAATATTTATTAAAATCAATATATTTCAGATGTCATGGGAAACAACTTTCCTTTCTGGATTCCAGACAGCCCATCTTGTCTAAGCTGAAACCAAACTAGCCCACAGCTGAGAAGGCGGGGGGGGGGGGGGGAGGGGGGGAGCGAAAGAGGGTAAAGAGAGCGAAAGAGGGAGAATGAGAGAGAGATATGCAGCAGTGTGTACGGTAAACCCCTCGCAGGTCAAGCCAAGGCCAATCATGTTTAGGTTGCCTGACTTTCCAATGGTAGACAGGCTACAGAGAATACCTGTCCCCCTGGTGGAACCAGTCCTCAAGTCCCTACCTCCCCAGCACTGCCTCAGCTGTGCAAACAAGAGGGATGAACCTGCACCACCAGCACTGTGCTCTGCTGGGATGTCATGCTAGCCAGGTGTACTCATGTACATGAGTGGAAACGATGAGCTGGGCTGGGATTATCATTATACATTATACACAATACAACACAATACATGTTGCTAAGGAACAGCTTGGGGTTCGAGTCTCTTGCTCAAGGGCGCCTATAGGTTAGGCTTTTGATATGGGGGATGAAAACGCAGAACCTTTCAGCTGAGAGGAGGCCAACACCATTACTACTATGGTCTTACTATCCTACCCCCACCCTAATAATTATGATCATTGTGTTCCATCACTCGATGTATGAAGTGGAGATACAGTGCTCCCAACCCCTTAGCTTATCTATCATATTTCCAGATCTCTCGGCTCTGGAAATGCAAGAAATTAGACCAGTACCCTCCAGTTACAACCAGGCTTGCGGGGTGAAGTGTAATGCACACACACACACACGCACGCACGCACGCACGCACACACACACACACACACACACACACACACACACACACACACACACACACACACACACACACACACACACACACACACACACACACAAACACAGATCATGGCCATGTGTACGTGCCTAAATCGGTGTCCATGCACCCCCCCTCCCCCCGTCCTCGCAATCTCTAAATGGAGCCAGAGACACAATTGCAAATGTCAGTTTCATTGAACCAAATAATGTGGTTAGAGGTTAAGGCACATGGTTGTAAAGGTGGCTCTGCCTGCGTCAGAGCGGCCATCTTGGAGATAGCACATCCCTAAATCATCTGAACCCCCCAAGAATCTCCTCCCCCCCAAAAATATAAAATAACACACATACAAACAGATTATCGCCTCAAATATATATATATATATATATATATATATATATATATATATATATATATATATATATATATTGAATTGCCCTATCTTTTCAAAAGCTGCCTATTGACAAGTGATGCAAATTAGCACTTGTGCTAAAGCACTTAAACAATGCATCTGGTCTGTCCAATGTAATTGCTATGTCCATATCAATTCAACACTAAATAAAAATAAAAATATCTTCTCTCCTGGTGGCCACTAGGGTACTTTGTACTTAGAAGTTTGTACTTTTTTGCAATTTTTAGATAATTATTAGAACATATAATTATATTATCTTTGCCAGTAGTTGTTTTAGGAATTGTACCACTATTGGAAGTAGCCTAGTAGTAGTAGTAATAGTAGTAGTGATCGTCGTAGTAGTTGTCGTACAAATAAAAAATGTATTCATTGGGTTTTTTTGTAGATCTGTGGCACTTTTCAATAAAAGAGTAGTTAGATTATAATAAAAATGATTTGAATAGCTTCATCCAGGTTCATTCTGAGGCCGGTTGCAGCCCACAAACACTTGAAATAAAACAAACTTAATGAATCTGATATCGTAATGTGTCATCCGCTAACTTGAAAGTATCATTTGGTTTTCAAACGCTGCAATAATCAAATCCAGATGAGAGCAGCGGTTCAAACAATTGAATGCAGAAGAGTTTATTGGCCCCAGGGCTGAATTAAACTCCCTTTAGTCTGTGCACTCTGCTGGGTTTTCTCTACATCCGCTGGTTGGGGTTCAGGGAAGAGCAAAGTCTTGGGAAACAGGCTTCCTAATAAGTGTAGTTCTCACAGGTGCCAGAGCCTTTAAGAACTACAACCAAGAACACACACACACACACACACACACACACACACACACACACACACACACACACACACACACACACACACACACACACACACACACACAAACACACACACACACACACACACAAATACACACACATACACACAAACAGACGCACGCTATGATAAACATTGAAATAAAAGGGCTTAAGTTAACCAAACGTGTAAGTAGTAGTAATGTGTGAGTAGTTAAGGATGTGTTCTCCTCTAATAATACCCTCATTGTTATCGTTAATGCATGATGAATTCTACTGTTTCAAAACCCAGAGAAGCAAGTGTATTTGGCTTTCTTTAATCTCTCACCATGGCTGGAAAAGGGCCCTTGCATTCTGCCAAAGAACAGTCCCCCCAATGGGGAGGGAGTCCTTATATGTCCTACCGGCTAGTAGACAGGGAAGTGTAGGGAAGGACTCTTACTGAGTGGCCAGGACTCATGTGGGATGCTGCAGGCATTTCTGTTTGGATTCCTATTCTTAACCCTTTTAACCTAACCATAGGCCACTAACCAGAGCTGGAACGACGCTCAGGTGCATGTGAGGTGGACGGGCAGAGACCCCGTGGCCTATGCGTGAATATGGACTGTACCGGTGTGTTCAAGGTTGGGTTGGTGGAGGCCTGCTCTGTTCAGGAAGTGGGGGACTCCATTTGAGGTAGGTGACAGTTTAGACCAGACAGAAATAGCCATCCAAAAAAAGCTCCATTCAAAAATGTGAGTCGGTTTTTGCCCTCAAGATCTTGACCCAACTGACATTGTACTGCCCAAAATCCATGTTTGTACCCTATAAGGGAAGGATTGAGACTATCTCCCATCTATGTACAAAGGGATGAGGACTTTGTGGTCATTAATGCTCAAGGGTGGAATCCTTCGTTACCTACAGCTGCTCCCATTGTAATGATAAGGAAGAAGATAGCTGGACGCGTTTCCCTTGCCCAGGGTTGAGGAGACACTTACATCTCTCACTCAGCAGAATGGTTCAGCCCATTGGAGGTGGCTAGTGGATATTGGCAGGTAGAAGCTAATGGTAATGCATTTCACCACCGGCAAAATCCTGCGTTTTCCACAGCAAAATGGTACAGGGGGGAAAAGAGCGATGTACATTGCTGTTTTATTCAACTGTTGTTGAATTATTTTCTCTGTATCTGTT